>NC_061100.1:63387400-63419637 GCF_015104395.2 Macrobrachium nipponense
AAAAAGTAGATGGTGAGCGAGTTTCGAGATTCCACAGAACTCAAAGATCGTGAAGGGCTTTGTTGTTTGACAGACGCAAATCTCTGAGCCCAAAGGCTGTCAACAACATATTTGCGTATTCTTTAATAGTTGTGACTGCCAGCTTATCCCATTCTTCAGACGGGAATGGAAGACGGTAATCTTATTCCTGTCAACATCTCGATAGTCTGAACGTAGTCAGACTCAGAGCGGAGAGGTTATAGGTACCTTTCGAGTTAGAGTAGACCGACTCTCTCGGAAAAGGTCCTTGGAAAGTGAACTAGGAAGGATGTGACCTCGGTGAATCCAGGATCCTGAAGGCCAACATGGGGCGATCAGCGTCATTGTCGCTCCCTGTGACATCATAAATCCTCTTATTACATTTCCTAAGCGATTGAAAAAGGGGAAAAGAGACTAAACATCCATCCCCGTTCAATATCATAGGATGGCGTTTAATGGTACCGATCCCGGATCGAGAATAAGGGAGCAGAGAAGAAGAAGCCTCTTCGTCCTCAACATATCGAAGAGAAGAATGAAAGGGTGTCCCTAAAGTCTCCACAACTCTCAACTTACTTCTAAAGAAAGATTCCACTCGGAAGTCAATAGTTACTGCCGTCGATCGAGACGATTCGTACGGACTTTTGCAATCCTGTAACGAACCTCTAGAGGATCGTTACATTCTACGCCTGTTGTTATAATAGGCTCTTTCTCGTAAACTCGAACAGGGACCGAGAGAAGATACTTCTTAAGATATGAGAGAGCTGTGGAATATCAGAGTTGATCTGGACCACTGGTTCCAAAAACTCGTTTCGAGGACTGGAGGGACGACCGAATTGCTTTTACTTCTTTCAGATTAAGATCCAGGACATCTGAAACCCTATCCAGATGTCCGGCACCTTCTTTCTATCACCTCAGGTGATAGACGCACTGAGAGATGTTCAGAATCATTCCTAGATCTTGAATAATATTTCAGTTTCCCGGTAGGAAAAAACTGTGGAGGTCTGAATTGCAGTCTATTCGGGGAAACAAACTTCTTCAGGAAGGAAATGGTCCCCAGCAAGCTCATTCATTCCCTCCCCGAGTATGCTTACTTCCCTAATAAGGCTGCGCTTTGCCTAAGCAGGAGAGCATATAAAAGTGCAATGTTGCGGTAGACTCGTAGTTCTATACCGTGCGGTAAAGAGCACCGAAAGGATTAAGAGATAACTCTGTTGAACATAGTAAGGCAAAACGAATGCAACGTTTATTCATTCATGTAAGAAATCCCCTCAATCTTAGGCTAAAGTCCGTGATTGTAGGACAGAGATACAGTTAGTCAGTCAATCCTGCAGGAGAGACGTAACCACCAGCACAGAGATACGGTTAGTCAGTCAATACCGCAGGAAAGAGAGACGTAAACTACCGCGCATGACAGCGCACGATCTGTTACTGGCTCGGTTGGACTGGGGGACAGACACAGCAGCAGCCAGCAGCTTACGAACGTCGTCTCTTAACTTTATGTCTGGGTTGCCAGCTACCCTATTCTACGAAGAAATAGGTCCGTTATTTTTGGAGCAGAAAGAGACTCTCAAGCTGGTATATTTAAGCGAAACAGAAAACGCTAAATATATAGATGCGTTTGTGTCATCAGAACACTACCATACAATGGTAAAAGATAAATCGGAAACTCCTGGAAGGCTGCAGGGAGTAACGATTAAATGTCCTTAAAATAATAGACAATAGACCTCTCGGTTGCCATCCGAAGAGGTAACTACAGCAAGCGAACCAACCAGTAGTAAAATAACGCAAGGCAAAATATGATATTATATCACAATAAAGTTTGTTCATACTTACCTGGCAGACATATATATAGCTGAATTCGGAAATACAGCTACATACATATCTGACAGGCAAGTTTCATGAACAAAACTTAGAGAATCGAAGCAGAAAGCTCAAGCTTCTTATGTTATTGGACATAAGCGTTCATTGACGTAGTCTACAAGTCTATTTCTTGTACGAGTCTGCGAATGACGAATGAGAGCTCTTCCGAATCTTGTCAATAAGAGCTTATTCGCTTACGCAATATCAAGTTAATGAGATGTTTGTCAATGAGAACTAACCCATTTACTGGACAATTTTCCAATTCCCGTCTCAAACGAGGAAGGGGCAAGAATCCTGTTAAGAGACTGGCCTTACGGCAGGTAGAACGACGATGTTCAATTCGGCAGCGTAGTCCCGACAAGAAACTAACAAAATCTATCATCTGAAAAACCCTTTCAGATGGGCTAAAAAGCTTGCAAAATTATCCTGGGAAGAGGAAGAAACTCTCCAACCAGCTTCCTCTCCCGTATCACAACTAATGCCTGCTAAAGCTTAAAATTTATTGGCAGTATGGCAAAGGAAGTCCTGTCTTGCGCTTTCCTGAAGAGCGTCCTTTTGATGAGTGCCTTTGCAAGAATCCTACTGAACGTTGCCGAGAGTCCTGACGTGCAGGAAGTCGAGCCTTTACATAACCCGTAACTGCCTTATCGCAAAGTCTTGACTGCGGTAGAGAAAACGAGATCTTCCCTTGAGCTTTCCTTAACTCCATCCACCTTTGCGAAAAGCAATATATTTGACAGAGACCTCTTGAATTAACACGAAACCCGAGGTCTTGCAGGGTTTCGAAGACGAAGTTGTCTGTTCACTTTAAGCTTCCTCCGAAGCACTGCTTACTTCACATTCTTGAGGCTCAAATCTTAAACAAGAGCTTGAAGAGTTCAACAGAAACGTTCAGCCAGGAGACAAACCTGGCGTGCACTGGCGCGCGCTCGGCGTCCACTGGCGAGGACGCTCGGCGTCCTGGCGCGCGCTCGGCGTCCACTGGCGAGGACGCTCGGCGTCCACTGGCGCGCGCCTGGCGTCCATCCGAGCGTCCCGTTCAAGCCGAGCGTCAAAAGAAGCGTGCAGAAAAGCGTCACGCTCCTGACAGGCGTCAAAACAAGCGAGAGAAACTGCCTTCTTTTTCATATTTCTCGGTGGAAAGACGTACACGTGATCAGGCGACGTTCGCCTTCTTACTTCTCACTGAAACGCATAACGAGAGAGAGCGGACGTGAAGCGTCCTCTTCTATAAAGCTTCTTCTAGAGGGCGCGAGTCCTTCCGAGAGCTCCAACCCCTGCACGGGGAGGACGCCTCGGAGGACGAGAAGCAATCCTTCGAGATTCGTGCACGTGCACGATCTTCCGCAGCCTGGGAAGCGTCAACAGGTCCTATCGAAGGGACGCCAGATCGATGTGGGTTCCCCGTAACCCTCCTTCAGCTTTCGACGTGCCCTCTCCCTGGTCCTAGGAGTCCGACAGAGGTCCAGGCCTAGAGGCGTTATGGGGCAGATCTGACGTTCCCTCCTGAAGAGAGAGTGGACGTGAAGCGTCCTCTTCTCTAAAGCTTCTTAGAGGGCGCGAGTCCTTCCGAGAGCTCCAACACTTGCGCGGGGAGGACGCCTCGGAGGACGAGAAGCAATCCTTCAGGATTCGTGCACGTGCACGCACTTTGGCAGTCTGGGGATTTTTATCAGAAACTGCCGAAGGCACGCCAGATCGGTGGGGGTTCCTCGTAACCCTCCTTCGGCTTTCGACATGCTCTCTCCCCGGGTCCTGGGAGTCAAGCAGAGGTCCCGGCCTAGAGGCGAAATAAGGCCGATCTGACGCACCCTCCACTACACAAGGGGCACTGTCACTGCACTTAGCCACTTCACTATTGCTCTTAAAGCAAGCACTTTCGATACTAAGTTACAAATCGAAAGAGTATAAGAGAAAGGGCAATAACCTCTACAGACACTGTTTTAGGGCCCGAAGGCAACATTACAGGGTTAGGAGTAACAATAACAGAAGTAGCACTCTTCACAACAATGAAGGAGAGCGATCACCTCTCACAGACATATTCATAACCCGTAGGCCATACTATAGGGTTAGGCAAAATAAAGTCTACAGGAAGGTTAGCAGGTTCACTACCCTGACTTTTGTTTACTGATTAATTGCGTACATACGAATCATACTTTTTCCTTACGGAATTAGACATGTTTACTGATTAATTGCGTACATACGAATCATACATCTTCCTTACGGAATTAGACAAAGTCTCACACTCCTTACATGACAAATCTCAAGAAAGAAGCAAGACCCATACCCCTCGTGCATACCAAGTGCGGATCTACCGAAGCTTTCGGTAGCCACACCCTATCTTTGCAGACAACACCCTCTGAAACTAGCCTAACTAGATTCAGATATCTTATGCAAAAATGAATCAAATTCAAATCAATTTAAGATAGCGTTATGCCTAGCCACAAATCCAAGTAAATAAATTAAAAGACAATTAGGATACTTAGCGGCAATGAAGTTTCCAAAATCCTAAGCCGGAGGTACTGAAATCAGGTGTTTTCAGCACTGGCGACAGAAAAATTATGAATAGAAAATGGGAATGGTTCCTGATACCCGCCTCCCAGCGGCGGGAATGGGTACTAACCACCTGGCCGACCACTGCGTGTGTCGGAAGTTTTTTAAATTCTGTCGGACTTCAGAAAATACAGCTATATATATATCTGACAGGTAAGTTTCATGAACAAATTATATTTTGATATTAAGATGGTGGCCTGAATAGAAATGAATATAAGTTGAGTTGTTGGTTAGTTTCCTATAAATACTGAATTTAATTTGAAATGGTTCTCTATATATCACAACATCTAAGAAAGGGAGGCAATTCTAGAGTAAACTTAATCGATGGTACCTGGCTACTTAATTTAAAGTAAATCACTTGCATCAATACCAGCCCGTAAAACAGCTAAAATATCATCAACTTATCTATACCACTTTAATATCATTTACATTCCTTTAAAGTGGTATAGATATATTGATTATATTTTAGCTGCATAAATAAAATATAAACAATTTCTTCTCTGTCCACTGGGCGGTGGTTCGAACCATCGAGAGGACAAAATTTTTATCAACTAAATAATTCCCTTATGGTTTACATATATGAAAATATATCATTTCCGAGGTGTGTGTGTATATATATATATATATATATATATATATATATATATATATATATATATACGTGTGTGTGTGTGTGTGTGTATAAGTATAGTATAATATATATATATATATATAACTATATATATATATATATATATATATATATATATATATATATATATATATATATATATATATATAATCATATATATATATATATATATATATACGTATATATATAATATCTATATATATATACATACACACACACACACACACACATATATATATATATATATATATATATATATATATATATATATATATATATACATAAATAAAGGTACAAGCCACAAGGGAAAAATAAACAACTCCGTTGTTTATTTTTCCTTCATGGCCTTATACCTTTATTTATGGGATTTATCACGTTCCAAACTTTCCCTGATTCAGTTATATTACCACACACACACACACACACACATCCATATAAATAATATATACATATATATTATATATATATATATATGTATATATATATATATATATATATTTCTATATATTTATATTTATTATTATAGATATATATATATATGTACATATATATATCCATATATATATATATAATATATATATATATATATATATATATATATTGTTAAGGATTTTAAGCCATAACCAAGGAAAGGTAATACCTCTTGATAATCAGACTCATTTATCCTTGCCTATATGCAAGTTGCCCCTGTTAACTGAAAGCCTCCATTCTCTTTGCTCCCATTGCTGTTCTGGATTTACTCTCCACAGGGGGCCTTAGATGAGGGGAGGAGCCTACCCAGGCGAGATTTTAAAAGAGTGGGGCCACAGCAACTCTCTCTCAGAACATCTCAGAACCTCTCAGAACTTCTTGAGACTCTCTCAAGCCCTGCAGACTCCACTTCATCCCTTCGGCTTCCCTACCTCTTTTGTGGGGTCTCACAAGTGTTCTTATACCTCCATAGTGCACAGAAATATCAACAGATAAGAAGACTATCAAACTCAGGATTTCCAGGCACTGTGAGACGTAAATTTATTGCAGTCTGGGAATTGTTTTGCCTCTTATCTGTATTTCCTTTCCATTCTTTCAAAACTACTTTCCCCCCGGCTTTGTTCAGCTTCTCACTCCGCCCAATTTTGGTTGTGCTGTGATTCATTCCCATGTGATGCTAGTAAACATCCCCTAGTAATTCAAGCAACGTAATAGTCCTTTCAGTGTAAACTCCCAGTCATTTCAGGCCCCTTGAGGGGGTTGTAATATTTTTTGCTAAGAGGAAGTAGTGTGCAATGTTCCCCACGTGTTCCTCGCCTTAATACTGATGCTAGGCACAAATGTTGATCTCTGTGTCTGGTTCATTTCCCAGCCATGGGTTTCTGGTGGATCGACAATCAACCAACTCATTAGTTCCTGGAACTACCGTAACTTTAATGAAAATAAAGCTCATTTAAAAGTAAAGTCCAGAGTTTATGTGAATTCCTCCTTTTTCAATAATATTGGTCTTCTACCGTAGTTTTTTGTTCATGATCACTCATCCCTCCAGTCAAGGCCAATTTTAAGAGTATTAGCCTACATTTTCAAGGAGGGAACAAGCAGGTCATAACAAAATGGCGAGCTTCCCAAGATCATGTGAAAAATAATTTTCATTTCAAGTCATAGCGATCGTTAAACTGGTATCACGAAAAAAACGAATCTGAATTCCTTTTAATATTTTTATGAGCAAGCGAAAAACAAGGTTTCTCAATTCACCACAAAAGAAATAAGGTAAATTTCATTTACCTTTTTTCTTTTGCCATTATAACTATAGGAAGATATTAGAACCACATGCATGCCAATAGACTAGAGAGAGAGAAATTTAACCTTAGCTTCTGTTTTAATGTACTATTGCATAAATCATATAGGTATTTAGGGAGTACATTTTCAAACAAAAATAAGTGCCATATTTCGTGGATTCCAAGTGTATATTGTTGATTCTCGTGTTGTAAAGAGATTTTGTATAGCTAGGAGTTTAACATGAATCAACATGTTGTTCACTGTGTCTGAGTGCTCTCTCTCTCTCTCTCTCTCTCTCTCTCTCTCTCTCTCTCTCTCTCTCTCTCTCTCAGGATACAATTTAAATCCCTGGCCACAGGTCTAATCGAGTCTTATTCATTGTTCCATTTATGAACAAGTAAACATAAGAGTAAATAAGTAAAAAAAAATCAAAGTGTTAGCGTAAATTGATTTAACTTAGAATAAGGAACATCAACGGTAAGCTTTTTTTTTTATTTCTGTGCAGAGAGAACTAATAAGGGCAAATACTTATTGCTTTACACAAATGGCACATGGCTCCCTTTCCCTAACTTTCTCTAACGCGGCCTTGAAAAGCCAAGTGTGATTTCACCTTCCGTCCCCCAACCCCCTTTCTGTCTAGCCAACCCATGTGAAGGCCTAATTTTTCAGGGAATTAAATTGGCAGAATTGGAAGGTCTTAGGTTCAAAAAAGATAGCTAGGATGAAAAGGGTATGTTATGGAGTTGTGTGAGCCGGTAATTAAGCAGCGGTGAGAGATTTTTATTCTAGTGTTTACTACGCTAGCGTAAAAATACAAATTCTGAGCATAGCTAGGTTAAAAGGGTAAGATAGTCCAAGGATTTGCGTTGGTGAAAAAAAAATTATCCCCTGTTCGTCTTTGTCTACGAGACAATATAAAAAAAAAAAGACTCCATATGTAATACATTTTTATTTTATCAACTGCATGGATGTTTTTTTCACATTGAGTTTTCCGTGAAAGCATGGTACTAAATTCTTTATTTATTATTTACAACCCAGTTGAACTGGCTTTTACAGATCCCATTACAAAGCCGTATTCGCATTGAGGTTTCCGTGTTTACAAAATTCATTTGCTACACCACGACTTTTCACATTGAGTTTTCCGTAAATTTGTGGCAAGATTCTTTTTTTTATTTACGGACCAGTGCTTGCGTTGAGGTTTCCACGTTTATGAAGTTCATTTGCTACACCACGACTTTTCACGTTGAGTTTTCCGTCAAACCAGTACTCACGTTGAAGTTTCCGCGTTTACAAAGATCATTTGCTACACCATGACTTTTCACATTGAGTTTTCTGTGAATTCGTGGCAATTCTTTTTTATTTACAAACCAGTATTCGTGTTGAGGTTTCCGCTTTTACAAACTTCAATTGCTACACCACGACTTTTCACATTGAGTTTTCCGTGAATTCATGGCAAGATTTTTTCTTACTTACAAACTAGTACTTGCATTGAGGTTTCCATGTTTCTGAATCCATGTTTCTGAATCCATGTTTCTGAAGTTCATTTGCTGAACCACAACTTTTCACGTTGAGTTTTCCATGAAGTCGTGGCAAGATTCTTTTTTTTTATTTATGAACTAGTACTCGCGTTGAGGTTTCCGTGTTTACGAAGTTCATTTGCAAGATCAGGGGAAGCTGAGGACAGGAAGTCCTCTAATTGAAAAAGTTCTAAGACCTCCTCAACAGAGGTTGAGTTGGAGACCTTCGTCCACTTATGGAGTGCCAGTGTCTTCTTGGCTACCCACTCTGTCCATGTTTGGTTAGCCTCTTTGGGCATAGTCCTCCATTTTTGCCTCCACCGGTCTTGGGTTAACTCGTAAGCCCCAAGGATTGCCTCTTGGACTAGGGCGAGATTTTGTCGCTCATTCAGGGGAAGGGGCTCGAATGCAGTCTGCCTTTTGCCAGCGAGATGCTTGCCAAGGGGGAGGGCCACTTCCTGAGGGGTTGGATTGAAGTTCTCAAACACCTGCTCGACATGATCAAGCCAGGTGTCGGGTTTGTTATCATCCCAAGTCCTAATTAGGGTGCCCATGATGTGGAGGTGAGTGTGTGAAGGAGGTGGCGCAGGGGGCGTGGCACTCGGGGGTGCCAGAGTGGTACTCTGGACTGCCATAGCTAGTTGATGGGCTCTTTCTGCAGCTTCTCTTCTCTCCCGGGCTTCTCTTTCTCCTTTTTGGCTGTCTGGAATGCTCTTTCAGCTGCTTCTCTTTTCTCTTTTGCTTCCCTCTCAGATGCTTGGAATGCTCTTTCAGCTGCTTCTCACTCTGGTCTCGTGGGGGACGCCCCAGAGCCCAGGCTGATAGTAAATGGAACAGTGGAGGAGGTGGAGATCCCAATTTTTATTGATACAGGATCTTCAGTGAATTTAATGGACCATGATCTGTATCAGTCCATGTTCTCCCAATACCCTTTGAAACCCTCAACAGAGACAGCGTGTGATGTGCAAGCCCATAGATTAAATACCGTAGGTTTTATGAGAATATGGTTTACTCTTGGTGATAAGAGTGTTAATAGAACCATTTTTAGTTATAAAAGAGGTTGCGTTGGGCAACAGACTTTTGCTGGGCCATCCTGCATGTACGAGACACAGGATATCGGTCCATACAGGTGTTAGTGGTACAACGATTGGAATACTGGGTGCTTTTATCCCATATGGGGATACAAGCGGAACTAAGGATACTGAGGTTAATATGGGTAATGGTGATAATGGTAATGACACTAAAGATATGGGGAGTGGTGATATTGGAGCCCACACTGGTGATATGGTGAATAATGGCGGGGGTGTCAGTGAAGCTAAAGGGGATATTGAGGACCATGGTGGTGACAATTTTCGCGGTTTTAACAATGGTGATATGGGCTGATACAAATACTAACACTGATACTGATACTAACAATGGAGTCCTGGTGGATGCAATGAGAACCATGGGTGGTGATATTTATGGGGACGTGGAACAGGGAAGTACTGACCACAAATATAAAGGTATTTTATCAGACATTCAATTTTATTGGCGAGAACTGCAACACGTAGCTTTTTAGAAAGTTAGGGACATTAATGAAGTCCCCAGTTCTGAAATTCCCAGATTTCAGCGAACCGTTCACATTAGTGACTGATGCCAGTCAGGAGGGTATAGGTACTTGCCTTATGCAAAAATTGATGGGAGGCTCTATCCCATAACCTTCTATAGTAGGAAATTTAGGACAAAGGGCAGCAATAAAAGACAAATGGCTACCTTAGATATTGCAATAGTATCAAATTTAGTTCATTTTAAAATCTTACTAATGGGGAATAAAATAGAAGTTTTTACAGACCACAAGCCATTGTTGGATCTTTTTAATAAACCCGATCTGTCACCTAAAAGAGTTCGATGGTTCTTAACTATCAGGGACTTTGACGCAAAGCTCAAATATATAGAAGGCAAGTTAAATGTAGTCGCAGATGCCCTTAGTAGAAGTTTTTAAGATACAGAAGGATTTCAAGTTGTGATAGTTACTAGTGATTCTATACAATGGGATAGAAGTCTCATATAGCAAAGGGAAGATGAGGATGAAATTTTGGCAGACGCAAAAGCGTTCCTCAGATGGGAATATGTCAGGAAAGGTTATAAGTTACCTTGTTTAGGTTTAGAATTAGAAGTAATCTGTTGGTCAGGAAAATAAATATAAATTACGGACTAGTGAAAGTAAAGGAGACACGACACAGATCGTGATTCTGATCCTAATTCCAGTAGTTTTAGATATAGTACACTGCAGGTTTGGTAGTCTACATTTGGGGATAGAAAAAATGTATAATGAGATGCATAAGTATATTTGGAAATGTACAGTTTGCAATGCTTGCAAATCTGCAAGGGTAACTCCTTGCAAATTAGGGTCATATCCGATACCAAGTAGACTTTTTAAAAGAATACATATGGATATCTTTGGAAATTTTTGTGAATCTACATACATCAATAAGTACTTGCTAGTAATAATGGATGAACTAACGAGGACAGTAGAAATTTTTCCACTTTAACATTAAATGACCGAAGAAGTAGCTGTAGCATTTTTAAATGGGGCCATCTGCAGATATGGCTCACCCACGGTTTTGTTGACCGACAATGGTAAAGGATTTGTAAACAAGACCTTAGAGTGTTTAGCAGAAGTCATAGGGATACAGAAAGTAACAATTATTCCATACAGACCTGAAGCTTATAGGTTATGTGAACGAGCAAACAGGAAATTGCTTGAAGCTCTCAGGAAGACTATAGGAGGAAATGATAGAAACTGGGATAGATATATAGATATAGTTAGACATAACATTAATACTATGGTCAGTGGTTCATTAAAATGTTTCCATTTGAAGCATTGTTTGGTTGCCAAGCGCAAGGCACATTTGATTTGCTACCTATACCTCATCACGGAGAAGATACAATTAAGGCATTAATTTCCACAGCAAAGGAGTGACGTGTTTGTCTCACCCATAATCTCGAGGCTAAGACCCGAGAAATGGTGGAAAGAAGAAACGAGAAATCATTAGTTGTTAAAATTGCTATTGGAGATGTATTCCTAAAAATCAATGTGAGAACTCGACTAAATTACAAGTTGGGTCCAAAGTTTGATGGTCCTTTTAGAGTTATTGAAGAAAAGAAAGGAAACAGATTTGTAGTCTTGGATGAAAAGACAGGTCGGTCGAAATTGACACATATATCAAAGATGAAGAAGACGGGAAATTGATAAAAAAGTGAAACTGCACTGTTGCATTTTTTAAGGTTTTGCAAATGGGTGACGAAATGTGATTAATCAATCTTATGAATTTTTTCTTTCTCTTTCATTCTTTTACTTTTTTCTTTATGATGCGTAACTGCATCAATTTGGGGTAAAAAAACAAAAACAGGGTAATTGTTGTAATAATAGAAAAATGAGGTGAAAAATGTGGGAAAATACCGTGGTTGAATATATCATAATAAATTTTTCTGGTGATGACTTTTGGTGGTGATGATACCTGGTGGTGATTTAGTGATTCCTGGCGGTATCGATTTTTTAGACGGTTTTTGGTGGCTACTTTGATGGTGAATTTTGGTGGCTATGATTTTTAGTGGTGATCTGTGGTTTTATGAGCCAATGGGTTGGTGACTGTGGTTCTTTGTGGTATTATGGCTCCTGAGGGGTGGAACTGGGACATGGTGGTTTTACGGTTTCCCTGGAAAGGTGATGTATTCTGTGGTTATATTCACCAGTGATTATATGGCGGTATAGTATGTTGTGGATAATTTGGGAATTGTGGTTTATATCCCAACGAGGTGATTTCTTGGGTGTTATATACATGTGGCAGTAGCACAAATGGTTTACTTTGAGGTATATTTGGTGGTGTTTAAATAGCTTAGGATTTAGCCTGTGGTGGTGTATTTTATATCGGTGGTCAAATGGCTTAGGATTTAGCCTGCGGTGGTATATTTTATATTAGTAGTTATATAATAGAAGATTTGTGAGGACAATTTTGGGTACCCTTGTGGTAACAATGAGGATGTCCTGAGGATAATTTTGAGGTTTAATGTGGTTCTGTGGTATCAGTGAAAATTTATCGAGGATTCCCAGTGAGGATTAAAGGAAAATTTGGAGCCAATTTCAGGAATGATGATTTAAGAGTTTATAAGTCTGACTAGACAGGTCAATGGTGCAATTTAAGGACATGTTGAATAAACAAATGGTTTCGAGCTGAAAAGGCTGTGGTTTCTCGGATGAGACCAATTGTTGATGTTTCCTTTTGGAGTTGATTACTCGGCGGCTTGCACTGCTTTCAGGAGTTTAGATGATGACATTCCATAGTGAAGAATTTTAAGAGGTCATTTTAAGGGGTTATTTGGGGAATGATACTGATATGTTGCGGCAGCAATTTACGTTGGCATTACAAACTACCTTTTGTAATGGGGAAAGAGTTGAATTTTTTTTTTCAAGGGAAACTTGTAATCGGGATTAAACGGTTGTTATGGTACCTTTACATAGGATTTCTACCATAGAGATGAGGTAGAATTTATCTTGAGATACATAAGATAGAAGGGATATTCAACATTACATTTCTTGGAGGTTAGCTGTATAAACACTACAGGGATTTTGCTGTGTAAAAATTATGGGGTTTTTGATGGTATACTACTTGTCAGATATGGACTAATAATGAATGGTCAGTTAGTGATAAAAATTCTCCTAGTAAATAAAAAAAAATGGGTGAGTAGATAAAGACCATATTTATTTTAGTGAGGAATTTCAGTCTTTAGTAGCCGAATATGAAGTTGGGCATGTTAGTTCATGACAGAGTTGTGTGTTAAAGCAAGACTTTATTTTTTTAAATATCATATAGAGTTGTTGAGGGGTCAGTTAGAACTTATTAATGATGAAACACAGACACACAATGACTTTAGAGAATTCCCAAGTTCACACAAGTGGTGACAACGAAAACAACTTAGGATCTACTGCGCCAGATGTTGGGTCTTCACACGGGCGATGGGGTCTCATGTCACCAATTCAGGGATGAGATATCGTTGATGGGTCATCTCAGGAAATTTCTGGGGCAAATCAGGAGTCTACAATACTTCTATGAGGCGGGTGCAAGTCCAGCAATGAGGAAATGGCTACGGTTCCTTTATTAGAAAATGGTGAATTTACAGTTTATCAACGAGGGTGTTGGGACACACTTAAAGGGGTACTATGAGGTGGTAAAAGTTCCGCCTACACTGGAGATGAATTCTTCTTCGCCAAATGCTACACAGTTCTAGGGACTGCCATTATGGTAGTGATAAGGATGATCACAATGCGTGTTGCGGGAGCCATCAAACTTGGATGCAGCCAATGGGGTAGGAGAACCCCAGCAGCAGAAGTGGCTCTGAATCATGTGGCAAGTTAAAGACATTATGAACTAGTATACGCCAGTAGCCAATGTAGTGTGCCACAGGTGTGCACATAAGTAAGCAGCCGAGCCATGTTAAGGCACTGGTCGGATGTATAAGGAGATGTATATTAAAGTAAATGGGGCTGATAACCTTAGTGCTTGCTGTTTAGAGACAGGTGCAAAACAGTGAATTCCTCAAGATGCTGATATGAGACACAAGTCAAAACCACGCCGATGATGGAGAGTGCATTCCAGAGATATGAGGTAAACTGCAAGGAAAGGTTACTTCAGGTCACTGACTATGTGCGCTACATAAAACATGTGCATGGGAAATGGAAATGCACAGGATAGAATAGTATGCGTGCATTCGTGTGTTCAGCAGCGTGCATGTGTCCATGCATCTATTAGAACCAGTTAATGAGATATAATCTCTAGTATGGGAATTAACGGGGCAATTAGATGACAAACATTGTAGTGGTCACAAGAGACTTTGGCAATCCGAGGAGGCACTAAGATCCATCAGAAAAGGTAAAGTGAAAAGACTTTGAAAAAGTTATATTTTATGTAGTGACATCGAGTTCAGTTTCTAGAGAAGGGAAGTGTAGTGCGACACTCAATGTTACTGATGAACTTTAATATTTAATTGTTTGATAATTACATTCTCATTTTCAGATGGATTCGAAGTCACCATTAAAAATGGATTCTCTAGACTTGCGTTAACAGTTATAGATAAAGACTAATGAATAGTCGGACAGAAGTAGATAAGAGGGGGTACTTACTTAAATATGATTTCGTGGAAGAGTAATGGTAGTTTAACAATTTTTGGGATGTTCTTTAACTCATTTTATTCCTTTTTCATGTTAGCTATTTTGGGAAATAAAGATTATATTTTTGTAATAGCGGGAGTTTGGATTCACCTAGTTTTTAATAATTGATTTTCAGCCTTATGGCTAGCTGCAGAGATGGCATTCAAAGGGGCTATCACCATTGAAGCTAGGTTCGTTCCCAGTTAGGATTTCTCTCCTTTTATTTAGACGGGGTCATTTTGACCCTCGTAAGATATATATTGGACACTTAATAAACAATCTTCTTAGCTGAAAAATTCAGCAGTTATTGCATATAAATATCCCATTTTCTATGAGAGATCATGCACTCAGCACCATACAAGTTCTAAACATTTATAGGGCTCATGCCTTTGTATAATAAAGCGCCCTGTGAGGTTATTTAGACCTGCGATAATTTTACGCTAAGGTCGGTTTGTTATGACTTCTCATACTCATTGGAGTGTCTTGGATTTCGATGATAACTTACAAAGTCAATATCTTCTTTGGTTATGACGACGGAGATGTTTCAAACTCATGATGATAATTTCTAAGTTCATTCAGTATCTTCTTTCTGATGTGAGGTTTCTAGTAGAAAACACGAAGTACAAAAATATCTCTATTCTCTGAGATTACATGATGAAGATCAGGTAAATTTGTACAGGTCTGCCAATGATGATGGCTGATTGAATTCTGACTACAATCTCGTTTACAAATCATAAAGGAAGCATACAGTAGCTCGAACATACGAACATACACACAGATGACATAGATTACAAGTCACGTAGGCCGTTTGAGCTATAGGTCACGGTGGTTGTCTCAAGCAGGAAACTTGGACTACTGTTTTCAAAATAAATGAATGACCACAGGTGACGGCAACTAGACACTGACTGATTACAACACGTCATCTTAGCCTACTTTATCATATCTGGACTGATCACATCCCTGCAAGCAAACTGGTTGACCTCTTGGGTCACTGGTTTTAATTAATCATAGTTTTAGTTTTTTATATATGGAATAACATTCCATATATTCTGCTTATGTAGCACTTACACATTCACCTCTGAAAACAAGGCATCAGCAAGCCAGCAAGTGCCATGAAGTTCTGTTTCTTGGAAACATCTGAATTTATGGGTAAATTTCATGGCCTATCACGTTCAGTTTATTACAACAGTTGCTTAAAAATCTTAGTGAAGATCCTTCATACATTAGTGCATATCAACAGGCCCACAAAGTTTTTTTAATAGGTGTTATAAGGAAACAGCCCTTGTTGGAGTTTGAGTGTGAGTTCTTGACAGTGGCCTTCAATTAACCCTCTTACGCCGATTGGACGTATTAAACGTCGAGTCAAAATGTTTTTTTAAAAAAGTTTTTTTAAAAATTCGCGGAAAAATACTTATAGGCCTACCAGCCGAAAACTTTTGTATCACGCGCCTTGGGGGATGCTGGGAGTTCACGGATCAAGGCGTTGTTTTGTTTACAATCGCTACGCAGGCGCGCAAGCGCGAATTTCTTTCTTATCGCACTAAAAAGTATCAGTGACACATCTCGGAAATTATTTCGTCACTTTGACATAATTATTGCACCATTTTAAATTATCCTTTACATGAAGTATTATATATGAAAATGTGCGCAATTTCATGCACAATACAACTAAAAAATACTCATGATTGTAGCTTTTATCAATTTTGAAATATTTACATATAAATAACGATAAGTGCAAAAATTACAACCTTCGGTCAACTTTGACTCTACAGAAATGGTCGAGAAACGCAATTGTAAGCTAAAATTCTTATATTATAGTAATATTCAATCATTTGCCTTCATTTTGCAACAAATTGGACGTCTCTAGCACAATATTTCGATTTATGGTGAATTTATGAAAAAACTTTTCCTTACGTTCGTGCGATAACTCTTCCGATAAATTTTTTCGTGCGATTGTCCTAATGTTTGCACCCTTTTAAATTTGCCGTTACATAAAGTTTTATATATGGAAATGTGCGCAATTTCATGCACAATACAAAAAAAAACAACCCATGGTTGTAGCTTTTATCAGTGAAAATATTTTCATATAAATAACGTTAAGTGCAAAAATTTCAACTTTCGGTCAGCTTTGACTCTACCGAAATGGTCGAAAAACGCAATTGTAAGCTAAAACACTTATATTCTAGTAATATTCAATCATTTACCTTCATTTTGCAACGACTTGGAAGTCTCTAGCACAATATTTCGATTTATGGTGAATTTATGAAAAAAAAAATTACGTTCGCGCGGTAACTCTTCCGAAAAAATCAGAATTTTTTTGTGCGATTGTCGAAATGTTTGCACCATTTAAAATTAGCTGTTACATAAAGTTTTATATATGAAAATGTGCGCAATTTCATGTAGAATACAACTAAAAATGATTGAAGGTTGTAGCTTTTCTCTTTTTTTGAAATATTTGCATATAAATCACGATAAATAGAAAAAAAACCACGTTCGGTCAAATTTGACTCTACCGAAATAGTTGAAAAACGCAATTGTAAGCTAAAACTCTTACGGCCTAGTAATATTCCGTCATTTTTCTTCATTTTGAAACAAATTTGAAGTCTCTAAAACAATATTGTGATTTATGGTGAATTTTTGAAAAATATATTTACCTTCACTCCGCGCGCCGATTCGCGGCCGCAAGTCTCCGAAATACGTACATGGCATTATCCTAATATTTGCTCCTTTTCATATTAGCCTTTTTATAGAGTTTCATATATCAAAATGTGCGCAAATTCATGAAGAATACAATAAAAAATAATTGAAGGTTGTAGCTTTTTCCATCTTCGAAATATGTGCATATGAAAAAATATATATATTAAAATTTCGACATTCGGTCAAATTTAACTCGTCCGAAATGGTCGAAATCTGCAATTCTAATCTAAAACTCTTACAGTATCGTAATATTCAATCATTTGTCTTAATTTTGAAACAAATTGGAAGTCTCTAGAACATTATTTAGAATTACGGTGAATTTTTGAAAAAAATATTTTTTTGCGTCCGCGCGTTACGAATTCGTACATCATTTTGTGATAATATTTTTCTGGTGTTGCTTTTATTGTTTTACAATGTATTATATATCAAAATGATCGCAATTTAGTGTACAATACAACGCAAAAAAAAGTAACTGGTTAGCTTTGACGTTTTCTGCACAGCGTGATTTGAATACAATTATGTATGAATTTTTTTTTTCGCTACCATATATCGCATTATTTACATATGATAATGATATTATTTTTCATTTCTGATGGTTGCATTCTAAACTTCAGGCAATGACAAAAAAAGGAGCCAAAAATGAAATCTTAATCTTCAAAAGTACGCGCGCTGTAATTTTTTGAAAAAATTATTTTTTCCACTTCCGCGCTCACTCCAAACCAGGCCCGGCATACGGGAGACGTTTTGATTTTTAGGGCTCCGGCGTAAGAGGGTTAATTGAAAATTGATCTACATACAAATCAATTGTAAATTGCTTTATCATACATGCTTTTTTTAAACTTAGAACCTAAGGCCGGGTATTCACGCACAGGTTTACCTATCAGTCCACCCACAACCGTTCGACGGATGAGCGTCCACATGTAGAGTAAAACTGTCAGTCAGACAGTCAGCTCGAGGTCACTGCTCTGTCATTTCTTGCCTAACCTTCATCGTGGCAACACTTCATGGCAGCGATGGAAAAACTCCTGGATGATAAGAAGTTGTAGCTACATAGACTAGTTGCTGCTATGGCTATTCAGTTCAAACTAAGATGGAAGCAAAGAGCACAAAAGAGTATGGCCTAAACATTGCCAATTAAAAGATATCTATTCTCACAATATCTAATGAATAAGGTTAAATTAGACCTGGGGGTTGGTTCAATTATGAAATGGACCATGAAGCCTTCTTTAACCAGTAACACTTTTCAAAAAAAAGGCAGGAAACTGGCCTAGGCCTATCCCAGATTGTATTTATCACATGGAAATAGTTTTTATTTATTATGTGATTTGGGCTCACAACCACGATAAAGCAGCGGTCTACAAATAGTGCCACAGTTTAACAATGAAATTTATTAGGTTCTATACATAGTTTATTCATATTCTTCCTAGGAGAAAGCCAGCGGCAAACTGTCATAAAATCATTGGTCAACCGTCCACACGTGCGATCATCTGTCAGTCGGTTGAAAGAACTTTAGGTAATACCACTAGAAATTCGTCTTCTCATCATTTGTAGTGATGCAATGATCATGATATCACATTACATCAGTGAATTTGTATTGAAAAAATGCCTTGGTAGGAAGTGTGCAGAATCTTTGACACTGGGCCTCATTATTACTACGATTTTTTCTCTATTAGTTAATCCTGGGAAATCATTAAAATCATTATTTTGCTATTTTTACTTGATTTAGAATGGTTTTAATCACTCCTTTGAACTTTTTATCAATAATTACATTAGTAACATCGACCTAACAAGATTGGAAGTGTTAAAATGCTCTGTTAGAGACCTCGTAATCTTATTTATAACTAAGTTTTATTTTAACTAAATGCAAGTGTAAGCCTCAATAGCAGTTGAGTTCCTCAAGTCTTAGTGTAAAGAGATTATTTGGCATTTTACTGAGAGAGAGAGAGAGAGAGACAGACAGGAGACGAGAGACAGCGAGAGAGAGAGAGAGAGAGGAGAGAGAGAGAGAGAGAGAGAGAAGAGAGAGAACCTTACAAATTATTATTCATAATATGGCTACGTTTGTCAAACCTTCGAATAACCGAGTTCGACGGTGATTTGTAAGGTCAGAATCAGCATAAACTTATAACCTCACTTGTTAGCCGAATAGCTAACGTCACTGTCGTCCTGATCTTGTCTCTGTCCGCTGGACGATGGTTTGATCCCATGAGGGGACGAAACTATTATCAACTAAAAAATTCCCCTTCGGTCTACATATATGAAAATATATCAATTCCAAGGTAGAGCAAATTAGATATTAAAGGACGTTTGTAGCTCAAATAATTTATAAGAATTACGGTGATGTGATAATTATTCATAGTATGGCTAAGTTCGTCAAACATTCGAATTTGCTAACATGGTATCGATTCTAATAACAAATAATCGAGTTCGATGGTGATTTGTAAGGTCAGAATCAGTATGAACTTATAACCTCACTTGTTACCCGAATCGCTAACGTCAATGTCGTCCTGATCTCGTTCCTGTCCGCTGGACGGTGGTTCGATCCCAAGAGGGCACAAAATTATTATCAACTAATATATATATATATATATATATATATATATATATATATATATATATATATATATATTTATATATATATATTCAATGTTACCTCGTTTATCCGTATGTAACCATAACAGTCCCTGGGAGCTACCTGTACTTCCTTTAAAAGCAATAAATGTTATATTTTCTTTCTTCAACAACCAATCATTGACCCAATATTCTTTTTCGTGGCTTTTTTTCTTTATTGTTATACTGGGTGCAACGGGACAGTCTGAGCATATATGGTTCATTATCAGACATTCTCTCCGCCACGTCCAAACAGTGTGACTGCCAACTTAAGACTGACTACTTTGTTCAGACCGGGCAGTAACGTGAGTTAGCAGTCATTTTTTTGGAGTCTCCTCCCACTCAGTTCTCATCGTATGACCAGATCGACAGTGAGTGGCCCCCCCTAATCTTTACTCTGGTAGGTTATCTCTCCAACATAGTGTTTTATTGTACAGTAATTTTTACTTTATAAATGTTTTAGTGTCTTAGTGTTCAAATTTAAATATTGTACCGTGTTTTATTAGTAACAAGTCATATATGTGTGCATTCTTATCAATTCCCCAGCCTTGAATATGGATCAAAGCGAAGTGAAACGTTGGCAATAAAACTTATATACGTTGACATGCCTTTGCCTCTCCGCCTTATATATATATATATATATATAATATATATATATATAATATATATATATATATATATATATATATATATATATATGTACCGAATTTAAATGCTCAGTCCTCATCAGTTCAGTTGTTAATAGCCTAACTGCTTGTTTGTTACTTCAGTATTCAGTCTCTTGTCTTTTGTATAGTTTTGTGTGTTTTTTTTTCGCTCTGTCCTTCAGTCATTCTCTAACCTTTACTATGGTAGATTGTCTCTCCAACCTAATGTTTTATTGTACAGTAATTTTTACTTTTTAAATGTTTTAGTGTCTTAGTGTTCAATTTTAAATATTGTACCGTGTTTCATTAGTGACAAGTCTGATATGTGTGCATTCTTATCAATTCCCCAGCCTTGAAGATTCATCGAAGCAATGTGAAACATTGGCAATAAATCTTTACATATAAATATAAATATAAATATAAATACAAATATATATATATTAATATATATATATATATATATATAGATATATATATATATTATAATTATATAATAAAAGGAGCCCATAAAAACACAAAAATAGAGAAAAATACTTTTTTTTCTGACCAGTCATATATATATATATATATATATATATATATATATATATATATATATATATATATATATATATATATATATATTTACTAACAGGACCTCACTGAAACTGGATAGTGTTTAACAGAGATATTTATTCAATAAAGGTACAAGTCTTCCAGGACTACCCGTCCTCAATGTCAAGTATTTTAAGTTAAAAAATTTTACAAGCTATCCATGACTACCCGTCCACAGTGCTTCAGTGGCGTGATCAGTATGGTCTTGACCTGCGACCTCGGTGGCCGCGAGTTCGATTCTCAGGCATTCAATTGAGGTGTAAGAGATGTTTATTTTTGGTAATAGAAGTTCACTCTCGACGTGGTT
Source organism: Macrobrachium nipponense (assembly GCF_015104395.2). NCBI lineage: Eukaryota > Metazoa > Arthropoda > Malacostraca > Decapoda > Palaemonidae > Macrobrachium > Macrobrachium nipponense. Next base: position 63,408,771 of record NC_061100.1, read on the forward strand.
CAGAAGTCATGTAAAGCCGTTGGTCCCGTTGCTTAATAACCACTGGTTCCATGCAACGTAAAAACACCATACAAACAAATAATCTGCCCGTCCACGAAGACGGTTAGTCCTAGAAAAGTTGCACCTTTTTTAAATAAACATCTCTGCTAAATACAATCAAGTTTCAATGAAGTCCTGTTAGTAATTGTGTTAATGCACGTAACAATTGTGTAAGTGATAAAGTTACACACTCACACATATATATATGTATGTATGTATATATATATATATATATATATATATATATATATATATATATATATATATAACATATGTGTGTGTGTGTAAAATGGAATGAAAGAAGTCGCAGCTAAGGGCCGAGACGCTGCAAAGAACCTTATGTAATGCCTACAATGCACCACATGAGGAGCAATGATGGTAGTATCCCCCTACCGGGACTATTGAGCTAAGGGGTCTAGAAAGAAAACAAAATTTCTTAATTATAATTATTAGACGTTAGAACTTCAGCGTTAAGATAAAAACAGTAAACAATACTTAGCTTGCCTGATTGGATTTAAATATTAAGAAAATAAGAATAGTTCATTTTACCTTCAGAATTGCAATTACAACAGCAGCGATGATAGCCAGGACGAACACAATGCCAGCCAGGACGCCCAGTAGTGGGGTGACCTCAATACCCTCTTCATCTTGACTCACACTTGAAGCTGAAGGAGTAAGAGATGCATGAGAATTTGGTCATTTTCTGTCCCTTTTGTTGCTTTCTTCCTCTTGCTTCCTTCACCTCATCGTTACCCTTTCTTATTACTGCCCGTACATCCATTTTGATTAGTATTGCTCCCCTATTCTTTAGTCTTCTTCTCCCTCGGCATTTTGTCTGATGTTTTCCTTATTAGATTTATATTTCAAGAGCCTCAAATTCAGAAAAAAAATCATCTAGGCTTAATTACATCTAAACTCTCTTGACGAAAATAATCAATATATGGTATCAAGGATTAAGACTTTACATTAACTCCTAGCAATCTATGTTAAAAATGTAAGGTGTGAGCTTACTCCGCAAGAGATCTAAAGTCATTGGGGTCACCTACGATCTTATTGTTACATAGGTGTAGGTCACATTTGATCCACTTCAAAACTTACTTTTGATTTAAATACCTGCATTTCAGGGGCTTTATTTGTAATCTGTAGCAAACATTTTACTTGTCCTACATATTTTTGTCGACCTTCTCTATTAATATGGCCTTGATGCCTCAATATTGGTTCTGGTTGGAAATATCAGCTAAGGAGCATACCGTGTTCTTGAAGTACACCAGTTAGTGTGGCATTGGTAGCAGAGTTAAAACTGGATGTCAGAAACTTGATTTTACCGTTGCTGTTACTGATAGTGTGTAAATTTGACCTTGGTGTTTGAATGTCAGTTTTACCATAACAGAATCCAACTTTGGAATAAACAAAAAAAGGCATACCAGAAGCACTGAATTGCATCAGTATCCTCATTCCTTTCACATGATTACTTTTGTTATGCTTACCAAATTTATGAGAGGAAAAATAATTTTTGCTATCAAATCCTCTATTTATACAAACTGCATCGATGTGTATTTTTTGGAGTTATTCTAAAGTGACTATCTAAAACATTGATATCATATATTGATCAGTGGCATTAATTTTAAGTAGCTTTCCAACTTAGCAGACCTGTGCTTCAAGACATGTTGTACCTCCCATGGAAGTCCAGAATTTGAGGCTCAGGGGTATGCTGAAGCTAAAATGTACAATCCAGCCAAGGGAGGGAGCAGGCTCTCTCCTTAAAACTAAACCACACAAAAGCTGATGATTTTATGAAATGTTTTTTTGGTGGTATTGTAAAATGGTGTTTTAGTACACATTTTCTAGTTATATTAAAGGCTAAGTAGGGGACTTGCTATCTTATAACTATAAATTAAGCGTACTGGGAAATGCATGAGTATTAATCAGCCTTTGCATGATAAGCAGCTAGAAGAGGCTTCTCCAATAATTATGTCTCAGAAGAACTCAGTTTTGTCGATATATTTCTTAATAGTATTGAAAATGGGTTTGCAGTGTCTAAATTATTTTATATATATATAACAGAACTATAACTTCAGGATTTTTAAGAGATCAAACTCCTTTTCCGGTCAGTGAGCTTGTTTCAGTTAGTAACTTAATGGTAAAAACTTTATGTGAAACATATGCTAATAACATTGCATCTTCATCAGTATTTTAGGTATAATTCTCAAATTTGCACTCAAGTTAGTATATACATACATAAAATTGTAAAGTGTTTTATTGTGTATGCACTAATAATAGAAGATTTTCTTGATCTTTTCAATAACCTAATAGTTTGAATCATATGATTACATAGTTAATGATGACTTCATGCACTCATTAGATATACTTGTAACTTCAGCTTCTTCTATAGTGTTAGCTGTTAATAGAGTTCTCCTTATTCTCATATTTCTGAATTACCATCAGGGCTAGGCCTCCCACTAATATAAACCCATCATATGGAACAAATTTCCAAAGAAAATAGTGATAATTTGAAAGAAGTTACAGAAAATAGCAGGAAATACAGAAAGAAAAGTCAATTATTAAAAAAAAAAAAAAAAAAAAAAGGAGGTAAATTGGATCACCTGAAGAAAAGCGACCCCAACACATGCTGGGGTCGCTTTTCCTCAGGTGGAAAATATTGGGGTCGCTTTTCTTGAGGTGAGGAATTAACAGGGGTTACAGTAAGGCCGTGGCGGAATGGCGCTTCGCGCCTTATCCACATATTTAAAAATTCTTGGCAAGCTCGGTATGTTCTGGCAAGAGGTAATGTTGCGCTGCGCGTGCTAGCCACAGGGGTTACAGTAGGTTTGATTATTTTTGTACTGAAATTGCAAGACAATACGCTTTTAATTAACTATTGATTGTTTGTCTAAATTTGTGTTTTTAACAAATATTTAATAAAGTAGTTTTTAATGAATATATATCTATATTTTTTCTCCTTTTTTCTATATTATGAGCTAAAGTGGGTCATCTGAAGATTGGAGACACCAACAAGCAGAGGTCGTTTATCTTCAGGTGGAGAATATTGGGGTCGCTTTTCTTCAGGAGGAAAATATTGGGGTCGATTTTCTTCAGCAGAGGTATTAGGGGTCGCTAATCTTCAGGTGATCCAGCAAATTAATAGATTAATAGATAAAGAGATAAAAATATAAACAAGTTAGTTAAATACAAGGTGAACTTTGCCTGAACTTTGAGGTTCTAATTGAACAACCTCATCAAGGAGATTATTCCACAGTCCAGCGGCGTGAGAAATAAAAGACCTCTGGAACTAATAAGTTCGACAGAGAGGCAAAATTAAGGCATATTGGTGCTGCTGTTCAGCTATTCTGGTTGCTCTCGACAAGAAAAGAGGATCAAAGATCAATTGAAAAAATTAAACCATCTTTGTTTTTGAAGTCATAGTCTACTCTTATAACTCTGAAAGCCACACCTCAGGAGGTTCCTCAGTTGGAATGTCATCTCCTCATTTTACTTCTACAATGAGTTTTACATTCTGTATTCATCCCTTCTAAAAATCAATTTTTGATTAGAAAACTGACCAAGTTTTGACTTATAGATGCATGCAGACCTTATACGTGCACCACAAAGTTTTCTGTTTCCTGATTTCATACTGTTGATCATTAAACAGTCGAGCAATTTTCATTTATTTAACCCTCTTACGCCGAAGCCCTAAAAGTCAAAACCTCTCCCGTATGCCAGGGCCGGTTTGGAGTGAGCACGGAAGCGGAAATTTTTTTTTTTTCAAAAATTCACAGTGCGCTTAGTTGTCAAGATTAAGAGTTCAATTTTGGCTCCTTTTTTTGTCATTGCCTGAAGTTTAGTATACAACCATCAGAAATGAAAAATAATATCATTATCATATGTAAATTATGCGATATATGATAGCGAAAAAAAAAATTCATACATAATTGTATTCAAATCACGCTGTGCAAAAAAACGGTCAAAGCTAACGAGTTACTTTTTTTTCGTTGTATTGTACACTAAATTGCAATAATTTTGATATATAATACATTGTAAAACAATAAAAGCAACACCGGAAAAATATCACAAAATGATGTACGAATTCGTAACGTGCGGACATAAAAAAATGTTTTTTTCAAAAATTCACCGTAAATCTAAATATTGTTCTAGAGACTTCCAATTTGTTTCAAAATGATGACAAACGAATGAATATTATGATAATGTAAGAGTTTTAGATTAGAATTGCAGATTTCGACCATTTCGGACAAGTTAAAGTTGACCGAATGTCAAAATTTTTAAAAATATATTTTTTTATATGCACATATTTCAAAGATGGGAAAAGCTACAACTTTCAATTATTTTTTATTGTATTCTTCATGAATTTGCGCACATTTTGATATATAAAACTCTATAAAAAGGCTAATATGAAAAGGAGCAAATACTAGGATATTGCGATGTACGCATTTCGGAGACTTGCGGCCGTGAATATGCGCGCGGAGGGAAGTTAAATATATTTTTCAAAAATTCACCATAAATCACAATATTTTTCTAGAGACTTCCAATTTGTTTCAAAATGAAGATAAATGACTGAATATTACTAGGCCGTAAGAGTTTTAGCTTACAATTGCGTTTTTACACTATTTCGGTAGAGTCAAATTTGACCGAACGTGGTTTTTTTTCTATTTATCGTGATTTATATGCAAATATTTCGAAAAAAGAGAAAAGCTACAACCTTCAATCATTCTTAATTGTATTCTACAAGAAATTGCGCACATTTTCATACATAAAACTTTATGTAACAGCTAATTTTAATTGGTGCAAACATTTCGACAATCGCACAAAAAAAATTCTGATTTTTTCGGAAGAGTTACCGCGCGTACTTAAGGAAAATGTTTTTTTTTTTTTTTTTATAAATTCACCATAAATCAAAATATTGTGCTAGAGACTTCCAATTCGTTGCAAAATGAAGGTAAATGATTGAATATTACTAGAATATAAGAGTTTTAGCTTACAATTGCGTTTCTCGACCATTTCGGTAGAGTCAAAGTTGACCGAAGGTTGAAATTTTTGCACTTATCGTTATTTATATGAAAATATTTCAAAACTGATAAAAGCTACAATCATGAGTATTTTTTTGCTGTATTTTACATGAAATTGCGCACATTTTCATATATATTACTTTATGTAAAGAATAATTTAAAATGGTGCAAAAATTATGTCAATGTGACGAAATAATTTCCGAGATGTGTCACTGATACTTTTTAGTCCGATAAGAAAGAAATTCGCGCTTGCGCGCCTGCGTAGTGATTGTAAACAAAACAACGCCTTGATCCGTGAACTCCCAGCATCCCCCAAGGCGCATGATTCAAAAGTTTTCGGCTGGTAGGCCTATAAGTATTTTTCCGCGAATTTTAAAAAAAACTTTTTTGAGTCGACGTATGATACGTCCATTCAGCATACGGGAGACATTTTGACTCGACGTTTAATACGTCCATTTGGCGTAAGAGGGTTAACCTGGCGTAAGTAAGCCTTAGGATTTTTTTTATAATGTATTAGCTTACTTAGGTTAGCTTTCAAGTTCCTCTTTCATTTCTGAAGGCTGTAAAGTTCATTGTTAATTCGCCTTCTTGTTAGTAGGGGGTCTCCTCACTCCAGTGGTATTTTTGTTTAGTCTTGTTGACTAATCCTCCCTGTTTCTCCCCTCCATATTTTGGCTCTGCTGAGTTGACTTGAGACCTGATTTCCAAGCTGCAGGCAGTTGGTATCTGCACCCTGACTTGTTAGCCTGCTATCTCTCTCGGCTCATGCATTTATAGCAAGTCTCTGAGAAAATATATATCTTCAGCTGGCAGTTTCTCCACATCTTCGCCATTTTATTATTGCCTCTGGTGCAATACTTGCCAGAGGGGCCTTGCTTGGCGACGGTAAGGCTTGTCATCCATTTATTATATAAAGTATTAACCAAGATTACTGGGATCACGGCGTCCATAATTATGATCAAGATGACTAGGATCACGGCGAGAGAGAGAGAGAGAGAGAGAGAGAGAGAGAGAGAGAGAGAGAGAGAGAGTAGGTGTTACCAAACCCAGCTTGCCTGCCACTATGGCTTTCCCTACCAAAATGAATAACGGAGGCGGTGGCCCCGTTATTATATATATAAAGAGTAAAACTAGCACTCGTACATAAAACATCCTTTATTTTGTTATGACTACTGGTTTCAGAGTAACTGTCTCCATCATCAGGTCTACATCAAAAACAGAAAAAAAATAAATATATATATATATATATATCTATATAATATATATATATATATACGATATATACATATATATATATATATATATATATATATATATATATATATACATATATATATACTATATACATATATATATATATATATATATATATATATATACATATATACTATCATATATATATATATATATTATATAAATATATAAGCAAATTCCACAGGAAAATGATAGTCAGAAATCCAAGCGCTTTCATCTTTACTCAGACATTGTTAAGGAGTTAATGAAGTACAATTGGAGAGAAAGGTCTCAGGTAATTTCGGTTAGGGTCAATCTGTTTAGGTTTGTGACCGTGTGATATCCGATAATCCTGGATTATCTCTTTTAATTTTTACCCTTTGACAATTAACCATCTGGTATTCTTGATCTTGTGTTGTACCTGAGACCTTTCTCTCCAATTGTACTTCATTAACTCCTTGACAATGTCTGAGTAAAGACGAAAACACTTGGATTTCTGACTATCATTTTCCTGTGGAATTCGCTTATTTGTGAAGTCACGTGCATCTACTGTGTTTTTTAAGCACATATATATATATATATATATATATATATATATATATATATATATATAGGTATATATATATGTATGTATAGTAGTACTAGTAATCTTCTTAGGCACAAAGATTTATTCATTCAATTGTAGTCCACATAGGAAAATGAATAGAGTTTATTTTAGAAAATGCCCAATAGTTTCGTCCTCCAATGGACCTCTTCTTGGAGCGTTTCCTATGTGGAAGACAATTGAATATATGTAGTGTATGTATGTATGTCTATGTATATATATATATATATATATATATATATATATATATATATATATATATATATATATATATATATATATATACACATACATACATGGTACTGGTAATCTTCTTAGGCACAAAAATTAGCAATTGTAGTCCACATAGGAAAATGAACAGAGTTCATCTTAGAAAATACCCAACAATTTCGTAGTATAGTCTACATTTTGAAGTTCACTCATATTAAAAAGATAATTACAGAGCTTTATATGCAAAAATAAGTAGTTGTGGGCGGTGTTACAGTTTCTAGAGTTGGGCAGTATATTCTACAAACAGACAGGACAGGGAAAGAGGATGAAAAGATAATCCAGCTCAGAGGCTAAGATTCCTGGTACATGTGGCTTCAATGAATACAGTTTCCAGAAGAGCTCTTTTCTGATAGTCGTTGCCCTTGGGAACATCTCTTTTATATACCTTTTGATGTCTGGCCAATATAGATCTTATTACAATCTTTACAAGAGATATTGTATACCATATTGTTTGTATTGGATGGACGATTCTTAATTAACATATTTCTTAAAGTATTGTTATATTTAAATACTGAATTAATATAATTAGGTTTTAGAATTAGTATTGCAGATATTAAATTCGGGTAAAAAGTAGACAGAGAATACTCTTAAATTCTGTATTAACTCTGGTTGATTAGTCACATATCTTCTTTGCCTTATTCTTACTCAATAAAAAAAAACATAAATAATAACATAATGAATCTCCTATTTTGTAAATAATTTTAAACTCATTGTCCAAGAATTAAAGGCTACAAATTCTAAGTACTATAAGATACATGCTAGTAAATGATGATATCTTAAATTGTTTAGCATGGTTTGAATAAAAATGATATGAAAAATTATTTGTTGGTTTCCTGTATAATTTAAAACAAAAATTAGTATTATTTCTGGTAACTAAGACATCTTGTAATGGGATACAATTATTTTCTTCGTATTCTATTGTGGATTTTATGGAAGGTACAATATTAATTGTAGCCAGGAAATCAGGTATATTTACAATGACTTTTACAATACAAAAACAATCATTTACATATCTTAAACAAACAAACTTAAGAGAATAGATTCCTTGGAATAAGACTAGTCTCAAAAAACACGTAGATATTAGAAAGAAGGGGTGAAACGGGGTTTCCCATAGCCATGCCAAATATTAGTTAATCGAAGTTACCATTCAAGGTGAACTTACAATTTTTTACGCATACAATTTTTTACACAAAGGGTTATCAATTTAATAATGACATTGGTAGGTAATTCTATATTATAAAAATCTGAATGTTATGATAGATACACAAGTAAGAAATTTTCGTCGACTTCGACGAAAATTTCCTCAAAATGTCTACAAGAACACGTTATTCCAAAGTATTTATTACCAAGTAGATTACGAGTGGATAGTGAATCTCCCTTCAATGATTTGTGTGTAATTTCTCTTACAAGACATATAGAACATACAAGAAGGTTAGAATTCAATAATTTCAAAAAATTACGAACTGAGAGATCTAATTTCATGAACAGGATTCCCCCAGATTGAATAACAGTACTCATGGAGATTGTAGATAAACAAATTAGTTCACCACTTTGATAAAAAAAACTGAAGAGACACATTGAAATAAGTGGTTGGGTAAACAAATATAAAGAGAATTGTGTAATGAATCTCTCAAATATAGAACCGAACCCAAAACTAAAAACTTGCTTTAGGCTACGGATTATCATACTCGATTATGAATAACGTCTCATGTGCGAACATCATCTCAGAAATAACTAAACTTGAAAAGGAAAGCAATTATATCATCTTCAGTCAATTTAGTTAAAGGCATTTTTTCGGATTACTTCAAATAACGAACAAAACAGTGAATTTTCCAGAAAGGTTTTAGATGCAATTCATATAACAAGGGAAGATAAAAGTGTATACAATACTAAAGCTAATAAACCCAATAGGTTTGTAATAATGGATAGAAAGAATTATGTTGAAAAAAATGAAAATTTATTATCTGACTCTAGCATTTAAAAAAACTAAAGAAAAGCCCCTTAGCTGATGGCATAAAGTTTCAATACAAAAATTAAGGTTATTTGAAAATATTTCGTACCTATAAAAGAGAAAGTGACAACGATTGGCCCATCCCTGCCTTACATGTATGGATTAATCAAAATCCCTAAGAAAGATTTTCCAATACGTCCCATTATCAGCTCAGATGGTTCTATTAGTTATAAATTGTCTAAATATTTAGTTAAATTACAATCACCCATCTTAGGTACTATTTCAAACTCTCATTTACAAAATTCGAGTGATTTCTGTTCTAGGCTGTCCCTGTAGAAAATAAGATATAATATATCTTATAAGTTTCTTACATACATTTTTTTCTTTACTTAAAAAGATCTCTTCGTCATTGTTTAATTCTTTTAAGAACGTTGTCATTATTGGTAACGAAGCAGTTGTGTGCTAACAATTTGAGATTTAACTTCCCACTATTTCGTCGTTTAACGACTGTTTAATTATTCAAGAACTTCGAGTAAAGTAAACTGAATTTTCTTCGAGGTTTATTTGTTAACATTCGGCAGTTGTTTCCCCACCCACCAACAGGTCGCCAGTCGCCACTCACCTTACCATGGCTTGTGTTTAACTCTGGGAACTATTGAGAAACTTTACAGAGACTTTGATATTGATCGTATTCTCTGCCAATATAGAAGTATAAGAATTTAGTATACATTTTTGAACCACGGAGCGGCAGCGGGCGGCATGGTTCTCCGCCCTTTACCAGCTATTCCCAGTACTCTACAGCTCTGGTCGGCATGAAGATCTATTATTGACGGGGAACTCTTCTGACACTTTAAAACGCTTGGCTTTGAGGTTGGTCTCATCTTTTGTTGGCACACTTCAATTGAGTTGTTGAAGTAATTTTTCTTTATGTCCATATAACTAGTCCCTTAAATTAAATCTCGTAACTTATGTATATGTATTTTACTGCCATTATTGAATTGTTAGAGATCTTTTTACACATCATCTCCTAGTGTATTTCATGACTGCATATTCTTACATGTTTATGCATAAAAGATTTTTTATTTTATATATAATATATAATAATATATAGTATATCCATATAAAGGAAAAAAAAAAAATATATATACAATATATATATAACATATATAACACATATAATATAGATTAATATACAATAATATATAATACACATATTATTATATATATATATTTAATATATTGTTACATAATATATACATATATATATATATGTATATATACACATATATTTATACATATATAATATATATATACACACATATATATATATATCTAGATACACCATATATATATATATATAGATATAACAACATATATATGATATATTATATATATATATAATAATATATATACACCTATATATAATATATTATAATATAGGTATAATATAATATGTTGTATATATATATGGTATTATATATATATATATATATATGAATAATATAATATAATTATATATATATGTACATATATTTATATATTTATATATTATATTTATTATATATATTGTATAATATATAATATATAATTATATATAAAGTGTAATATTTAAAAGATATATATATATATGTATATATATATAATATTATATATGGATATATATTTTATATAATATATTTATAATATAGTATATTGTTTATATATAATAATATAGCTTATTATATATATATATCTATGTATGTAGATATA
>NC_061100.1:63420137-63442637 GCF_015104395.2 Macrobrachium nipponense
GTGGATTGTTGAATTAAAGAAGTTGTATAAACAAATTCTTCCTCTTAAATTTGAGGAATGGGGTATAGATGAAGAGGGAAAAAAGTCTGAAGAAGAATTTAAGTTATGTTAGGAGTATAGTGATAAGCTCTCTCTAGGCTTAACTTCCCTTAACCAAGTTGAACCTGACCCTCCTCCTTCTTGTTCCGTAGCAGATGAGGCTCATAGCTTGTTAAAAAATCCTATTGCACCATTACCTAATTATAACAGCTAACCTGAGGAAGATCTTTCTAGATTTTTTGAAGAGTTTGAAGATACTATTAGAAAATTTAGATATCCAGAATATGATAAACTTTTACTGTTAAAGCAAGTTATCTGGTAGGGCCTTGGTTCATATCAATTCACTGGAATCTGATAAAAAGGGCTATACATATGCTAAGGAATTGTTGTTGAAAGCTTTTGCCTCTGAGGATACACAGAATTAATGTATTAAAGCAGTTGACTGAGGTTAAGTTTAATTACACTTCGGATCCTTATGAATACATTTCAAAAGTGCGTTTGTTAATTGAAAGGGTAAACAAGCTTGGTATTCCTGTAGATAATATACTTCAGTTTTTTATCAGGGAAGTTATGAACGACCAGTTCAAACTTCAGTTGATACAAATAACTAATCATGCTAAGCCTGCATTGAAGGAAATTACCGAGAATTACTTTGAGGCTTGTGATAGTTTCCTTAGCAAACGAAAATCTAAATTCAAGAGTAAGTTTGCTTCCCCTAAGGATTCGGATACCAGTGATAATGTAGCTAGTTTTTGCTGTTTATGTGAAATATGACAAAAATAAAGGATTTAGGCAGTGTAGTATATGCACAAAAGAGCTGGGTAAGGAGGCTACTCATCCCATAAATAAGTGTCCTAAATATGAAAGTCCTATTTGTACGTTATATTAAATTAGAAAATATGGGGGCTGTGTCAAATGCTCAAACTTAAATCATGAGAGTGGATCTTGCAGATATTATTTTCAATCTCGTTGCCAGTATTGTTCAGAATGGATGGGATTTTTGTGTTAAGGTCTCTAGTTCTGATGAATGTAATGATAATGCTGAAGCTAAATCTGGACCTTCAACTGGGAAAGTAAAGCCTAAGTCTGTTCCCTCTAAAGCCAAGTCTCTTACTAATGATTACTAATGATAAACCTGGGGTTTCTAGTAGTATGTTATCCATAACAGAGGACTTTCAGGGAGATTCTGATCTTGGCTCAGTTTTGTCTACATTTACCAATACATTTGAAGGGGGGTTAAAGGTTAGGTGTTTGAATTACAGTGGCTGTCAGTGTAACTATTTCTACCACTGTTGCTAATGAACTTGGATTGAAAACGGTTAAAGACAATATTTCCTTAACTATTAATGGCATAAACACATCTCAACAGTATACCACTAAATTAGTAGAAGTTAAACTCAAATTCGGCAATATTTTTAAAACTATTGAAGCACTCTGTCTACCCTGTATTAATATTAATCTAAAGCTTCCTCTTTTGGGTAATGTTGTTGAAGGCATTAAGGATAAAGGTTATGTTTTGGTTGATAAATTTTTATCTAATAATGATTATGATATTAGTGGCATAAATTTTATATTGGGAGCCAAATCCAGTTTATGTCTTCCGCAAAGTGAACACTTGTTCGGTGCAAAAAGCGTATCAATGTATTCTCAATACTCTGCAAGAGTATTGCTTCAAGGTAATTTAACACGAATGCTAAATGATTTGCCTTAGTGGGACATTGCTTTAATGGTGCAGTGAAGATGCGGATAACAATTTGCTTAAGGTTATGGGCGTCTCGGGCAACGCTTTTCTTGCTTCAGACCTGTTTATTGATGATAAACCTTTTCCCAGGGATTTTTGAATATTATATGACAAAGGTTAAATTGCTCATAATCAGCTTGAGAGGGCTGCTAGCTGCATTTTGAATGACAATTATAATAGATACCTAGGTCTGGAAGATGGTAAGCCTGAAGAAAATGAGTGTGACATTAATATTAAACTTAGTAAATATGCCCTTGAAAAAATGACAAGAAATGAAGATGGACGAATTATAGTTCCATTGCTATGGAATTTCAAGGTTGCTCATTTGTTAGGAACTAACCATGAACTGGCCAAGATAGTTTTGAAAGCTAATCTAAGGAAACTTTTGAATAATCCTACACACTTGGTTCTTATGGACCAGAGTTTCAAAGAGCAAGAAGCAGCTGGTATAATTGAACATATTGATAATCTTGATCAATTCTTGACTGAACATCCAATTTAAATTGGACAGAGAAACCACCAAATGTCGAGTGGTTCATCTTTCTAATCTCTAACCATAGCGTTCTACCTCATATTGGTATATTTAAATTGGACAGAGAAACCACCAAATGTCGAGTGGTTTATCTTTCTAATCTTTGTCGGAAGGATCCTGGCAGGGAAATTACTGTAAGTCACAATCAGGCCATCTAATCTGGACCGACATTGAACCAAAAAATTGCTTCCGCGTTATTACATGTTCGTTTTGGTTCACATCTCCTGTTTTTTTATATCTGTAAGGCATTTAATAATCTTGTCTTAATGAAGTAGATAGTAATAGACTTTTGTGTTTATGGTTCAGAAATGTTGAAAAGAATGACTTCACTGTTGAGGGATACAGAAATTTGAGACTGAGTTTTGGCTTGAGGTGCAGCCCTGCTCTGTTACTCCTTGCTCTTTATAAAATTTTAATTTCAGAAGTGGAACACGATAACATGCGCCTGGTCGAGCTTAAGAAACTTATCTATCAGCTTTGTTACATGGATAATTGTGCAGTAGCCTTTGACTATTCTAAGGATCTTGAATGGGCATATTCAAAACTAATCCATATATTTGACCCTTACAAGTTCAAGTTACAGCAATTTGTCACTAATGATTTATCCTTGCAGAAGTCTATTTATGTTAAATACACTGTTTCTACGAATTCAGTGGTGAAGTTACTTGGTCTATTTTGGAATAGAGAAGTAGACTCTCTATCTATCAGACCCATTAATCTTGATGTAGATGCTAACACTAAGAGGGATATCTTACACTCTATAGCCTCCCAATTCGACTTGTAATAACTTAATGGTCCGATGCTTAACCCCAGTAGGCTATTTATGCACTCTACAGTGTAACAATGAGTTGGGTTGGGACTATGTTTTGGATAAAGAACTATAGACAGTGGAAGAACATTGCTAAGCAAGCTAATTCTTCCCCAGCAGTGAGTGTCCCAAGGTTTTTTGGAAGCAGAAGTGACTGTTACAGTTTGTTAGCTTTTGCTGATAGTGGTGAATTTATCTTTGGAGTTGTGATTTTTATTTTTAACATTTCAACTGGTTCCATAAGCTTTATTATGGCAAAGAACTGCATTATTGGAAAGAATTTGAGTTCTAAAAGTATTCCTTCTCTCGAACTGCTGAGTGCCTGGTTGATTTGTATGAGGAATAGCAAGTCACACTTGTGTTAACCCTATCAGAATAGTCTATTTGCAGGTATATTCGGATAGTTGTTCCGATACGAATACAAACCATCGGTCCTTTACAATAGGAATGTAACTTGCGGCAGCTGGAACCGGTCGTAAGCTTCAAACAAGGGAGTTCGGTAGTTAACTGCTTGTCCGACAGTCCGCGCACCGCGTGACTGGGAGGTGAAGATCCATTTTGCTTTCGGCCGTGCTGGCTGACAGTGTTTTTCACCTCTCACTGCCCGCCTTTCGTTGTATGCTTTGTATCTTCTCAGACTTGGTTTGCTTTGTGTGTGTTAATAAAATACTGTAAGTATGTGTGCTTTTGTATTTTATTATTAACTGTGATTATGGATTCCCGTGAGCTGGAGATGTCCCCACGCCCCCCTTCACCAGCAGAGTTTGCCCTGGTGTGGAGGGCCGTAAGTGTGGGGCCTTCCGCTCCTTTTCCTTCCCAGAAGTGGATCACTCATGAACTTTGTGTGCTCGGGTGCCGAGGGCAACGAATGCTCTCGTATCCGAGCCCCTGTTGATTTTATGCATATCTTGGTGCGAGGAGGGCAGTGGGTGCGATATGAGGGTAGGAAAAGAAATCGACGTAAGCCTCCAGGGAGTCCTCGAAGGTTCTACCTTGCGACTCCCTTGTTGTTCACAGACAACCGTTCGTCCTTCCTTCCTTGCCGCCGATCTCAGCTCCCAGCCGTGTGGCTCCTTCCTTCCTTCCCCTTTCGGGGGATGGAGGGGGGGTTTGTTTCCTTCTCTTCCGCACCCAATCCATCGAGTGTGGAGGAGGGGAGGCGAGGTACCCCGACATACAACGTACTCGGGGTCTTCCGTTCTATTCGGGGTGGGGCCTTGTCCCCCACCGGGCGGGAGGGAGGGGGAAACCCCTCCTACCCTAACCCTGACCATTTGGCCTCCTCCCATGTGCTCCTGCTTGCGGGTGACGACCTCGGCCAGGTATGGTTCTCGCTGGGCCTCCAGGGGACACCGAGCATTTGGGGGCTGTTACATCACCTGGTGGGTGCTGCTCCGGTCACTCATGGACCGGTGACCACCACCACCACCACCGTGTTGACCCCGGGGTATGCCGCCCCTCCTCACCTTGTGTACACCCAGCATGTGACTACGGTGACACCCTCAGCTGCGGTGTAGGCCCCGATCACTAGTTTCCTGAGGAGGGTCGTGCCTCCACCGCCCGGGTTCGCCGCTCTCACCTCAGCCCCTGACTTTCGGTGCCCCAAGAGTTCGCCCCTGGACCTTCCACCTGTACCCAGGATGTCGCTGACCGCTGTTCCGCCTCCTGCTGTACCTGACATTCCTGCCATGCCTGCCGTGCCTGGACCAGCCCCTGCCGACGTCGTTCCTGCCCGTGGTGTTGCTGCCCCAGTCGCGGATCCTTCCAGACAGATGCAGCCGGACCGTGTTGCTTCGGCAATAGTCCCGGCTCTGTCCTGGATGGAGGACCTGACGTCTGTCCTGAGGAAGCTGACGAAGAAGAAGAGGAAGAGGAGGAAGGTGTCATCGTCGTCTTCTTTGTTGTCACCTGCTGCTGCCTCTTCCCCTTCGACTTCCAAGGCTTCTAAGCCGAGGAAGAAGAAGGCTGCCTCCCCCCCCCCCCCCCCCTAAAGAAGTCTCCTTTCGGGATCAACTTCTTAGGGGCCGGGCCGTCTCACTCCGGTGGGACAGGGGGTTCTTCCGCTGGTCCTCCCGCTCCTTCGGGAGCGGGGCCCGTCTCTCCTTCCGCAAGGAAGAAGAAGACGGGGACCAGAGGGATACCGGCTAACACCGGTACTTCTTCACCTGATGCTAGGGGTTCTGCCACTACACCAGGTTCCTGCTCAGCCTCTCGTTCACGAGAAGTACCGAGTGTACGGTCACCTGCGGGTGACCGTACAGCCAAGGCTCAGGCTTCTGAGTTCGCTCGGCGCCAGGACCGAGGCACGGAGCGGAAGACTGGTGAGGGTCGCTCAGGTGACTCCTGCCCGGCCAGCGATCACTCTCGCAGCGATCCGCAGGTGACCAGGGTTGACACAACGGTCCCAGACCGGCCTCAGGCTGAGGCTAGGAAGAGGTCCCCTCGATCGCACAGCGGTTTGACACGTTGTGAGGACAGGCACCGCTCCCACCGCAACAGTGGTCTCTGCAAGTCCCCTGACCGCCACTCCCACCAGGACCGGGCGGGTAGGGGGACCAGCAGCAGCTCCTCTGACGCACGAGACCGGAGCTGCTGTTCTCGGTCCAGCCACTCTCCCCAGGAGAGCCGCGTGACCAGGCCTGCAGCTCGATCGCCACCCGCCTGCAGCCCCCCAAGCACACCGGTTCTACCGGTGGGCGAGGGGGGAGCATCAAGTCTTCCTCTCCGATCCCTTTAACTTCCTCGGGTTACGCCGGGAAGAGCAAGGCGATCCAGAGTGATCGTGAAGAGCAAGCTCCTCACGGTCCCACCACGACGCCCTACGAGCCAGGCACGGTCTTAGGACCGACCAGGTCATATGCGCAAGTGGCAGGAGGAGACCAGGAGGGGTCTGTCGCTGTTCCTCCTTCCGAAGGAGGAGGGTCTCGAGAGGCGTTCTTGTTGGAGGGACTTGACAGTCCTACTCCTCAAGACGCAGTCACTCCCGAGATCCAGAGGTCGTTTGCAGAGGTTATTGCGCTGACTCGTCAGCACAACGACCTCGGGGAAGGATCGCCGCTCCCACCTTCTGAGCCCACGTCCCGGCTCTAGTCGTTTTGGGGTCCTAAGAAGGAACCCAAGACGACTGTGGGTCTGCCGCGATCAGCTCTGGCTGACTCAGTGCTGGGCCAGGTGGACTCGCTTGTCTCTGGACAGGAGGGTTCGCTGAGGTCTGGCAGGTCTTCCAAGCTACTTCATCCACCTCTACTGCGACAGAGGAGATTCTACGTGCCTTCGGAGGATCCTATGCCGCCCAAACAGGTTAACCCGGAGCTAGCTAGGCTAACTCCGGGGGTGTCTCTGCAGCAGCTCCTGTCGGAGAACTTATGGTTCTCGCAGCAAGAAGCACTTGCACTGGAATCCAACGCCATGGTGGCATTCCAGGCAGTCTCCTGGTTAGACCTGTGGTCTCTCACGGTGTCTAAGGTTGCGGCCACCTCGGGAAATATCACTCCCGAAGGTGACCCAGCTTTTGGGAGACTGTGTCAGTCTGGAGGTAGAGCCATCTCCTACCTAGTCCACCAGACGGCAAACCTGTGGGCCAACCTGGTACTTAGGAATAGGGACACAGTCCTCACCCAAGTGACCAGGGTGGCTGGGCATGAGGCGGCATTGGGTCTTCGCAACGGACCGGTGCGGAGTTCCTCCTCTCTTTTCCCAGGAGAGATGGTGGATGCTGCGGTGGAACGATGGCGCACTGATGACTGTGACCGTCTAGTTCACCAGGCAGCCTCGAAGGCGTCTGGGCAGCCTCGAATGACTGCGGCCAAGCCCAAGAGCTCGGTTAGCACTTCCTCTGTGGCCAAGATGATTGCATCGTCGAAGCCCAAAGGAAAGACTCTGTCTTCGACTTCTTCCAGGGGCAGTCGCCATCAGCCCTCCTCCCAGCCCTCCTTCCCACGAGTGGGAGCAGGGAAGAAGTCGAAGAGAGGCGGGAAACGCTAGGGACGGCGTTCCCCCTCACCTACTGCCGGAATTGGGTGGAGGGGGGGGGTGTGCCTGGCGAGCCATTGGGCAACATGGCAGCGCTACGGAGCAGAGACCTGGATAGTAGACGTCCTTCGGGAGGGGTATCTACTACCCTTCGAGTCTCGGCCACCCCTCACCTCCAACCCAGTCCATCTTCAGACCTACGCACCTGGAACATCAAAGGACGTAGCCCTTCGGCAGGAAGTCCAAGCAATGCTGAGCAAGGGAGCTGTAGAGATCGTCAGGGATCGTTCACCGGGCTTCTACAGCCATCTTTTCCTGGTGGAAAAGTCTCCCCTGAACCGATTCGTTAGCCAGTCTCGGTTCACGATGGAGACGGCACGTTCCTTGCTCGACTCCATCAGGGAGAACGACTTCATGCTTTCGGTGGACTTGAAGGATGCGTATTTCCAGATACCTGTCCATCAATCCTCCAGGAAGTACCTCCGCTTCATCCTTGATGGGACGGTGTACCAATTCAGGGCACTTTGCTTTGGTCTCTCAACTGCCCTACAGGTGTTCACGCGAGTGTTCACTCTGGTGTCTGCTTAGGCCCACTCGGTAGGGATTTGTCTTCTGAGGTATCTCGACGACTGGTTGGTCCTGCCCGCTAGCAGTTGCTACAGGACAGGGATCGACTTCTCGAGTTCTGCCGCAATCTGGGGATCGTGGTGAACTTCGAGAAGTCTGATCTCAAGCCCAAGCAGAGGATGAAGTACCTAGGTATGCTGATCGACACGGTAGCAGGGTGAGTCTTCCCCGCAGACTCGCGAATCAGCAGATTCAGGGAGGCAGCCTACTAGTTCCTGTCTCGGCAAGAACAGTCAGCTCAGCAGTGGCAAGTCGTGATCGGCCACCTGTCATCACTCGAGAAGTTAGTCCCTCGTGGGCGTCTTCACCTGCGGTTTCTCCAGTGGAGACTAAAGGAAAGTTGGTCACAGGCTCAAGACCCACCTTACTTCCCCGTGTCCCTAACGGAGGAGGTGAGGCAGGACCTAGCCTGGTGGCTGGACGACAGGAACCTCTTAAGAGGAGGGCCTCTCCGCACTCCCCCCCCCCCCCCCCCCCCCCCCCGGATATGTTGCTGTTTTCGGACGCGTCAACCTTGGGATGGGGCGCACACTTGGAGGAGTTGCTGGCTGCAGGAGTGTGGGATCGTCACGACAAGCACCTTCACATCAAGGCAGCGTTCCTTGCTCTCCAAGAGTTCCAGGACCACTTGGTGGGACACTCGGTGGTGTTGATGTGCGACAACACCACAGTAGTGGCATACATCAACAAACAGGGGGGCCTAGTGTCCCTCCCGTTGCACCAGTTGACATTGCAGGTGCACGAGTGGGCTGTGGCCCACTTGGTAGAGCTGTCAGCCCGCTACATTCCAGGCAAGAGGAATGTAGTAGCAGACAAGCTCAGCCGTTGGGATCAGGTGATAGGCACTGAATGGTCCTTACACCCAGACGTGGCGGAAAGGCTCTTCAACCTGTGGGGGCGTCCAGTAGTGGATCTGTTTGCCACCCGGCACAACAAAAACCCATGGGCAGCTGCAGAGGACGCTCTTCAACACCCGTGGGACAACCTCTTCTTGTATGCCTTTCCTCCGCTCTGTCTGATTCACAAGGTGATCAGCCGAGTGCTGGTCACCCCAAATCTCCGGATGATCCTGGTGGCTCTGCTTGCAGAAGCACCGAGAGAGATTCCCCCTTGGCACAACCTTCTCGTCCAGCCACATGTGGAACGGTACCACCAGTCAGTTCAGTCCCTACATCTTCACGGCTGGCTGTTATCCACCATCTCTTGCGAGCGAGAGGCTTTTCTCACCGAGCAGCAACAGAGATGGCTGGGTATATCAGACAGTCCTCTGCAGCTGTATACCAGGGAAAGTGGGCCGTCTTCTATGGTTGGTGTCGCAGACAGGGTCTATCTCCTCTCAGAACCACACCTCAGCAGGTAGTGGATTCCTCGTGTTTCTTCGTCGAGACAAGCTCCTCTCCATCCCCACAGTCAAAGGATACAGAGCCGCCCTGGCCCTACCCCTGAAACTGAGGGGAGTGGATATCTTGAATTCGTTCGAGATCTCCTTGCTTATGAGGAGCTTCGAGAGGTCTTGCCCACCCAGGGAACTCAGGCCCCCGGGGTGGGACGTGACTCTCATCCTTAGGAGTCTTGACTCGAAGTCCCTTTGAGCCACTCCGAGAGTCGTCAGACAGGGATCTGACCCTCAAGACCCTCTTCTTGCTGGCCCTGGCATCGGCAAATTGAGTAGGGGAACTGCATGGTCTGTCCTTCAACGTCAAGCATTCCAGGGGATGGGGATCTGTGATGCTCGATTTCGTCCCAAACTTCGTAGTGAAGACTCAGAATCCTTCGGTCCCTGACGACCGGTTCGAGTCTTTCACAATCTCCTCCCTAATGGACTTCACCGACAACGATGCGGATGAGATGCTGCTCTGTCCTGTGAGGGCGCTACGGCGCTATCTGAAGAGAACTCTGCACGTCAGGCCTGAGTGTCGACGCCTCTTCGTTAGCACTGGGGTGACCAAGAAAGAAGTATCCAAGAACACTGATCAGGAGGGAGTACGAAGCTGATGGTAGCGACGACATCCATACCCTTCGTCCGAGAGCCCACGAAGTCAGAGGTATTGGTCCTTCCCTTGCGTTCCGCAAGAACCTCTCTGTGGCACAGGTCCTGAAGGCAGGGGTCTGGGCCAACCAGACCACCTTCACCTCCTCCTACCTTCCGGATATAGCCCACAGGTCCTTGGACACTTTTTCCTTGGGACCTGTGGTGGCTGCTCAACACGTTGTGTAGCTCACCCAGCACCTGAGCGGACAGAACAGCATCGCATCCTTGTGTGACTGCATGAATGGATGAGTGAATGAGAGTGTGACTGGCTTCTCTTCCCCATCTTTTTCTCCCCCTCTACCTGTGGGCAGAGGGACGCGGTCGTCACTACGCTGGAACAGGAAGCGATGCAGGTAAGCTACTCGACCAAGCCCCATCCTATCCCTTTCATTAAGGATAGGAGCGATTATCCACCACTTCCCCCGACAAGGGGGGGGGGGGGGGGGGAGGGAAGTGGAAGCCAACAAGAGACAAACCCATGACTTCATATTGCCTCTTGCAATAGGAACAAGCTCTTGCTTGCTAGTTTTAAGAGGTACGCTTGCCTCCCTCTTATTACTTGGGTCCAGAGGTCTGAGCATTGATCCTGCAGTACATACCCTGATCATTGGACAGGGGCTAGGATCCCTCCGTCTGCTCTTACGACCAGGGAGGGAACCAAGGTTGGACGAACACCAGTCTGTTCTTAAGACTCAGATTCCACCTACCAAGAAGTGAGTCTTCCTATTGTAAAGGACTGTATTTTTCCTAACTATACAAACCTGAGGTCCTTTACACATAGTCCCACCTCATGCCACCCCTCACTCTGTTTTTTCCTGGGCCTAAAGCAAAGTGGATCTTCACCTCACAGTCGCGCGGTGCGCGGACTGTCGGACAAGCAGTTAACTACCGAACTCCCTTGTTCGAAGCTTACGACCGCTTCCAGCTGCCGCAAGTTACATTCCTATAGTAAAGGACCTCAGGTTTGTATAATTAGGAAAAATAAAATTTTCAAAAATTGTTATTTTAGTGACTTTATCCTGGATTCATTCCTATTCCATAAAACTTGATAAATTACAGAAAGTTTGTTTTTGTCAAGAACTGATTGATAAACATCAATGAAATTTGTGAAAAACATCCCATTACATTTAGCTTTATTTCTGAAGCTAGTGTATCATTTGGGGAAACGGATGATCATTATGTACAGACTTTATGTAGAGTTTCAGATTTTTACAAACTTATCCTACTAACAGAGCTGTGTTAACATATGTTAATAAACTGAAACTTAAGATTAAATCCAAGCAACCTGATAAGTTTGCTCATTTGAATGTTTTTAATTTTGGACATCATTTTTTTCGCAGATGCCAGCCGTCTCATATTGTTGAAGGACCAAAAACACCATTTCCCGGAAGTACTAGAGTATTTTGATTCCAGCAAACTTTTACTCAAGATTTACCCAAGATCATTGGAAAACTTAGCCTTTATATTGATAAGGAAGGGCTCTTGCGAGTACGTAGCAAACTGGACAGATTAAAGGATGACAGGAGATACAGGATACTCATCTTACTTTCTAAAGATAGTCCACTAACTAAGTTAATTATTGAGAAATATCATGAGAGATTTGCGCATGCAGGATGCTATTCCCTGCAATCTGAAATTAGAAAAACCTTCTGGATACCCTGCTATTTTTCAACTGTCAAAAAGGTTTTGAAAACCTGTGTAACATGTAGAAGTTTCAATGAGAGAACCATTAAGGTAAACCAAAATTCCTATCGTGATTTTAGGGTAAATCCCCCGGAAATACCTCATAGAGCTGTATTTGTTGACTATATGGGTCCTTTCTTTGTATGTTCAAATAACCAGAAGATTAAAGTTTGGCTGTTGTGTATCACGTGTGCATGGAGTAGGGCCATAAATCTAAAACTGTTTGAATATGACTGTTAACAAATATCTAAGAGCTTTTCAACTTCATTGTTTTGAATGTGGTACCCCAGAATTGTGCATTTCGGATATGGGTACTCGGCTAGTTGCTGGTGCTAATGTTATCCTGGATTTTTTTTTTAAGGATCCTGAGGTTGATTCACATTTCAGTTTCATCAGTTTTTTAAAGGAAATAGTGCTTTGGAGTCTATGGTGGAAAGTTGTGTAAAGTTGACAAAGAAACTAATATATGGTGCAATTCGAAATAATGTGTTGGAGATTTGAGACTTTGAATTTCTAATAGGTCAAACAATCATATTATTAATAGGAGACCCATTGCTTTTAAGGAAGCCTTGTGAGAAACTGACTTGAGTACGACTTTTCCTGAGCCAATAACTCCTGAAAGTTTATTAAGGGGATATGATTCAGTCTGTTAACGTTATTCCACCACTACAACAATCTCCTGACTTGGAATTAGATGATAACTTTTCACTTGAGTTAACTGACAGAGTAAGCGGTAACTTTTTTAAACTTTGTAAGGTTAGACAGAACTTGATAGATTTATACCATTCAGACTTTGTTACTTCACTCTTACAGCATCCATCAGTATGAAAGATAGTTATAACCCAGTCAAGCACTATGGTATAATGAAGAATGATAGTGCTGATAAAGGAACCCTTTATTAAGGCCGCCCAATATACTATGGCAATTGTTCGGGAAACATTGACCAATGAATTAGAAGTTACTGGAGCAGTCTTATGTAAAGGAAAAACTCGGGAGATAACTAAGAGACTTGTCTAACTTAATTTTTCTTTTAAGACCTAAGAAGGTGCATGATGAGGTCTGGGATGAAACTACCTATTCGGAGTCTCCTAAGCGTAATCTACCAGGAAAGAAGCTGCCAAAAACAGCATACAGAGAACTCTTCAAATCGCAAATGATTAAATAGGATATTAGCATGTATCTTTTCCTGTATTCTATGTGATTGGTGTTTGGCTTATTTAATTTATGCTTTCAATCATATTCAGGTTTATATAGGATTGAATGTTTTTGGGGGGAGTGTAAAAAATAAGATATAATATATCTTATAAGTTTCTTACATACATTTTTTTTAATTTAAAAAGATCTCTTCGTCATTGTTCAATTCTTTTAAGTACGTAGTCCTTATTGGTAATGAAGCAGTTGTGTGCTAACAATTTGAGATTTAACTTCCCGCTAGTTTGTTGTTTAACGACTGTTTAATAATTCAAGAACTTCGAGTAAAGTAAACTGAATTTTCTTTGATGTTTATTTGTTAACATTCGGCAGTTGTTTCCCCACCCACCAACAGGTCGCCAGTCGCCACTCACCTTACCACGGCTTGTGTTTAACTCTGGGAACTATTGAGAAACTTTACAGAGACTTTGATATTGATCGTATTCTCTGCCAATATAGAAGTATAAGAATTTAGTCTACATTTTTGAACCACGGAGCGGCAGTGGGCAGCATGGTTCTCCGCCCTTTACCAGCTATTCCCAGTACTCTACAGCTCTGGTCGGCATGAAGATCTATTATCGACGGAGAACTCTTCAGACACTTTAAGACGTTTGGCATTGAGGTTGGTCTCATCTTTTGTTGGCACACTTCAATTGAGTTGTTGAAGTAATTTTTCTTTATGTCCATATAACTAGTCCCTTAAATTAAATCTCGTAACTTATGTATATGTATTTTACTGCCATTATTGAATTGTTAGATATCTTTTTACACATCATCCTAGTGTATTTCATGACTGCATATTCTTATCACGGTTTAATCCATAAAGATTGATTTATCAGAAATTTAGTTTCTAGGAGTTGTGGTTGGAATCTGCATTGATAGGGTTGTCTATATATAGATATATTTATGGCCTCGTTATATTTATGGTAGTACATTTTTTTGGATAGGTTGTGAGAGATTCAAGATGAGGGAACATGAGGTCCAGTGCCATGGTCACCGCATCTGGGTGGCATCATTAATTTTTCAATAGTGACATTATTGAGACTGTTGTGATTATAATGATAAATGTTTACATTTTTTGCTGCTGTTCTTTGTCTCCTGGAGGTTTGTTGAATAGTCCCGTATTGAATGATCCAATACAGATAAACGAATTAGTTTTGATGTGACATCCTTATTCACTAAAGGACCTATCAATGACTCACTTCTATATCTATCACAACATTTAGATTTGTATAATTTAGAATTGCCTACCAATGTCATTATCAAATTGAAAACCTTTTCTATTAAAAATTGTTAGTTCACCTTCAATGGTAACTTCTATGAACAAATATTTGGCTTTGCTATGGGAAACCCCGTTACACTCCTTTCAAATATCTACATGGAATTTTTTGAGACTAAGATTATTTAAAGGAATCTATTCTCTAAGGGTAAGATGTGTGAATGATTATTTTTGCATTGTATGGGACAATGTAAATATACCTGATTTCCTAAATAAAGTTAATAATATCGTACCTTCCATAAAATTCACAATAAAATATGAAGAAATTAATTGTACCCCATTTCTAGGAGTCTATTATTAGAAATAATACTAACTATTGTTTTAAAGTATACAGGAAAGCAATAAATAATTTTTCATATTCATTTTATTCAAACTATGCTAAACAAATTAAGATATCGACATCTATTAGTACGTATCTTGAATTCTTGGATGATGAGTTTAAAATTATTGACAAAATAGGAGACTTATTATTTTATCCTTCATATTTTTTTTGGAATTGTGTAAAAAATTAGGCAAAGAAGATATATTACAATCCAACCAGAGTCAATAGAGAACTTAATATTATTTGTCAAACTTTTTACCTGAATTTCATATCCGCAATACCAATTCTAAAAAATATTGTTAATAATTAAAGTATTAAAGTATAACAATACTTTAAGAAATATGTTAAATAAGAATAGTCCTTCCAATTCAAACAATACTGTTGACAGTATCCCGTGTAAAGATTGTAATAAAATATCAAAAGGATTAAAAAGATGTTTCCAACACATATACGCTCTTTCAAAAGGCCTAACTAACAATGGTATTTTAGATCATTGGGTTAAACAGGCCATGCCAATAACTGAGATAAGTCCTCTATGATATGCAAGGCCAGCGACTATCAGAAAATAAATCTTAATTTTGTTCTTACTTCGTGTCAACTTGAAAATTTAGAATATACTACAAAACTACTTGTTCCAAAATCCCGTTTTTCACTCGCCTTCTTATGTGGATTTTACGATATTACCAAGTATGTGGACTTTCGTGCTACATTGAATATATATATATATATATATATATATATATATATACTATATATATATAATATATATATATATGATATATATACATATCGTGGCCGGGAATCTACCCACATTTAGACGAAGGGACATTTGAACAACAGACATTTGTCCGAAGGGACATTTTGTCGACGGACATTTAGCCGAAAATTTACAAGTGTGAATAGTGACAAGTAATACTCTAAGTATTTTAATTAACAGTTTCTTGGAAAAAGATAACACCATATAAAAATACAGTAAGATGTATGTTCCTAAGTATTTAAACATTGTGCGCAAATGCTCTCAGAAAATCTTTTCTTTTATAGTCCTCATATTTCTCAATGATAGACATGAGCCTTTTGTTAAATATCTCATGCTTCGTCTTCGATGATCTCGATGCAACCCCAGAATTTACCATCTCGATTGTTAATTCCCAATTGGATTGCTCTTTCCTTAGATTTGAAACTAGATTGCAAATAAAAGGCTTGATGACTTTCATTCTTTGTTCAAACACTGTAGATTTCTGTGCTAGAATCTCCCATACTGACTTATCAAATATTGACAAACTAATCAGTTTTGATGTAACATCTTTATTCACTATAGTTCTTATTGAAGACTTACTTCAATATTTATCACAATATTTGGACTCTTATAATTTAGAATTATCTACTAATGTTGTTATATATTTGGTATCCGTTTGTAAGAAAAATTGCAAATTCACTATCAATGATAATTTTTATGAACATATTTCGCCACTCCTATCTTATATTTACATGGAATTTTTTTTAATCTAGACTTGTTCCAAGAAATTTATTTTCTAAAGTATTTTGGGTTAGATTGCTTTTCCATCGTAAAAGAAAATTTAAATATTCCTGATTTCCTGCATACAATTAATAATCTTGTACCATCCATAAACTTCTCAATAGAATATAAAGAAAATAATTGTATACCACTTTTGGGTGTCTTAGTTATTAGAAATAACACCAATTTTAGTTTTAAAGAATATAGGAAACCCCCGAATAACTTGTCATATATTCATTTTTACTTTAACCATAATAAACTACTTAATATGTCAACATTTTCCATTATGTATCTCAGAGCTCTTAGAATTAGTCCGGATTTTTTAGAAGATGAGTTTAAAATTATTGATAAAATAGGAGATTCATTTTGTCACCCTCCATAATTTTTGGAACTTTGTAAAAATAAAACAAAGCATATTATAATTCAATCAGTACTAGCAAGGAATTTAAGAATATTCTCTGTATACCATTTCTTCCTAGTTTCATTCCTGCTTTACCCCTCTCAAAAACTATTGAAATTAACTTAGTATTTAAATATAATAAAATTTTGAGAAATAAAATAATTAAGAGTAGCCCTCCAAATTCAGACAATATTGCATACAGTACTCCTTGTTGGGAAAGTAATAAGATTTATATTGGGCAGACCTCTAAGGAACTAAAGGAAAGATGTTCTCAGCACAAATATACCATTTAAAGAGATTAACTAATAATGGCGTTGCAGATCATTGGCTTAAAACAGGCCATGCTATTAACTGGGATAATACCTTGATAATCTTCAGGGTCAAATATCACTGAAAAAGCAAACTGTTGGAGACCATCTACACCGAAGGCACGTCAACAAGGAATTTAAATCTCCACCAAGGATTATACCTTAATCCTCTTTCCTCATCTCTATGGCTAAAAGAACAAGCCGCCCAGATAAATAAACTGTAACCCCGCCCACTCTTCCTGTTTTTGTATATATAGGCCTGTCAACTTCTTTTCTATTCAGTGTGAACTTGTAAATTTACTGAAAAGGCAGTATTTATACAGAGTTCCACAAGTAGCACATTTTTTTAAGACACCCCCACTAATTCTTCTTTAATCCTCTCAAACATTAATTGAAGGAAGATTTTACCAATGATACCTGAATCCCAGGCGCACTTTGAGACAGGTATTGAACATCTCAAAGGGAGTCTGGGATTCGGATATCATTCATAAAATTTTCCTTCAACCAACACTAAAGAAAATTAAAGAAAAATTATCAGAGCTGGTGACTGAGAAAAACGTGCTACCTGTGGATGCATCTCTTGGTATAAGTACCGCCTTTACTGTAACTTTTCTCATTCATTACTTTCCTGAAGAGAGATCACAGCAATCTATGAAATATAGATCTTTCTTTATTATAGCATTTTATGTGCTCTTTTTATTATATATATCTACATATATATCTATCTATCTATATATATATGTATATATATATATATATATATATATATATATATATATATTATATATATATATATATATATATATATATATATATATATATATATATATATATATATATATATATATATTATATATATATATATATATATATATATATATATATATATATATATATACACACATTATAATTATATATATTATATATATATGAAGAATTTATATATATATATATAATATATATATATATATATATATATATATATATGTATGTATATATGTACAAGGAGGAATGTACAGATTCAACATATTTAACTTCCCATGGAGACAGAGTCTGAGCAACAGCTTAAGAAAGCTGATAACTCTTTTCTGGGATGGTGTGACATTAAGATGCTTACGGAGCAGGTCAATGGTCGTCCTGTAGGTATGTGAGTTCAAGAGAAGGTGCCTTTGAAAACTGGCTGCAACCAGTTACCGAAGAGTGTGAATTCATGTGTACGTGTGCGCCTCTTCCGTTCATACTGGCATCTTTAGCCAAAACTATGGAGAGACTTACGGAGAGGTCTGTGCGAGATAGGCACAGCCGCAATGGCGTATGCTGAGGAGTTTTCCTTTGAAAGTGTGTCATTTTCCAAGCTGTAATAGGTAAGAGTCAATGTGCTTTAGCCAAAGTTATGGCTTGTCTCTTACTTTGATATTTTGTAAAGATGTTCTATTTCATTTAATCTTTTGACTTTGTTTACAACTGTGTGTGCTCAATAGTGTGTTCTCCTGTCTTTTAAACAGGCAGATCTAGTGGAGGGGACTATGTGTCCTAGTGGAGGGGACTAAGTGTCCTAGTGAGGGGACTAAATTTTGGAGAGGAGATAATTGGTGTTTGACTATTACTGATTAAGATTATTATTTCAAGGGGGTTTATCTGAGTTAATTGAACTGTGAGTTATCATTCTATTAATTATTCTGTAAGAACCTGAATTATTCAAGTAGTACTTTGCTTTGAATAAACGTATATTTTTGTAGCTCCGAATCTGATTTGGTGACCTTAGATAATGGAGTGGAGGTTGCGAGAGAGAGGAAGGCTATTGCCAGTGATCGCCTTGAGAGAGAGAGAGAGAGAGAGAGAGAGAGAGAGAGAGAGAGAGAGAGAGAGAAATTGTTACCAGTTTGCCTTCCGCTATGGCTAAACGCTTACCAGATATGAAAATAGCGGGGGCGACGCTCCCTTTGTTAATAGTGGTGGCGTGCGGTGGTCGAACGAAAAAGCCTTTTGTGTGATTGTGGAAAATTGTTAAATTCCAGTTACTAGGTGAGAGGGAATGAGAAATATCCGTCCGGGACAATTCTGCTAGATTCATTAAATTTGCCCAGGGCGAGATGCCTCGAGGGAGTTGGGCACAGTCAGTTAGAACAGAGTCTGTGAATGCGGTCCCCGAGACGTCCGCGAGTGTGTGTATTTGTGTTACTGCGCATTTGATTTTGCGGTCGGGTTTTCTTTCATTGTGAAGGGGTAAGTGTTACGGTGTGTATTTTTTTTTTGAGGCCTGGGGGTGTTTTTTTAATCATTTTGGGAGTTATGGGATTGGTTTAGGATACCAAATTTTTTTCCCCATAGGAGTAGAAAGTGATGTGTTTCTTTATTGGCGCATATTTAGAAGAGACGCATTCGTCTTTGTTTAATACATAAGTGTGTATCTGAATGGTTTTCATACATGCGAAACTGTTGCTTGAATTGCATTCCTTGCCTGGAGATAGAGCGCCCAGTTGTTCTTACGCGGTCAGCATAATTTTTGCTGAACCGACCCAGAGGGGTATTGCAAGGGAAAGGCAAGTAGTGGTCTGCCTCGGGGGGCATTGCTTGACCGGGAGGGTGAAGCTCTTTTTTTTTTAGTTGGGGGTGAACTTTTTTTTTTTTTTTTTTTTTTATTGGAGATTTGAATGGTGTTGGGGAGATTACTTTAAAATGGTGCTGAGTGATGGTGATTGCCGAGTGGTACTGAGTGGTGATGCCCGGTGGTGCTGACTGATGATGATTGCTGACTGATGTTGTCAGGTGGTGTCGCCATTGGTGGTGGATGGGTGCCTCGTGTTGCATTTGGTGTATACTGGGGAAATGGTGTTGAGTTTTGGTGTGGCAATATTGATGAATACTGGGGGATTGGCAATATTAATGACCTTACTTGAGATATTTGCAGGAGAATTATTACTATGGAGGATTATTATTATTATTATTACTTGAGATACTTTACGGGGGAGGTACTTAAGTAGAATTATCATTATTTGAGATATTTCATGGGAGATTATTTTATAATTATTACAGATAATTATATTATGGAGAATTATTACAATGAATTATGGGAGAAGTTTTGTGGTTAATTATTTATTGAGTTTCTGTGACTTTGGAAAATGTGTCAGTGGTTCATGGGTGATGAATCTGGCTGAATTTTTGGTGAATTGTGCTGAATTTTGCTGAACTTTTGGTGAATTTTGTGCTGAATTTTTGGTGAATGGGCAAGCATTAACATTGGTGATGTTTTTTATACTAATACTGGTGATTCTTTTTATATACTAACGTGGGTGTTGTAATCCTATCAAGGGTGATGATAATTTTTTTTTTTTAATTTGGGAGGAACTAACGACATTTTTTTTTGTGAGGAACTAACGACATTTTTTCTTTCTTTCTTTTCTTTGTGAGATCAGCAGAGGATTGCTTGAGATCTACGTGAGTCACGGGGATAGTTAACAGTGCCGTTGATTTTTCTTTTTTCCTTTTTTGGATGTTAGCCATCGCTAACATAAGTTTTTTTTTTTTATCATGGGTGAATTTGAATTTTCTCTCCAGTTTGTGTGATTTTCTTTAATGTCTCAGTTAGTGACTTGGAGTCATTGTTGGGGAATGTGATTATAATTTCAGCTGTTTGATGCTGCAGAGAGATTTAGGGGAGAATTTTTGCATTTTTTTTAATGCATGCAAAATGGCACTACATTTTTTTTTTCTTTCTGGATATTTGTGTTCCAGAAGTTGTGGGTTTCTTGCACCATACCTTTGTTGTATTTGTGACAACTATGCCAGATAGGAAACTTGGTTAAGTTTCTAGCGGTTTATGCCGTAGTACATATGGAGAAGTCTTTGCTTAGACACTTTGAATTTGGAGTTCTGTTATAATGAGTTGTGGCACATTGGTGATTTTTTCTGGAATTTCCTGGACAATTTTTATTTGCTGAGTTTTTGCCCTTTTTCAGCAATTATGCTAAACAGAGAGTTTACAGTTTTTGACTATAACATTGAGTTATTCTCTGGAGAATTGGAGATATAACATATTTTTGGAGGTATAATATTTTTGGCCATTTGATTTTTTTTTTTTTTTTGAAATATTCTACAGTTTAGGCCTATGGTGCCGAGAGCTGTTTAGTTCAATTATTTTGCAGCCATCTTTGTTGCAAATGGAGGCACCTTTTTGAGGAGATATGTGGCAATATGTTTTTAGTGTATCAGCTGGATGCTTTGGGTGCATTTTTTTTTGGAGATGGAGTTACATTTTTTGATTATCCTGCTTGGAGATATAATATTTTTTGGAGACTTGTTTTATTCCACATGGAGTTATTGGTGAAATAGAGGTAAGTATTTTTTTTATTTGCCGAAACAGAGGTGAATATTTTTTTATTACTGGAGTGGTGGTTATATTAACACGTGGTTATTGGTGAAATAAGAGGGAATATGGTGTGGTGTGGTTTTATTACTAATATGGTGATTTATATATATGTGGATGGCACTAATCTTTGGGGGGTGACCTTTCTTTTTGTTGTGGTTATGGTTTTTTTCTGGAGTTTTTTGAGCCAAGAGAAGGGTTCTGTGGTTCTTTGTGGTTTCATGACTAATTGGAGGCGAGTGGCATTACTGCATTGTGGTCCTATGGAGATGTTGCATTTTTTATGTTCACCAGTGAGTTATTTTTGGAGGCATATAATTGCTGACTTGTGAGTTTACAGTAGTTTTTTTTTTTTTTATCCAGAATAGGTGATAATTTTTTATATAGTTGGGCAGTATCATGTGAGAGTTATGTCTTTGAGACAAATTTTGAACACCTTAGTCATATCCTGGAGGTAATTTTGTGAAATATGTTTACTAGGTGTCAGTATAGAACCTTTTTTTTGAGAATCATGGGTTTCCAAAGTTGGAACTCTGACTAGACACTTTTATGCTGCAGTTCGAGCACCTGATGTGTCCACAGGTGGATTTTTGCTGAAAATACTGTGATGAGTCCGGTTGATGACTCTTTTCCTCTATTGGTGATTGCTCAGAAGTTTTGCAATATCTGGAAATGTGGACCGTAGCATTTCATGAAAATGCACGTGTTAGAGGTTGCTTTCTGGCGGTGTCCAATAACTTGAAAAGTTGCGATGGCAAAAAGTCCATAACTATACATACTGCATTTGTTGGGGAAAATGCGGCATTATGTATATTATATACATTGTGTGATGGGGAGAATTCACGTATTATTATTGCTGTTATTATCATTTTTTTTCTTTTTTCCTTTTCCTATGAGAAATGTAACTGGGGATTGAGCTTTAAATAGCATTTCTTTTTGGACGGGAGATGTAATTTGTTGGGGTTGTGAATTACATAAATGGGCGTTTTGAGATTAATTATATGAGCAGTGAGTTCTTGCTGTCAGACACTGGAGAATTTTTACTGATATCAGAGCTTGAGAGAACATTTTTTATTTTCGGGGCTGGGCTTGTTACATGATTTTTTTTCTTGGGCTCTTTACTTTTTTTCTTCTTTTTTACTTGTGAGAATTTGCGAGTTTGAAATGTGATGACAGAAGTCCGTGGAGTTACTGTGAGTTTTGGATTGTGTGTGCTGGTGTGTGAATTTGGTGAAGTTTTTTTTTTTATTATTGGAGAATTAAGTTACAGAACTTGATATTTTTTTGTTTTTGCGGAGTTATGATAATGACTTATGATTTGGTGGTCATACGGAGTTCCTTCACAAGTTGAAGTTAGAAATTAGTTCAGTGGTCATATTAAGTGGAGTTAATTGGGAGAAGTTCAGCTAGTTTTTGGGGGGAATTTTTTGTGGTCATTATTTGACAGAAGTATGTCAGGGGTTAGTTCTTTTTTGATTGACAGATGACTTGACTGACATACTTAAACACACCAAAATCACTGTTCCCTGGCGCTAGCAAGACGCCCACCAGCCATTGCAGAGATGTTGTCTTCCGCAGGGAGACGTTTCGCCTTCCTACAGCGTGCTACGAGTCTGTGCAGGCAGTTACAGATAAAGAGGGATATTCAAGAATCCAAAATGCAGAAAAAGTTTCTACACCCAAT
>NC_061100.1:63447637-63452637 GCF_015104395.2 Macrobrachium nipponense
CTAAAACTTCCTTATTATTCTTTAGTAATATTCAACATTTTAACTTTAACCTCATTTTGCAACGACTTCGAAAGTTCCTAGCACCAATATTTTGAATTTATGGGTGAATTTATGAAAAAAAAAAAAAATTACGTTCGCGTCGGTAAACTCTTCCGAAAAAATCAGAATTTTTTTTGTGCGATTGTCGAAATGTTTGCACCATTTAAAATTAGCTGTTTCATAAAGTTTTTATAATATGAAAATGTTGCGCCAAATTTCATGTTTAGAATACAACCTAAAAATTGATGAAGGTTGTATGACTTTTTCTCTTTTTTTGAAATATTTGCATAATAAATCTACGATAAATAGAAAAAAAAAAACCCCACCTTCGGTCAAATTTGAACTCTACCGACAAATAGTTGAAAAAAACGCAATTGTAAGCCTAAAAATCTTTACGGCCTAGTTAATTATTACCGTCATGTTTTACTCATTTTTGAAAACAAATTGAAGTCTGCTAAAACAATATTTGTGACTTTATGGGTGAATTTTTGAAAAATATATTTAACCTCACTCCGCGCGCCGATTCGCCTGGCCGCACAGTCTACCGAAAATACGTACATGGCAGTTATCCTAATATTTGCTCCTTTCATAATTAGCCTTTTTGATAGAGTTTCATATATCAAAATGTGAAGCAAAAAAAAGCCCAAATTGGGCCATAAAAAAGGGGAAAAAAAGAATTACAATAATAAAAAATAATTGAAGGTTGATAGCTTTTTCCAATCTTCGAAATATGTGCATATGAAAAAATAGATAATATTAAAATTTCGACAAATTGCGGTCAAATTTAACTCGTCCGAAATGGTCAAAAATCGTGCAATTCTAATCTAAAAACTCCTTACCAGTATCGTAAGATTTCAATCATTTGTCTTTAATTTTGAAAACAAAGTTGGAAGTCTCTAGAAAACAATTATTTAGAAAATTACCCCCGGTGGGAATTTTTGCAAAAAAAAATATTTTTTTGCGGTCCGCGCGGTTACGGAATTCTTCGTACATCATTTTGTTGGATAATATTTTTCCAGGTGTTACTTTTATTGTTTTACAATGTATTATATATCACAAAATGATCGCAATTTAGTGTACAATACAACGACAAAAAAAAGTAACTGGTTAGCTTTGGACCGTTTTCTTGCCAACAGCGTGATTTGAGGTAATACCAATTATGTATGAAATTTTTTTTTTTCGACTTACCATAATATCGCATTATTTGACATAATGATAAATGATATTATTTTTCATTTCTGATGGTTAGCATTCTAAACATTCAGGCAATGACAAAAAAAGGAGCCAAAAAATGAACTCTTAATCTTCAAAAGTACCGAGCGCTGTAATTTTTTGAAAAAAATTATTTTTTTCCACGTTCCGCCGCCACCACTCCAAAACCAGGACCCGGCATCACGGGGAGGGGACGTTTTGATTTTTAGGGACTCCGGCTTAAGAGGGGTTAATAGTAATGATAACTCAGAGTTCCACTTACGCAAGATACATATACATATCTAATATAATTACATATATATATATATAATATATAATGTATAATATATATGCATTATATATGTATATAATATATACATATATACATAACATCATTAATTAAATAGTATATAATAGTATATATATTATATATATACCTATAGTATATAATATTTATATTACTTTTACGGGCAAACAATTTCGCATTGGATACAAACATTCCATTGAACTAGAATGGCTTTTTCACTGTCAACCCAGCTTTTTTGAAATTTGATTCAATATTTTCTTTTAATTTTCGGAATTTTTTTTTCCACTTCATTGTTCAGGTTACTAATTGGACAACATTAATGAGGTTCTTCCATTTAACTCCAGTATTTTTACCCCCCCCCCAAAAAACGCAAACAGCTGTTTCGTCAACCTTACTACGTATTTGACGTTTATCAAGCATAATGATACAAATATGAGGCCTACTATGGCGTTTTGTGACGTCATGAGGACGGAAAAGGTAGTACAATTGCCAGATAACCTAGTTTTGAAATATTTACAAAAGGACTTATAGTTTGGAAACATAAAATTAAGACCAAAATAAATAAATATGTTCAAAACAACAGAAATTATATTAAAAAGTTCGAAAGTAAGTTTTATTAGATACACAGTTATACATAAATACATATTAATTACATATAATGTTTAATTCACTTAAATGTCAAGTGTGCGCTCCTGTCGGGGTTTTTTGTCTGGTGGTTGTTGTTCCACGCGGTTGAAGGGCTCTGCCTCCTACACGAGGGCAAGGGATCGGTCTGCCATCCAAGTTGGATGTTAAGGTTGGGGAGTTGCACCATGGCGATGCTGGATGCCGGCTTCTGATATCAAATAAAAACGATGTTGGGTTAGGTGGCCTTCCTTGTGTATTATTTTGGTTTTGGAGAGAAGAATTTCTTGGTAATGATGGTTTTTTATTGTGGGT
This sequence comes from Macrobrachium nipponense, assembly GCF_015104395.2. NCBI lineage: Eukaryota > Metazoa > Arthropoda > Malacostraca > Decapoda > Palaemonidae > Macrobrachium > Macrobrachium nipponense. The sequence continues at coordinate 63,450,114 of NC_061100.1, forward strand.
ATCCACAAAGTGCTGGTGGGAATAGCGCCTTGGTTTCTGTGGGCCATGCATGCGACGTTTGAACTTTGAGTGTTAGTAGGGGTTGTGTGGTCCGATATAGCATTTCTTTTGGGGGGGACTGGGACACTGATTGGTCAGCACAGACAAAACTTGGATATACTATATCAGATTCAACTCCTTTCTTTCCCGTCGATGGAGCTATTACTATTATTTTCATTACCAGTGAGGCCGTTAATGGTTTGGCTCTTGCAGTAAATTCTTGCACGTTATTTTGTTATAATGGTTGCTAGGGGGGTTGGTTCCATTTCGCAGGCAGTATACCAATGGGATGGCTTTTCCTTTCATCTTCAGGTGGGTTTGTTGTATGGTTATCTGATGGTTTATAAACACTATTTTCTTTGTCTTTGTCTTGTGTGTTATCCCCTTGGGGTAGGGTTATTTTGGAAAAAACTCTAATCTCTTTTTGACAAACTTGCTGGAATCATGTTCATCTGGGGTAGCCGTTATTTGTGAGCAGCTGTTTGAAACTTCTGATTGATTCTTCGTTCGTCGCTTTCCGCGTTCGAAAAGTGTGTTATGGCGGCGGTTTTATGTATGCATTTAACCACAGATTCATGTTTATATGCATTCAAGGCATTTTCCTTTTCCTAAACATTGAACGCATCTTCCCACGCATCTGTTTCTTTTTAGTGTATACGGTCTTTACAATTTGTATTTCTTTGTATTTTTTCTGGGTCACAAAGTACGTCCAAGAAGGGGAGCATTATATTATATATATATAATACTCAGATATATATATAGATACAGTATATATAGACAAACATGAGATACGATAAATGAGTATAAGATATAGAGAGATATATATAGTATAGAGAATATAGATGTATATATATATATGAGATAAGATATATATAGATGAATATTATGTATGTGATGTAGTGGTAATGGTATGGTATGGTATAGGGATAGATAGATAAAAGGATATAATAGATATAGAGTATATATAGAGATATAGAATATAGTATATATAGGAAGATTAGAGAAGAGAGATTAGAGAGAGATATATTGAATATATATAGTATAGTGGAAAAAAATTAGATATAGATATATGATAGAATATAGATGAATATATATATATATAGATATATATTAGTGATGAATATAAGATATGAATAATATATATTAGTAGATTATATATAGAAATATATATAAGAATAAGTAGGAAATATATAGTATATATAGAGATATATATAGAGATTAGATATATTTAATTTTAATTATAGATAATTACATACAATGACATAATATACAATAGATATATAGATATATAGACGATACTTAAGATATATATAAGAGATAATAATGTATTGTAGAGTATATAGATTATATAGTATATATATATATAGATATATATGGGAGGTAGATATATAGAAGATATAATATATACGTATATACGATACAGATATATAGAGAGAGAATATGAAGATAGGTATGTAGATATAAGATAGATACTATAGAGATAAGATAGATAGTATATATATAGTTAGATATATATGTATGGGATATTCATAATATATATATATATATATATATAGTATATATTATGGAATGTATGTTGATATGAGAGATATATATATTATTATATATCATATAGATATATATATGTATGATATATATATAGATTATTATGATAGATATATAGAAATATATATAGATATGAATATATATGTTTAGAAGAGATATAATATTAATAATATTATCTATATAGAATATAGAGATATAGAGTAGATATATTGAGAAATATATATTAAGAGAATATTATAAGATATATGAATATATAGTAGATATAATATAGAGATATATGAAATAAGAGATAGAAAATTATATATATAATATATATACTATAAGAGATATATATAAGTATATGGAATATGAATAATAGATATTATATAATATTAATTATATATATAGAATATATGAATATATATATTATAGATAGAATATATATATATATACATTATGATTACATAGACAGACAATATATACACGATGTATAATGAGATAGATATATAATATATATATATATATGTATGGCATTATAGAGATTATAATATATATATATATACATATATTTATAGATATAGATGGTTATGTAGATATATAATATGAGAGCTATATATATATCGAAATAGATAGATATTATACGAGGTAGGTGATATGATATATATATATATTAGTATATATATATATATAGATAGATATATTATGGGTATGTAGATAGTATAGATAGATTATAGATATATATATTATAGGGATATATGTATATATATGATATATATATATATATAGAGATAGTAGATAATTATATATAATATATCTATAGGACATATATATTAATAGATAGAATATATATTAATAAATATATATATATAAATATAATATATATGCATTATGCATAATATAACATAGAAGAAATAATTATATATAATATAATTAATATAATATATATATATATATTATATAT
>NC_061100.1:63457637-63465137 GCF_015104395.2 Macrobrachium nipponense
CTAGTATTTCTTCCTAAGAACATTTCTATTCTGGACAAAACAATAAGGTTAAAAGATCAGTGTTTGCATCTATGTTTCTAAGAGTACTATGGGTATGTAGCCCAGAATATATAGAAGAAGAGATAGAGAGGATTCGGAATACAGGCAAGAAACTGAAATATCCAGATAAGTGTACTAAATAATGCATTACAAGCGGCAAAAAAGACCATGTATCAAAAACCAAAAAGACCTTACAACGCAAAAAATTTGCTTGTACTACATTATAATAATAATATGAAAGATATCCCACATCTCCTGAAGAATTTTGGTGTTAATGTAGTTTTTAAAAACAATGAAACAGGTACTTATTAACCCTTAAACGCTGAAGCGGTAAAAATCAAAACGTCCCCATAATGCCGGAGCCGGAAAAAATAATTTTTTCAAAAAATCACAGCGCGCTTAGTTTTGAAGATTAAGAGTTCATTTTTGGCTCCTTTTTTTGTCGTTGCCTGAAGTTTTAGTATGCAACCATCAGAGAGGATAAAAATTATCATTATCATATATAAATAATGCGATATCATGATAGCGCAAAAAAAAAAAAAACGAAATTTTATAAATAATTGTTATTCAAATCGCGCTGTGCGCAAAACGGTTAAATGTAAAAAAGTTACTTTTTTTCGTTGTAATGTAAACTAAATTGCGATCTTTTTTTTTGGGTTATGCAACACCATTGTTCAAAAAACGAATAAAAGCACACAGAGGAAAAATAAATTAATCACACAAAATGATGCATGAATTCGTAACGCGCGGACGTAAAAAAATATATTTTTTTTTAAATTCACCATATATCTAAATATTGTTATAGAGACTTCGAATTTGTTTCAAGATGAAGATAAATGATGGAATATTACGATACTGTAAGAGTTTTAGCTTACAATTGCAGTTTTCGAATATTTCGGACGAGTTAAAGTTGACCAAATGTCGAAATTTTTTATTAATTTTTTTATATGCAATTATTTCGGAAATTAGAAAAGCTACAACCTTCAAATATTTTTCCTTTTATTCTACATGAAATTGCGCACATTTTCATATATAAAACTCTATGAAATGCCTAATATGAAATGGAGTAAATTTTCCGAGAATGCGATGTACGCAATTCGGAGATTTATGGCGGAGAATCCGCACGCGGAGGGAAGGAAAGTTTTTTTCATAAATTCACCATAAACCGAAATATTGTGCTAGAGACTTCCAATTTGTTGCAAAATGAAGGTAAATGACTGAATATTACTAGACTGTAAGGGTTTTAGCTTACAATTGCGTTTTTCGACCATTTCGGTAGAGTCAAAGTTGACCAAACGTGATTTTTTTTTTCTATTTATCGTGATTTATATGGAAATATTTCGAAAATGAAAAAAGCTACAACCTTCAATTATTTTTCGTTGTATTCTACATGAAATTGTGCACATTTTCATATATAAAACTTTATGTAACGGCTAATTTAAAATGGTGCAAACATTACCACAATCGCACGTATGATTTTTTCGGAAGTGTTACCGGGCGGACGTAAGGAAAATGTTATTTTTTCATAAATTGACCATAAATCGAAATATTGTGCTAGAGACTTCCAATTTGTTACAAAATGAAGGTAAATGATTGAATATTACTAGAATATAAGTTTTAGCTTACAATTGCGTTTTTTCGAACCATCATTTCTGGTAGAAGTCAAAATTGACCGAAGGTTGAAAAATTTGGTCACTTATCATTTTTTATATGAAAATATTTCAAAACTGATAAAAGCTACAACCATTGGTTGTTTTTAGTTGTATTGTGCATGATTGCGCACATTTTCATATATAAAACTTTATGTAACGGCCTAATTTTTACAAAATGGTGCAAACATTACCACAATCGCATGTATGATTTTTTTCGGAAGAGTTACCGCGCGGATGTAAGGAAAAGGTTTTTTCATAAATTCACCATAAATCGAAAAATTGTACTAGAGACTTCCAATTTGTTGCAAAATTAAGGTAAATGTTGAATATTACTACAATATAAGCATAAAAGCTACAATCATGAGTATTTTTTTGTTGTATTCTAAATGAAATTGCGCACATTTTCATATATAACACTTCATGTAACGGATAATTTAAAACGGTGCAAAAATTATGTCAGTGATAAAATAATTTTTGAGATGTGTCACTGATACTTTTTAGTGCGATAAGAAAGAAATTCGCGCTTGCGCGCCTGCGTAACGATTGTAAACAAAACAACGCCTTGATCCGTGAACTCCCAGCATCCCCCAAGGCACGTGATTCAAAAGTTTTCGGCTGGTAGGCCTATAAGTATTTTTCCTGCGAATTTTTAAAAAACTTTTGAGTCGACGTATGGTACGTCCATTCGGCATACGGGGGACATTTTGACTCGAGGTTTAATACGTCCATTCGGCGTTTAAGGGTTAAGAACTCCCCCGACAATGTTAAAGGATGTGTATATAAAATTCCGTGTAAGTCTTCTGACAACTTTAATATTGGTCAAACGGGGAAAGCACTGGAAAAAAGATTAGAACAACATAAACAATGTGTGAGATAAGCACAGGGAAATAGTGGTATTTTTGTACATGTTAGTGAGAACAATCATGCTATTAACTGGGTAGGGGCAAAAAAGTTTGTGTTCTAATAATGCAATGGAAAAGAATATCATTAATCTAGTTTTATAAAAGAAAGTTACAATAATATATGAACCATCAGTCAAGGAATGTATAAACTTGATCCTTTAATATCAAAAGAAATTTGTAAACTGTTTAAATTTTAAGGTAGGTAGTAGAGATGTATGGAACTAGGATTATTATATTTGTAAACTCAGTAAAAGGGGGGTCCAAAAGTAGTGGGGTAATTGAGAATGTCCAACCCAGCCTCCCTGACACCTGTCAGGTGTGGACTTGTTGTCTGGTGGGTACCCTAATCGGTAATATCCGTTGAGAATTTACTGTAAATTTTAGCCAAATCATTTTTGAAAGACACTCCTACCTTGACACCTGACCCGTGGGGGATGATTGCAAGTCTCAAACGGTTGCTGTGTATGTTTAGTCAGGTTACTGTCTCTGGTAGTATTATATACTTGTTGACTTCTAATACTGTATCAGTCCTATGTCAATGGCTTGAAATTTATTTTTCACCTGTGGATATTGTGGATAAACGAATCTATATATAACATATAATATATATATATAGAAAAGATATATATAATATATATATATCTATATATTTATATATAATTATAATATATATATAATAATATATATATATATATTTTATAATATAATAATAGAATTTATATATTTATATAATACTATATATATATAGATATTATAATATATATAATTATTATAATATATATATAATAATATAGATATAGATGTATGGTATGTTATGTATGTATGTATGTATGATGTATGTATAGTATGTATGTATGTATGTATGTATGTATGTATATATGTATGTATGTATATATGTATATATATATATATATATATATATATATATAATATATATATATAATATATATATATATATTATATATATATATATATATATATATATAATATATGTATATATATGCTTAAAAAATCACAGTAGATGCACGTGACTTCATAAATAAGCGAATACCACGGGAAATGATAGACAGGAATCCAAGCGCTTTCGTCTTTATTCAGACATCGTCAAGGAGCTACTAAAGTACAATCGGAGAGGAAGGCCTCAGGTACAAACAAGATCAGGAATACCAGATGGTTAATTATCAAAAGGGTAAAAATTAAAAGGGATAATCCAGGATTATCGGATATCACACGGTCACAAACTTAAACAGATTCTGACCCTAACCGAAATTACAAAGTATCTTTACAGTCCAAAACATGTAAAAACTGAATATATTAATTTTGTTGCTTATATTTTAATCTACCCAACTTTTTTCATTATGAAAGCATCAAGTTTAAATAAAACCAAGACTTAAATTTAGAACATTTCTATTATTTGACTTGATAAAACAAGATTCAATGATATTCCTTTTAACTGTGTCATTACATGGGACTAAGGCTCTTGCTTGACTCCAGTTAATAGGATGGTCTAAATCTCTCATATGTACAAATAATGCATTCAATATTTGCCCAGTTCTCACAGAATATTGATGTTGCTTAAGACGCTGTGAAAGAGATTTGCCAGTCTGTCCGTAATAGATTTTATCACACTTTTTGCAAAGAATTTCATATTTGCAGCCTGGAAGATCTTTAGGAGAATTTTTGATTACTAAACTCTTGACATTAATATTACTGAAAACAACATTTATGAAAAAGCTTTAAAATTCTAGGAATATCTAAAACCTTTCTTTCATTATAAGGTAATTTTATAATGTTTATGCTTACTAAATTCAAGTTTGTCATTAGTTGAATAAAATGTTTTTCTAGCTCTTTTCCATGCCACATCTACAAAAGTCCTTGGGTGGGTATTTAAGTTTCAATGCAATATCATAAATAGTTTTAATTTCAGCATCATTAACTGCGGGCTACAGACACGTAAAGCCCTTAGGAACATCCCAGAAAAACAGAGAATTTAACATTTTGATGGTGATTGGAGTAGTAATGAACAAAAGATGCAATATTAGTTGATTTTCGAAAGACTGAAAAGGTGAAATTTCTATCATTTCTATGGACAGTTACATCAAGAAAATTCAAATTACAACTTTCTTTCTTCTCTACAGTAAATTTTATAGAAGGGACTAAATTATTGAGATTATTAAGGAATTCCTGGAGGTTTTCGTGAACTGGCCAAATACAGAAGATATCATCCACGTATCTAAACCAAATAACTTTTTGGGGCAAAATTCTTGGTAAGAGTTTTGTCTCAAAAAATTCCATGTAAATATTGCTAAGGACAGGAGATAAGGGATTACCCATGGCCATGCCAAACTTTGAGTAAAACCTTCTCACCCTAATGTTACCAGTGAGATTTCTCCAGGCTTTTAAGAAAATTAAAGAAGACGAAACAGTGAAGGTGACAAAAGCAGATAAATCTAATGCAGTGGTAATTATGAATAAAAGTGACGATATAAGTAAAATAATGACATTGCTAAATGACACTGATACTTATACGAAACTGAGGTCTGACCAATACACAAAGACAGTTAACTCCCATTTTAAATAAACAAATTAAATCCATTTTGAAGGGCTTGGACCATTTCAAATTAAACAGTTTTTTTTTACACCGCCAATGCCAGCCTCCCTACCTTACATGTATGGTTTAGTCAAGACACATAAAATCAATAACCCCTATCAGACCAATCATTAGTTCAGTGGGCTCAGTTTCGTATAATTTATCTAAATGGCTTGTAAAAATTCTTACTCCTTTGGTAGGAAATATTTCTAACACGAATGTTAAAAACAATGTTGATTTTATAAACAAATTGAATAGTTTAAATTTGAATTATGATTCTAATATGGTTAGTTTTAGAGTTGTCTCTTTATTTACAAAAGTGCCTGTAGATGACTTACTTGAATATTTGGAAGAGGAATTAGAGCGTCATGACATTCCCTTAAGTGTAGAAAATCTCATTAGTCTCATAAGGTTGTGTATCAAAGATAGTAAATTTTGTTTCAATGGGGAATTTTTTTTACAAAAGTTTGGCATGGCCATGGGTAATCCCTTATCTCCTGTCCTTAGCAATATTTACATGGAATTTTTTTAGACAAAACTCTTACCAAGAATTTTGCCCCAAAAAGTTATTTGGTTTAGATACGTGGATGATATCTTCTGTATTTGGCCAGTTCACGAAAACCTCAGGAATTCCTTAATAATCTCAATAATTTAGTCCCTTCTATAAAATTTACTGTAGAGGAAGAAAGAAATTGTAATTTGAATTTTCTTGATGTAACTGTCCATAGAAATGATAGAAATTTCACCTTTTCAGTCTTTCGAAAATAAATCAAAACTAATATTGGCATCTTTTGTTCATTACTACTACAATTCACCATCATAAAATGTTAAAATTCTCTGGTTTTTTTCTGGGATGTTCCTAAGGGCTTTACGTGTCTGTAGCCCGCAGTTTATTGATGCTGAAATTAAAACTATTTATGATATTGCATTGAAACTTAAATACCCAAGGACTTTTGTAGATGTGGCATGGAAAAGAGCTAGAAAAACATTTTATTCAACTAATGACAAACTTGAATTTAGTAAGCATAACATTCTAAAATTACCTTATGATGAAAGGTTTTTAGATATTCCTAGAATTTTAAAGCTTTTTAACATAAATGTTGTTTTCAGTAATATTAATGTCAAGAGTTTAGTAATCAAAAATTCTCCTAAAGATCTTCCAGTCTGCATATATGAAATTCCTTGCAAAAAGTGTGATAAAATCTATTACGGACAGACTGGCAAATCTCTTTCACAGCGTCTTAAGCAACATCAATATTCTGTGAGAACTGGGCAAATATCGAATGCATTATTTGTACATATGAGAGATTTAGACCATCCTATTAACTGGAGTCAGCAAGAGCCTTAGTCCCCATGTAATGACACAGTTAAAAGGAATATCATTGAATCTTGTTTTATCAAGTCAAATAATAGAAATGTTCTAAATTTAAGTCTTGGTTTATTTAAACTTGATGCTTTCATAATGAAAAAAGTTGTAGATAAATATAAGCAACAAAATTAATATATTCAGTTTTTACATGTTTTGGACTGTAAAGATACTTTGTAATTTCGGTTAGGGTCAGAATCTGTTTAAGTTTGTGACCGTGTGATATCCGATAATCCTGGATTATCCCTTTTAATTTTTACCCTTTGATATTAACTATCTGGTATTCCTGATCTTGTTTGTACCTGATGCCTTCCTCTCCGATTGTACTTTAGTAGCTCCTTGACAATGTCTGAATAAAGACGAAAGCGCTTGGATTCCTGTCTATCATTTCCCGTGGTATTCGCTATATATATATATATATATATATATATATATATATATACTATTAGATATATATATATATATATATATATATATGTGATATATATATATATCTATTATATATATATATATATATATATATATATATATATATATATATATATATATATATTATATATAATATATATATATATATATATATATATATATATATATATATATATTTATATATATATATATATATGATATGCAGCATATCATGTATAAATATATGCATATATATGTAATATATATATATATATATATTATATATATATATATATGTATATTATGTATATATGTATATATGTATAAATATACAGCACGTCAGTGAATACACATATAAAACCTCCAGGGGATGTCCATGATATAATGATTAAAACATAAATTTATTCTAAGAAACGTTTCGCACATGAAAATCTCTGTGCATCATCAGTCTGTGAAAGATAAAGACACATTTATAAACTAACAAACAATAAAAGTGTAAAAACAGGAATTCACATAAATTAATAAGTCTTAAAAATTACATAA
>NC_061100.1:63470137-63480137 GCF_015104395.2 Macrobrachium nipponense
CTTACCTTTTGTTATCCATTATTGGGGGAAAATTTGTGTTGATTTTTCTTGATTGGGTTTAGTGTATATAAATACATTGATGTTATTGAGATCTGGGAAGCTTAGCGGAAAAAACAGCCTTGGGAAAAAAGATAAAATGGCGTATGCTAAACCTACGATGCTACTACATCACATGACAAACATTACTGCTGGGGTCAGCCCATTCAAAGGGATTGTGGATGGCGTATTGTCACAACCTGTAAATATCTTCATAGAAGGAGTTAATAATTATTTAGCGGGAAAGAATATAGTAGACGATGTAGAGGCATTCAGAGAGGCGAAAGCTTTGCTAGATTTCAATAAGGGAGACCTCAGTCATAGGTCAAGGAGTTTCCAATTTACAAAATATCGTACCTGGACAGACTTGCAAGCATTTTTGAAAACAGCATATGGCTCAAAGGAACACGGAGATATGGTGAGAGACCTTCGAAGTCTTTATAAACTACGGAAAGGCACTAATAGCCTTGTAGAACATAGTTCAAAGCTGTTTGACGCAGTGGCAGATTGGGTAGGAAAATTGAAAACATCTAAATGGGTTACAGGGGATAATCTCCCTCTAAATAATGTTCATAAACTGATCTATTTTTTCCTGCTCTTACACGAGGTACCCGATGCAATAGTGGATAGCTTTGATGAAAAGGTTGAGCCTACCTCAGACGAAGAATTACTTTATACCCAAATAGATAAACACAGGTCTAAATGTCCCACCATAGACAGCAGAATTTTTAACGGGACAGGCCCGAGGGATAGAGTACAGAGAGACACGTAACTTTCTCCTCATTGTCTGTGTGCAAAAGTTGAGTATAACAAAAGATCGATCGATCAAAAGCAACAGTAGTTGCGTTGTTTCAACTGCAATAAACCAGGACATCCAAAGAAATTGTGTAGGGTTAAATATTGTGGAATGTGTAAAAGTACTGAACATTATTGGCAGTCTTGTCCGTCTCAGATACGGAGGGATGCGAGGCCTACACCTCAAGGTTCTGGTAATTATAATGTGAGAACTTCCCAGGCAGGTCAAACCAGAGGGCAAAGGGATCAGCAAAATTTTTGGAAGCCCCTGTCAACAAAAAGGGTACAGGTGATTGGTAAATGACATTGTGGTCTCGTGGGGGACGCCCCAGAGCCCAAGCCTATAGATATGGAACAGTAGGGGATGTGGATATCCCGGTTTTTATAGACACCGGGGCATCAACAAATCTAATGGACTATAATTTGTATCAATCCATGTTCTCCAATTACCCTTTGCAGCCCTCAACGGAGATGGTGTGTGATGTGCAAGCCCATAGATTAAACACCCTGGGTTGTGTTAACAGAACTTTTTTTGGTAATAAAAGGAATTGCGTAATAAAATCTTGTTGGGTCATCCTGCTTGTAGAAGACACAAGATTTCGATCCATGCGGGTGCTAATGGGATAACAATAGGGAAAATGGGCTATCTCATAAGATATGAGGACGTGAATAGAATGGAGGACATGGAGGTTATTGAAAGAGGAGAGGTGCTCGGTGGTATTAATGGCAGTGAAACGAGTGTTATGGGGAAAAGTAATGTTAAAACACACGTTGGTGAGATGGGAGATGATGACGGGGGTTCTATCAGAGTTCATAGTGGTAACAATGATAACAATGGTGGTGATGATACTAATATGGATGTTATTTCTGATATTAACAATGCTGGGGATGATACTGAGGGTGATAATTTGTATGGGGCGGTGGCAAGGGGAGATATTAACCACAAATATAGAGGTGTTTTATTTGAAGATGTTATGTTACTACCAGGTTCAAAGATTATGGTAAAAGTTAAATTGAAGGAAATGAGAAAACCCATAGATGTGTGTGTTATTGAAAACAGCGGAAAGCTCAGAGGAGTTGTTAGCATGGCATCGGTGAACAGTGTATCCAAGAATGGGGTTACGTGGGTGGAGTTATTTAACTGTAATGATACAGCTAGGAGATACCAGAAAAACACATATATAGTGGATTTCCAAGATTGGAATTGTGATAGTGGTTCTGTGGCTATCAAAGAGGGGAAACCTGAGTTTTCGGAGGCAGAAATATAATCAAGGAAACGAACATTCAGAGAACATTTGGCTAATGCGGATTATAGCAAACACGTTGAAGCGATAAGCGGGCTCTTGGCAGAATTTGGGGATACAGTAGCCTTGCAAGGTGATAAATTGGGGTTGACTAAAGTGTTAGAGCATAAGGTAAATTTGGAGAGCAACTCAAAACCTATTTATATTCCTGCATATCGCATACCTTTCAAAATCAGAGAACAGGTAGAGAAAGAGGTTAATAGATGGGAAGAAGAAGGAATCATTAGACCCAGCATGTATCCTTACAACTTTCCCTTGTTAGCGGTACCTAAGAAAGACGGTTCGGTCTGTGTATGCGTCGATTTTAGATGTTTAAATGAGAAAACAATCCCTGACCGCTACCCCGTCGCGTGCATACCAGATCTTTTTGTCGAAATATGGGGACATAATATTTATAGCTCAATTGATTTGGCGCAAGGTTTCTTACAGGTCCCTCTCAGCGAGAGTAGGTTTCCAAGTCGCGCAGGTCACTAGCGAAACCATACAATGGAATATACCTCTCATAGAGCTAAGGCAAGATGAAGACGAGATTTCAGCAGATGCGAAAGCATTTCTGAGAGGGGAATTAGTCAAGAAACGTTATAGCTTGCCTTTTTCGGGTTTGGAGTTAGAAGGTAATCTATTGGTTATGAAAATTAAATATAAGTTGAGAACCAGTGAAAATAAAGGAGATACAACACAGATCGTAATTCCGAAAGTCCTAATTCTAGTAGTTTTAGATATAGCTCATTGCAGGTTCGGTAGTCCTCACTTGGGAATAGAAAAAATATATGATGAGGTTCATGCTAAATACATTTGGAAAAATATGGGTAAAGATGTGAAAAATTTTGTAAGGAATTGTGCAGTGTGCAACGCATGTAAGCCTGCTAGGACAACGTCATGCAAATTAGGTTCGTATCATATACCGAGTAGGCCTTTTCAGAGAATACATATGGATGTCTTAGGGAATTTCTGTGAGTCTAGATATGCGAACAAGTACTTGCTAGTGATAATAGATGAACTTACAAGGATAGTAGAAATGTTCCCACTTAAGCATAAAACGGCCGAAGAAGTAGCCATAGCATTTTTCAATGGTATCGTTTGCAGATATGGTTCACCCGAAGGTCTATTAACCGACAATGGGAGGGAATTTGTGAACAAAACCTTGGAGTGCTTAGCTGAAGTCATGGGGATATAGAAAGTAACAATTATTCCATACAGACCCGAGGTTAATGGGTTGTGCAAATGAGCAAACAGGAAAGTGCTCAAAGCGCTCAGAAAAACGGTAGGTGGTAATGATATAAATTGGGACAGATATATTAACCCTCTTACGCCGAAGCCCTAAAAATCAAAACGTCTCCCGTATGCCGGGCCCGGTTTGGAGTGAGCGCGGAAGCGGAAAAAATAATTTTTTCAAAAAATCACAGCGTGCTTAGGTTTGAAGATTAAGAGTTCATTTTTGGCTCCTTTTTTTGTCATTGCCTGAAGTTTAGTATGCAACCATCAGAAATGAAAAATAATATCATCATCATATGTAAACAATGCGATATATGGTAGAGAAAAAAAAAATTCATACATAATTGTATTCAAATCACGCTGTGCAGAAAACGGTCAAAGCTAACCAGTTACTTTTTTTTCGTTGTATTGTACACTAAATTGCAATCATTTTCATAATACATTGTAAAACAATAAAAGCAACACCGGAAAAATATTATCACAAAATGATGTACGAATTCGTAACCCGCGGACGTAAAAAAATATTTTTTTCAAAAATTCACCGTAAATCACAATATTGTTCTAGAGACTTCCAATTTGTTTCAAAATTAAGACAAATGATTGAATATTATGATACTGCAAGAGTTTTAGATTAAAATTGCAGATTTTGACCATTTCGGACGAGTTAAAGTTGACCAAATGTCGAATTTTTTATATATATTTCTTTTTATATGCACATATTTCGGAAATGGAAACAGCTACAACCTTTAATTATTTTTTGTTGTATTCTTCATAAATTTGCGCACATTTTGATATATGAAACTCTATAAAACGGCTAATATGAAAAGGAGCAAATATTAGGATAATGCGATCTACGCATTTTGGAGATTTTCGGCCGCGAAGCGGCGCGCGGAGGGAAGAAAGATATTTTTTTCAAAAATTCACCATAAATCACAATATTGTTCTAGAGACTTCAAATTTGTTTCAAAATGAATATAAATAAATGAATATTACTAGGCCGTAAGAGATTTAGCTTACAATTACGTTTTTCGACCATTTCGATTGCATCAAAGTTGACCGTACGTAGTTTTTTTCCAATTATCGTAATTTATATGCAGATATTTCAGAAATGAGAAAAGCTACAACCTTTAATTATTTTTTGTTGTATTTATCATGAATTTGCGCATATTTTGATATATAAAACTCTATAAAACGGCTAATATGAAAAGGAGCAAATATTAGGATAATGCGATCTACGCATTTCGGAGATTTTCGGCCGCGAAGCGGCACGCGGAGGGAAGAAAGATATTTTTTTCAAAAATTCACCATAAATCACAATATTGTTCTAGAGACTTCAAATTTGTTTCAAAATGAAGATAAATAAATGAAGATTACTAGACTGTCATGTATTTTGCTTACCCAAAAATACCAACATAAAAAAAAATTAAAGATATATATATATATATATATATATATATATATATATATATATATATATATATATATATATATATATATATATAGATAGTATGTGTTTCTTTATTTATTACATTTTCCGATTCTGGTACGAATACATAAATAAAAGGAATGCAGGTGACACTTTTCTTTTTGCGTACAATGAAATATCGTATTCATGCATAGATACTGAGATATAACAACTTGAATATAAATAAAAAAATAAATATAAAACAAATGCAGAATACTCACACCTAATCCTGACTCTTCGTTCTATTCTTGTTTTCTCCCTCCTCCATTGAAGAGTCTTGCATTTTTTTCCTCTCGACATGACGAGGTACAGGTGGAGGAGGGAGACGCGCGCCCTTACGGCCGCTGGGATAGGGCGCGGTCCCGTGCGCCCTCCCTTGGCCGCCGCTGAGTCGCACTCCAATAGAAGACCGCACTGTGGTATTTGCGGTCACACTCCCCGAACCTGCATAGAGCTATCTTGCAGGTGCGACAGAAGAACCGGGTGTCTCTCCTTCTGCCATTCATATGGCACACCCGGCACCGTTTCTGCCTGCGCCCTTCTAGGAGATCCAGTGTGTGATCCCCTGGCATCAGCCGACACAGAGGGTCCACTACCCGACGAGAAGGGGCGCGGGTGGGGGCGTCAGCAGGGGCGGCGGCAGTAGGGGCGTCAGCAGCAGGGGCGGCGGCAGCAGGGGCGTCAGCAGCAGGGGCATCGGCAGAAGGGGCGACGGCAGCAGGATGACCGAAGTAGGCACCCCTAAGGTCTGCCCTTTCCTCTATGGGTAGATCTACACCTCGGGGCAGGGGGGCAGACATGGAAGGCCACTCATCGGGATCAAAGTTGATGAGGGCTTCCCCGGCTGCCTCGAGGAACTGTAAGTGGCTCATCCTCCGTAGATCGGGACCGTAGTACCCACAGTAGAGTATGTAGGCATTTTGGAGGGCCAACTGCAGAATGTATTTCAGGAGCTTTTGGGTCCATCTCCTGGTTCTCCTGGCGAAGGGATAATATTGGATGAGTTGATCAAAGAGATCAACTCCTCCCATGTGCCTATTGTAGTGCCCAATGACGGTAGGGCGCTGTACACAAAACTGCTCATACACAACTCGGCCCTGTCGACGCGTCTTCTTCCGCTGCACGATCTCCTCTTGGACAGGTTCATGGCTCGTCGTAATCATGGGGACGAGTCGGACACCCTTCCAACAGATGACGAAGACAGCTCCCTTCCGCCGCCACTGTGTCTCTCCTCTTACCAGATGTTGCGGATGGCTAGCGTACCTCTTGAGGGAATTCGGGGCCCCACGCACCAACCCGAAGGGTACCACTGACGTGAACAACCCTGCTTCATACAGTTCCTGGGCCAGGGATACCGAGTTATAATAATTATCCATAAACAGGTGGTATCCCTGGTTACGGAAACGATCCACAAGCCCGAAAACAGTTTCACGCATCGTGGAGAAGACCCCGGAATACACCGAAAAGTCCACGACGTAGCCAGTATTGGCCTCGGTAATAGCAAAAAATTTTCACGCCATAATTTCTCGGCTTCTTGGGGTTATACACTTTGATGCTTAGACGTCCTTTGTAAGGCATCATCCCCTCATCTAAAGAAAGGTTCTTTCCAGGAATCATGAGAGTTTTACAGCGTTCACGAATATATTCCAACACTGGGCGCACTAAAATGAGGCGATCAGAGTTATTCCGGGGTATGGCCCTTCGGTTGAAGGCGTTGAAATATCTGTCCAACGCCAGTAAAGTATCACGGGGCATAATGCCGGGCTCATTGGGCGTACTTAAAAAAAAATTACGCCTCCAATATATCCTGACGTCGGCAGCAGGAATCAATTCAAAAAAAACGTGGAGCCCCAAAAAATGCGCCATGTCAGGGAGGTTGCAGCCTCGCCATTGATATGATAATGTCGTGCGTAGTTCATCACGGCAATACCTGGCGTATAGCCGCCGTCTCTGCTACCAGGTACTCCAGCAATTCCCGCGTAAGGAAAAGCTGAACAAAACCCAGAGCAGTCAGGGGAACAGGTACGGTGAGCCCAGGATTTGCCGTAAATGGATGCATGCTAGGTGGTGTGGGGTCCTCTGTCCACCCATCGTCGCTCTCGGACGACCCTTGGCTAGCACGACTATCCGATCTTCTACGTGCCCCTGCGCGCGAGCGCGCGCGGGCACGAGCGCGGGCACGATTTCCCACACGAACCCCCCTCACTGGCCCATCTCCCTCACTCAAGCCTTCGCTTTCTGTATCCCCATCATCATCGGCAACAAAACTTGATCCTAAATCATCGTCCTCCCCCTCCTCAGATTCCCCCTCATAAGCACTAAAACTACTAAATTCTAATTCACTTTCGGGATGTGACCCTCGAACGGACATTGGGGGCAAATATTCCTCGTCATCACTATGATCGGGAGTTATGTCCTCGTCACTGGATGACCAACCGCCATCAAAATGAGGACTTGCCAAATGCTCTCGATCGAGCTCCGATAAATATTCATCAATGTCCCTTGGTTTGAGCCCTCCCAAATTCCTACGAATGCCCCTAAGGAAGGCACGATGCTTCCTTGGGGTTACTAACGGCAAATGAGACACATTCAAAGCACTTTCATCGACACGTGGTCGCACAGAACGGCGTTGAGGAGCGAGGTCAGGTTGGGTGCTGGGTCCTTCGCCAGCATCCAAGTCCAAAACTCTTCTAACACGATCCCTTCCGACGGGTAAAACGCGCCTTTCGCGTGTCATACGACGTTCAGACATCTCTATGAACGTCCTGTACCAACACAAATGTTCAAAGTCTCGCACAAGCTCAGTCAAACACGATTGCGGCAAAAGATCGCTGACGGATGATGCTACGATGATGCTGGCTGGAGCGAGAAGGAAGGATTCCGCGCATGCGCACTTGGGTCACGCTTTGAAACAAAATAACACCTCGATCCGTGAACTCCCAGCATCCCCCAAGGCGCGTGATTCAAAAGTTTTCGGCTGGTAGGCCTATAAGTATATTTCCGCGAATTTAAAAAAAAACTTTTTTGAGTCGACGTATGGTACGTCCAATCGGCATACGGGAGACATTTTGACTCGACGTTTAATACGTCCAATCGGCATAAGAGGGTTAACGTTGTTAGACATAGCATTAACACCATGGTAAGCGATTCAGTTAAAATGTCCCCATTTGAAGCTTTGTTTGGTTATCCAGCGCGAGGCACATTTGATTTGTTAACTACACCTCACCTGGGGGAGGATACGGTTAAAGCGCTGATATCCACAGCGTGAGAGAGACACGCATGTCTCAGCCGTAATCTCGAATCCACAACCAGAGATATGGTTCAGAAGAGTATTAGTAAATCATCTGATCCCAAGATCAATGTTGGTGATAAGGTATTTTTAAAACTTAACGTGAGAAATGAGTTAAATTACAAACTAGGCCCGAAGTTTGAAGGTCCTTTTAAAGTCAATGAAGAGAAAATTGGAAATAGGTTTGAATTTTTAAATGAACGAACAGGTCAGTCGAGGCTAACACATATCTCGAAATTGAAAAGAATTGGTTGTGGCAATTAATATATAACCGCGCAATTGCATTTATTTTTCCTTTTTTTTCTTGTTATCTGTTTTTATGATTTGGTGACAGAATGGCTTCACATTTTTTTCCTTCTCCTTTATTTCCTTCTAATGTTTTTTTCTCTTATTATATGTAAATCTGCGGCGTTTCAGCGTTTTGGCGTAAGATTTCGGGGTTAATATTTTTCGGCAAATTTTTGCTTTAGCTGAGAAACGGGATGGTCTTTTTGGCGTGGGGTCAGTAATTAAATAGAGGAATTATTTATATCACCTGAGTGGTGTTATTAATAAGATGATGATTTATGTATAATGAGATGTTTCTGTGGAGTGTGCTTACGAAGTTCAGTACTAAACATTTTTTTTTGAGTCACGAGTTTCTAGCGTCGCGAGTCTGAATATGCTGCAATGCGAAGCACCTGACGTGTTCATAGGTGGGTTTCTTTTTTGCTAAGGTTGCTGTAAGGAGTCCGGTTGCGAATCTTCCCTTTGGAATTGATTACTCGGGGATTTGCACTGTTTTCGGAGATGCTGATTATGGCATTTCACGAGAACGTGTCATGTAAGGGGATTTTTTTTTCTGGTCTTTTCTGGTCAATAGGGTTGCTGCGCTAGCAGATTCTGTAACGGTACACATTCCGTTTTGGGAAGGATGTTGAATTATATCTGTTTTTTTCTTTTCTTAACGTCGTCCGAGAAGATTAAACAACTGATAGTTTTCTTTTTCTTTTCTCTTATGTGCGCTGTGTAATGGGGAGGGGAAAGTTCACTTATTATTGTTGTATTATCTTATTTTTATTTATCTTTATTTTTTTTTTTCTTACGAGAGATGTTGCAATTAGGGTTAAGCTCTAAATAGCATTTTTCTTTTAGATAGAAGATATAATTTGTCAGGGTATGTGAGTTGGATAGAAGGGGTGTTCAGCATTATATTTTATGGAGGCTAGTTATATAAACCATAAAGGGGTTTTTGCTGTTAGACTTTATGGGTTCTCTTTTGATAGTGTGTTTGTCAGATATGGGATTTGTGAGAATTCAGTAGGTAAAGATTATATTTGGTTTAGCGTGGAATTTTTTTTTAATATTTGATTAGTAGATTAAATATATTAATTAGTGACGAATTTGTGGGGTAAAACAAGACTTTAGTTATTTTATGGCCATGTAGACCTTTTAAATACGGACACACAATGACTTTGGAGAATTCCCAACTCTACGTGAGGATGGCAAGGGAGACGACTTCGTTCTACAGTACCAGAGGTTGAGTCAAGTCTACACACGAATGGCATTTTTGTGGACTACCTTGGCCAAGGATGAGATGTCTTCGATATAATTTCTGGGATAAATCAGGAGTCTACAGTCTTCGATGAGGCGGGTGCGAGTAGCACTTGCATAGAATAACGGGGTGGTGACCACGTTTACTTCAGTAGAAAACGTCGAATCTACAGTTTCGCGACAGGAGGGTGTTGGATACACTCACGAGGGTCGCAGACGCTGAATAATGGCGCGTGCTGAGTTGTTTCGAGTTGGTTTACGTACTCGACCTGCATCTACAACAATTCACTCATTCTACAGGGATCCCAGCTGTTTGACGGTCCCTGCAGGATTCTTTCAGATTTCTTCATGGTACTTTGTCGG
>NC_061100.1:63482637-63485137 GCF_015104395.2 Macrobrachium nipponense
TTATGGGACAGGACCAAGGGATAGAGTGCAAAGAGAGGCAGAATTTTCTCCTCCCCCATCTGTGTTCGAAAGTTGAATATAACAAAAAAATCGATCGATCAAAAGCAACAGCAGTTGCGCTGTTTCAACTGCAATAAACCAGGGCATCCAAAGAAATTGTGTAGGGTTAAATATTGTGGAATGTGTAAGAGTACCGATCATTATTGGCAGTCTTGTCTGTCTCAGATACGGAGAGATGCAAGGCATATACTTCAAGGTTCTGGTAATTATAATGTGAGAACTTCCCAGGCAGGTCAAACCAGAGGGCAAAGGGTTTGGCAAACTTTTTGGAAGCCCGATCAACAAAAAGGGTACAGGTGATTGGTACGTGCCATTGTGGTCTCGTGGGGGACGCCCCAGAGCCCAGGCCTATAGTTTATGGAACAGTACAGGATGTGGATATCCTGATATTTATAGACTCAGGTGTGTCTATAAATTTAATGGACTATAATTTGTATCAATCCATGTTTTCCAATTACCCTTTGCAACCCTCAACGGAGACGGTGTGTGATGTGCAAGCCCATAGATTAAATACCCTGGGTTGTGTTCAAATACAGTTTACTCTCGGTGACAGAGTACTAACAGAACCATTTTTGGTAATGAAAGGAATTGCGTTGGGCAACAGACTTTTGCTGGGTCATCCTGGTTGAAGAAGACACAAGATTTCGATCCATGCGGGTGTTAATGGGATAACAGTCGGGATACCTGGTGTTTTTCTGCCTTATGAGGATGTGATTAGAATGGAGGACATGGAGGTTATTGAAAAAGGAGATGTGCTCCGTGATATTAATGGTGGTGATACGAGTGTTACAGAGAAAGGTAATATTAAAACCCACGTTGCTGATATGGGATATGATTACGGGGGTTCTATCAGAGTTCACAGTGATAACATGGTGGTGATGATACTTTGGATGGTGATGTTGATACTAATATTGATGTTATTTCTGATACTAACAATGCAGGGGATGATACTGAGGGTGGTAATGTGTATGGGGTGGTGGAAAGAGAAGGTACTAACCACATACATAGAGGTGTTTTATCCGAAGATATTATGTTACTACCAGGTTCGAAGACTATGGTAAAAGTTAAATTGAAGCAAATGGTGAACAGTGTATCCAAGGATGGGTTTACTTGGTTAGAATTACTAAACTGTAATGATACAGTAAGGAGATACCAGAAGAATACATATATATTGGATTTCCAAGATTGGAGTTGTGATAGTGGTTCAGTATAGATATATATATATATATATATATATATATATATATAATATATATATATATATATATATATATATATATATATATATATATGCACAGGGAGCAGGAGCAGGAACAAACATGGCGAAGTATTTTACACTTTATTCCGACGCGTTTCGCATTCGGCAGAATGCATCTTCAGGGTCTGTATAATAAATAATGACTAATATAAATTAAATTGATTTGAAAATGGTCTAAAAATTATTTACAAACTAGTTAAAATGAAAACCGAAACTTCACACATAGATAAAATTACACTAACAATTGATAAAACAACACGAGAAAAAAGTTAGCACTACGTTAGTTAAAAGTTCAGATGGAAAAATTAAAACAAAAAACTAAATAAATAAATTAGTAAAATACAAAGTTAAAAAATATTTGAGGAGCACTGGGGTCGACCTACCATGGTAAGAGATAAATAAAAACTAAAAGAATGTACACAGAAACATAGGCTTAAGAAAGAAACAAGGGGGTGGAGGTGGTCTGGTTGTTCAACTGCGGAACAAGTTGTTTAATAAAAAGGCTCTCCATGATCAACAGTTCATTTGGGCTGGAGGTTTGACCAACAATAATAAAATCTTCATATTTAATATTAACTTTACATTTTTTGCTATGTTCACGTATACTGGACTGTTCGGGATTTGATATTGAACATCCAGTACGGAAACTAACTCCCTTGTGGCAGTCTATGCGAACCCTCATCATCCTCTGAGAAGAACCCACGTAAGTTCCCAGACTACATCTGGGACAAGAATATTTGTACACTATACCAGAGGACATGAGGGGGCATAAACGATCTTTAAATTTGAACATGGATCCAATTGTTAGTGGATTGACCGGAATGAGTTTTACCTTTAATGCGCCAAAGTATTTTTGTATGATTTTTGTAAATTCGGCCCTAAAGGAATCATCATGTAAATATGGGAATCGGGCATAAAAAGGAAGCTTTGGAACATTAATTTCATTGGTGTTGGTGCAAAACTCTTTATTAAGGACCTTGTAAATAATTCTGTTGACGAGCTTGGTGGGAAAGCAGTTATCGTTAAAATATGCTAAAAGAAAGGCAATTTCTTTATGAAATACGTGCCAGTTAGACGTAAGGGAGATGGCTCTATATACAAGGGTAAAAATTGAGTTAGATTTAAAATTACTAAAACAAAAGCTATGAAAATTCGTTCCCAAACCTGTAAATGTCTCTTTCC
>NC_061100.1:63490137-63500137 GCF_015104395.2 Macrobrachium nipponense
TAGAATAATAACGTACGTTGAAGAACCAATCACTTGTCTCATGACTCAAGAAATCATCCATGCGACCCAACAGAATTCTCGCTCACCCGTAATATCAGCTTGCACGCAAACTCTCGAGCCGAACATAACTTCGAACATATTAGTGCGTGTAAAGAAAACCTTGCCAGGATCTGAAATGTTACTCCTTTCCGACACTCTGAAAACTCACGGATTATCCGTCTCACAAGCCATTTATACAGTCGGCTCACAACAACAATGTAACATCGAAGTCTGTAATCATTTGAATACCTGCAATAAAAGAGTGTGTTGGCAATCCTCATAAGCGGGCGATTGGATGATGTTCATTCTATACACTTTAAATCTTAAAAATTTCGGCATAATATTCTGTGAAAAGCATCTTTTCAGAAAGTCCACGTCCAATGAAGCCTTTGACTCTTGCTTTGCCAGCTTTTCCATTTCCGTACGTCTCTGGTAGTCTGGGCATCATATCTTCTTCGGATTACAGTGAAAGTAGACAGATGTTTTGGAAATCTCAATCTCAGTAGGAAAAGAAGAGCGTAGGTTAAGAGACACCACATTTTTTATTGCGACGCGTTTCGTTGTTTCTTCATAACAACATTTTCAAGCCTAAAAGAGGACATTACAGTATTTTAATGGTAGTTACAAGAATATGTAATTATTGGCTAACAAAGCTGAGTAAAAGTAACAACAATAAGATAATGGTTAAAATCTTTAAAATAAATTGCACCAGTATACTAAAAAAATAAATTATATAAGATCTTTAAAATAAATTACAATCGTATACTAAAAACAGAATGGTGGGAGACAGAGATGGAAAGTTTACACAACACAAATGAATGACTAAATGATTTATATTAAAAGCAAGGGATAAGATGAATTGTCAAGGTTAAGATCTGGTTTCCTTAAAAATATTTCTATTGACTCAGAGATTCTCAATAATGACTCTTCTCTAAAAGTACCAAGCACACTAAAATTTTCCAATCTTCTACCTGTATTGCATTCCTCTACGTGCTGTAAAATCGGTGATCTGGTTGGCTTGGCCAGCAAGCAACCAGTACGAGGAGAAATGCCATAATGTCGGAAGATCTTGTCCGGACCGACCGTTTTTGACTGGCCATATAGGTGGCGCTACAGGCGTCACACTTGTAAATATAGGTGATGCCAGACAAAAGGTCTGAAGGTAGTGTTTATCTTTATGGTTTAACAACGCTTGGATAGTATGGTTGTTGGTAAATATTAACTTGGGGTTAATGTGGGAAAACTATACTTAAACATATTTCTTAGTTCTCTTGTAACGTATTTAGAAACAAGGATCACTTATCAAATGGAAATTTAAAATACATAGTTAGTTTATCAACACTTGGTATATTTATTTTGCTATTTATACTAAGAGAAATATTTAGGAACTTTTTGATTTCTTTATATATTATGTTATTGGGATAGCCATTAATTTTGAAATAGTTTAACAGAAACTTTATTTCTGAGTCAATGCCTGCCAAGAGCTGCAGAGAGAATATGCTCTATGTATTAAAGTCTTAATGTTATTTATTTTGAAGTTAAAGAATGTAGCACTTTGGAAATTCATTCCAAGACCGGTAAAAGTAGACTTTCTAAAAATGCTAAAATTTAAGAGTGACTTATTGTTTGCGGTAGTTTTTGTAATGCTTACATCTAAAAAGTTAAGAATATTATTTTCTTCATGTTCCACGGTAAACTGAATACATGGGTGTTTACTATTTAAGTAATCATGGAATCGCTGTACGTGACTTAAATGCCTGAAAACCAAAAATGTGTCGTCAACATACCTGTGATAAACAATTGGTTTAAACTCAAGGGGACAATCATCAAGCCATCGTTTTTCATGAAAACAAAGAAATATGTTGGCCATTGGGGCTGAAAGTGGAGATCCCATTGCGAAACCTTCAAATTGTTTGTAGTGCAAATTATTGAATAAAAAGTGATTATCGTTTATGCATAAGTTGAGAAGAGTTTTAAAGCATTTCTTGAAATATTTCTCACCTGTTCAATGTTATATAAATAGAGTTTAAAACTATATCAATCGTTTCCTTGATAGGAACGTTTGTGAAAAGGGAGGTGATGTCAAAGCTTGCTAGCACCGCACCTTCGGGTATTTCATAAGAATTGATGATGTTCTTGAACTCATACGTATTTTTTATGTATACTGATTTTCTGTCAAAGGCTGTAGAAAACTTATTAAAAACTTCGCTAGTTTGTAGGATGGTGCTTTAAAGGCAGACAGAATGGGTCTCAATGGTATTCCACTTTTATGAACTTTTGGTAGTCCGTACAATATTGATGGTGAACTCCCACTTACAAACAACTTGTTATATTCTTCTTCACTGATCGAATCATTCTTTCTGAGCTTTCTTAATTGGTAATTGATCTTGTCTTCTGTATTCAAGTTTGTTTTATATATATCTTCTTGAGGACACTTCATAAATTTTGAACTGTCAGAGAGAACAGTTTCCATCTTTTCAACATAATCGGCTCTGTTTAATATGACAATGCCGTTACCTTATCGGCCTAGATATCACAATGTTTTTATTTATTTTCAATTTCTTAAGTATATCCATATCCCTAGTGGAAATTGTGTTAAACGAATAACGAAAAAACTTGGGAATTTTAGTGATAATGCTTCTTACATTATTCACGCACTCCCTAAATTCTCTTTTATAGATGGGTTGTTGCCTCAGTCGGTAGAGCAAGTGTTCGAAGTACAGCAAAATGGACTTCTTGGGGTACTTGAACAAAGGGAGGCAGAAGTTCATTCCTAGTGATAACAGAAACTTTTTCTCTGTTGTTGAGTACATAGTTGGAGTAATTGTGAATGCACTTGTCCTCGTTGTTACGGTTTAGGTCGAATGATCCTCCCCAGGATCATTCGACCTAAACCGTAACAACGAGGACAAGTGCATTCACAATTACTCCAACTATGTACTCAACAACAGAGAAAAGTTTCTGTTATCACTAGGAATGAACTTCTGCCTCCCTTTGTTCAAGTACCCCAAGAAGTCCATTTTGCTGTACTTCGAACACTTGCTCTACCGACTGAGGCAACAACCCATCTATAAAAGAGAATTTAGGGAGTGCGTGAATAATGTAAGAAGCATTATCACTAAAATTCCCAAGTTTTTTCGTTATTCGTTTAACACAATTTCCACTAGGGATATGGATATACTTAAGAAATTGAAAATAAATAAAAACATTGTGATATCTAGGCCCGATAAGGGTAACGGCATTGTCATATTAAACAGAGCCGATTATGTTGAAAAGATGGAAAACTGTTCTCTCTGACAGTTCAAAATTTATGATAAGTGTCCTCAAGAAGATATATATAAAACAAACTTGAATACAGAAGACAAGATCAATTACCAATTAAGAAAGCTCAGAAAGAATGATTCGATCAGTGAAGAAGAATATAACAAGTTGTTTGTAAGTGGGAGTTCACCATCAATATTGTACGGACTACCAAAAGTTCATAAAAGTGGAATACCATTGAGACCCATTCTGTCTGCCTTAAAGCACCATCCTACAAACTAGCGAAGTTTTTAATAAGTTTTCTACAGCCTTTGACAGAAAATCAGTATACATTAAAAAAATACGTATGAGTTCAAGAACATCATCAATTCTTATGAAATACCCGAAGGTGCGGTGCTAGCAAGCTTTGACATCACCTCCCTTTTCACAAACGTTCCTATCAAGGAAACGATTGATATAGTTTTAAACTCTATTTATAATAACATTGAACAGGTGAGAAATATTTCAAGAAATGCTTTTAAAACTCTTCTCAACTTATGCATAAACGATAATCACTTTTTATTCAATAATTTGCACTACAAACAATTTGAAGGTTTCGCAATGGGATCTCCACTTTCAGCCCCAATGGCCAACATATTTCTTTGTTTTCATGAAAAACGATGGCTTGATGATTGTCCCCTTGAGTTTAAACCAATTGTTTATCACAGGTATGTTGACGACACATTTTTGGTTTTCAGGCATTTAAGTCACGTACAGCGATTCCATGATTACTTAAATAGTAAACACCCATGTATTCAGTTTACCGTGGAACATGAAGAAAATAATATTCTTAACTTTTTAGATGTAAGCATTACAAAAACTACCGCAAACAATAAGTCACTCTTAAATTTTAGCATTTTTAGAAAGTCTACTTTTACCGGTCTTGGAATGAATTTCCAAAGTGCTACATTCTTTAACTTCAAAATAACATTAAGACTTTAATAACATAGAGCATATTCTCTCTGCAGCTCTTGGCAGGCATTTGACTCAGAAATAAAGTTTCTGTTAAACTATTTCAAAATTAATGGCTATCCCAATAACATAATATATAAAGAAATCAAAAAGTTCCTAAATATTTCTCTTAGTATAAATAGCAAAATAAATATACCAAGTGTTGATAAACTAACTATGTATTTTAAATTTCCATTTATAAGTGATCCTTGTTCTAAATACGTTACAAGAGAACTAAGAAATATGTTTAAGTATAGTTTTCCCCACATTAACCCCAAGTTAATATTTACCAACAACCATACTATCCAAGCGTTGTTAAACCATAAAGATAAACTACCTTCAGACCTTTTGTCTGGCATCACCTATATTTACAAGTGTGACGCCTGTAGCGCCACCTATATTGGCCAGTCAAAACGGTCGGTCCGGACAAGATCTTCCGAACATTATGGCATTTCTCCTCGTACTGGTTGCTTGCTGGCCAAGCCAACCAGATCACCGATTTTACAGCACGTAGAGGAATGCAATACAGGTAGAAGATTGGAAAATTTTAGTGTGCTTGGTACTTTTAGAGAAGAGTCATTATTGAGAATCTCTGAGTCAATAGAAATATTTTTAAGGAAACCAGATCTTAACCTTGACAATTCATCTTATCCCTTGCTTTTAATATAAATCATTTAGTCATTCATTTGTAGTGTTAAACTTCTCCCATCTCTGTCTCCCACCATTCTGTTTTTAGTATACGATTGTAATTTATTTTAAAGATCTTATATAATTTATTTTTTTAGTATACTGGTGCAATTTATTTTAAAGATTTTAACCATTATCTTATTGTTGTTACTTTTACTCAGCTTTGTTAGCCAATAATTACATATTCTTGTAACTACCATTAAAATACTGTAATGTCTCTTTTAGGCTTGAAAATGTTGTTATGAAGAAACAACGAAACGCGTCGCAATAAAAAATGTGGTGTCTCTTAACCTACGCTCTTCTTTTCCTACTGAGATTGAGATTTCCAAAACATCTGTCTACACTGTAATCCGAAGAAGATATGATGCCCAGACTACCAGAGACGTACGGAAATGGGAAAAGCTGGCAAAGCAAGAGTCAAAGGCTTCATTGGACGTGGACTTTCTGAAAAGATGCTTTTCACAGAATATTATGCCGAAATAATTTTTAACATTGAATACCACTTTAGTAATTCACAAAAATCAACATATCTTGGATGTGGAAGTTTATAGACATCGCATTCTTACCGTAGCTGAGATCAATCACGCTCAATCAGTTGCGGATGAGTCCCTTTTGCAATCTATAAAAAATAAAATCAATAAAGACATTCAAGAAGAAGAAATTCAGCAGAAATTTCTTGATCTTTTAACTGAATATCATGATGTTTTTTCCACTACGGATGGATCCTTAGGAAAAACGGATGTCATAGAACACCAAATAAGGTTCAAAGACAAGCAGAAAGTTAACTATGTACCTTCGTACAGACTCCCTATGAAATTCCAGAATGAGATAAATGAGGAAGTAGGTAAAATGCTAAAGGAAGGAGTCATTAGGAAATCAAACAGCCCTTATAATTTTCTGTTAATAGTCGTACCGAAAAAAGATCGAACTTGGCGTATCTGCGAAGACTTCCGTCGCTTAAATGAGGAAACGATCCCTGACTGATTCCCAGTGCCATGTACTGACGATATTCTATCTTTACTAGGTCAGAACAAATATTTTACCAGTTTGGACTTACTCAAGGGTTTCCACCAGATACCGTTAGAAAAGGAGAGTATCCCATACACTGCCTTCAGCACAGCCAGGGGACATTATGAATTTTTGCATATGCCTTTTGGTTTACGTTGTGCTCCCATAACTTTTACTAGAATGATCAACATCGTGTTCGGAGACTTGTTACGGGATATCCTACATGCCTATATGGACGACCTTGTAATCTTTTCTAATACCTTAGAGGAACATCTACGTAAATTAGAGCTAGTGCTACAAAGACTAAGGCAGCATAACCTAACGGTAAAGATAAGTAAGTGTGAATTTTTCAAAACAGAACTAGTCTATTTAGGTTTCACGGTGTTTAGTCAAGGTCTTAAAGTAGTCCATGATAAGGTATCGGCTATCCGTAACTTTCCGATACCTACTAACGTCAAGGGAATACAGCAATTCCTAGGCTGTAGCGGGTACTACAGGCATTTTATACGCAACTACTCAATAATAGCCGCTCCCCTAACCGATCTTATAAAGAAGGGCGTAGATTTCATATGGTCTGAGAAACATCAACAGGTGTTTGATACATTGCAGAAGTTATGGGGATAACAAAAGTGACCATTATCCCATATAGACCAGACGCTAATGGGCTGTGTGAGAGCCAACATGAAAATTTTAGAGGTGGTACAGGTCACTGTAAGAGATAATGACGTAAATTGGGATCGGTATATAGAGCAAGTCCAACATAGCATTAATATTATGGTTAGTAATACAATAATTATGTCTATGGCAGAAGCATTGTTTGATTATCCAGCATGAGGCGCGTTTGATTTATTGTCCATTTCAGTTAGTTGTGATGATACAGTTAGGTCTTTAGTTTCTACGGCTAAAGAAAGGAATCTGTGCCTTAGCAGAAATCTTGAGTCCAAGACACAAGAAATGGTTGATAGAAGTAATTCAGAGTCAGGTAATGTTAATATTTGTGTTGGTAATAAAGTCTTCAAGAACGTTAATGTCCATAACCAGCTTAACTATAAACTAGGTGCTAAGTTTGAGGGTCCGTTTCGGGTTGTGGAAATTAAGACGGAATAGATTTGTTATCTAAGATGAATACAGGTTTGTCTAGGCTGACACACATATCTAAGATTAAGAGGACGATATAATTGCTTTCAGATGGAGCTATTTTGTATTATTTAAAATCTGTGCAGAATGTGCCTGTGCGATGGCTTCGTAAGGTTTTATCAGATTCTTTTATATATTATTTACCTCTTGTATTTTTGTTATGCGTTATGATGGGTTGATCTATGTTGGAATTTATACTGGTACCATAGAGTTGCATGGGGAATTTTGGTGCTTTCGGGAAATTTCTTTGGTTATTAGTATATGTCCCATTGAGAGGGTTTTTTTGTGACTTACAGGGGTTAGTTGATGTTAACGTAGTATGCACTATAATTCTGAGAATCAGTATTGTTTTGAAACACGATGCTGAAGTCCTTAGAGTTTTTGAGAATCAGTATTGTTTTGAAACACGATTCTGAAGTCCTTAGAGTTTTTGTTGTTCTATTTTTATATATACATATAGATTTTTTAGGGGAGAAAGTTTGGTGTTGGATTGTAATTGACTATTTTTGGGCTTTTGTGTTGTGATTTGGATAGGGTTGCTTTTCTTTTGGTTTTAAGATATGAAGAAGTTTTTCTTGAGTATTGTAGAGATGGTTGGTGGTTTGTGGTTTCTTTTAAGCAGTTTGTTATATTGCAGGAAGTATTGTGGTGGTGACTTAATGTTTTGTGAGCTTATTTGAAATGGTTTGGTTTCTTTCTGTTGGAGATTTGGAATTGTTTTGGTGAGTTCAGTTCAGTTATTTAGCATATCCAGTTTTAGCACATTGGTCTTGTTTTGGTGGTGTTAGTTGAGTAATTTCTCAATTGGTAGCTGTTGAATTTTAAGAGGCAACTCTTTGCTGTTTAGTGACAGGTATCTTTTGCAGTGACAGATTGTTAATTCTAAAGTTAATGTCTTGTTTTAATAGACCAATTATATAACCGACTTACGGTATACACCAGTTCTTCAAGGGCCCTTTCACGGAGTGGACTCTATGAGCCATGATTGATGCAGTCTTAGGATGTGAGCTATCTACAGATTTTATGAGAAAATCTCTGGTCCTTCACGCCTTCGGTTTTTCAAGAGGAACCTTGTCGGATGGCGATGGGTGGCACGTCTACAGGCACCATAATTTGTTTTGAGGAGTCTTCCCACGTCAATGATTCACACGCGCCATACTGAACATGGGATTGTGCAACCACAGGCCGTCTATGAGGTGGAAGTCTTGGAAGTCAGCTATGAATAAAATACGGTGGAAAAGAAGTTTTTCTTAGTTGATATGGACAAGTAGCCTTCATATTTTAATTTTTATTGGTTATATTGTAATTTTTAAAGTCTGAACTCCTGTTATGTATAGGTAATATGTTCAGACATATTTAGTATTTAATACATAGGCACAGACTGTATTATTATCCTAAGAAAATAATAAGAGAGCGAGTGTGGCGGAACATTTATCTGTTGACATTACACTTTGAAATGGTGATATCAGCTGGAAGAAGAATGTCCCTCCTTAGTGAGTCGAAGTCACCTTGAACTAGGTAGAAATTTCCTCGCAAGCAGTTTGTTTGTGCATTCATCTGTTCTGGTGGGTGAAACGGGAGTAGGGAAAAACATAAAATGCAGAAAACTTGTTACATGTCAGTGACGTCCTTTAAAGGGGGTGTGGCGTAGGAGAATGTTCGTTCGCTTGTACGTTATATTTTACCCTTCCTGAGGGTTTTCCATAGAATTTTTGTGTGCACTATCTGTCAAGCCTTACAAGCGCAAATGGGGGTTGCCATGAGAGACCACAAGAGAAACTAAATATGACCATGAAGTAAGTGATTCTTTTTTTCACTAATCTGTTTTTTTTAAAGTGTTTGGATCCTTTCAACCTTCTATTATGTACTGATCCAATGAACCCCTTTATTTTATATTTCAATTGTATTGATTTATTCTTTATTTATGAAATTTACTGTTCATCCATGATATGTGTTAATGAGGGCCATGTTTCTTTTTGACAGGAACTCTGTCGGCCTTTGTGAGCCAAATAATTGCCAGTTCCGATAAGCCCTTCTTGTGTATTACGAAATGAAGAGACTATATTTTTTACTGTGTGACTTTTTAATTTGTGAAATGAACATGTCTGGGTTTGAAGGGAAGTGTTTCATTCTCTGTTCCACGTGTGGGTTTATTTCAGTTAGCCTGGTCTTGTTTAAAACAGTCTGTTTTCTATGTATCGGGTCAATTGAGATTTTTTTTTATTCACTTATGGTGTTGTTAGTCTAGTTTTTCTATGATAGCTAGACTCTCGCTTATCCTTCGAATAAAGTTTATTCTTGCAGTTCAGAGTTTAATTCAGTGCTTAATTAATTCTTGCAGTTGTCTTGTGTGTTGGTTGGTTACGCTACTGATTGCAATGTATAAGGGGAACAAGACCCCTTACACACACACACACACACACACACACACACACACACACACACACACACACACACACATATATATATATATATATATATATATATATATATATATATATATATATATATATATATATATATATATATATACAGTAATACCTCGGGTTATGAACCGATTAGCACACAAATATTTTAACTTACGAAGTGACACCCTCGTCCTAAAATCCGGATTTCGCTCGGAATACGAATGAGCGAATTTCCCTCATGGGCCGCCTGCATTGTTTACATCGGATGAGTGTGGCATCTGCAAACGCAAGCAGCAAGAAGCAAAGCACAAGAAAGAAGGAGATGATTACGGTCAAAATGATGAAGGAAATTATCCAAATGCATGATAAAGGCGAGCGCGTGAAAGACATTGCAGTAGAAGCGGTCGCAATCAACGATCTGCACTATTTTGAAAAAAAAGGAAGAAATTAAAGCCAGTAAAGTATCAAAA
>NC_061100.1:63502637-63510137 GCF_015104395.2 Macrobrachium nipponense
ACTATTTTGTCCAGCAAGAGGACCCAAGTGCACGACGAGATGGAATGGCTGCTTCTTGTCTGGATAAAAGACAAAGAAATCGCTGGCGATACGATAATGGAGACGGCAATCTGCCACAAGGCCAGCGCTATTTTCGGCGATTTGATTGCGCAGGCGGAAGACGACGGAGGAGAAAGGACATCAACGCCAACCCCAGAGTTCAAGGCTTCGCATGGGTGGTTCGAGAAATTTCGTAGACGGACTGGTATTCATTCGGTGGTGCAGCATGGGGAGGCTACCAGCTTGGACACGAAAGCTGCCGAAGCCTTTAAAACGACGTTCGACGAGATGGTGACCAAGGAAGGCTACAGTTCTCAGCAAGTCTTCAACTGTGATGAGACTGGCCTTTTTTGGAAAAAAATGCCTCGTCACAGAGGAAGAGAAGAAGCTACCCGGGCATAAGCCTATGAAAGACAGGCTTACGCTTGCACTTTGTTCAAATGCCAGTGGGGATTGCAAGGTGAAGCCCCTACTGGTCTATCATTCCGAGACTCCTCGAGCCTTCAAGGACCACAAAGTGCTTAAGGAGAAACTTCCAGTGATATGGAGGGCTAATGCGAAAGCCTGGGTAACGAGGCTTTTGTTTACCGAGTGGGTAAATCTGTGTTTTGGCCCAACAGTGAAGAAATTCTTGGAAGAGAAGCGCCTCCCTCTGAAATGTCTGCTGGTGTTGGACAATGCCCCTCCCCACCCTCCTGGCCTTGAGGAAGATATCCTAGCGGAGTATTCCTTCATCAAGGTTCTTTATCTTCCGCCTAACACCACCCCTCTCCTCCAACCCATGGACCAGCAAGTGATATCAAACTTTAAGAAGCTGTATACGAAACATCTTTTCAAGAGATGTTTCGACATCACCGATACCTCAAACCTCACCTTGCGTGAATTTTGGAAGGAGCATTTCGACATCCTCATATGCATCCGACTCATCGACCAAACTTGGCAGGAGGTTTTGAGGCGAACCTTGAATTCCTCATGGAGGAAACTCTGGCCTGATGCCGTATCCGCCCGAGACTTCGAGGGATTCGACGTGGGCGAAGCTGGTGCTGCAGATTCAGAAACAGTTGATGATCCTGAAACTGTTTTGCAACCAGATCTTGACGAGATCGTTGCACTCGGCAAGTCCATGGGGCTGGTCGTCGACGAGGACGACATCAACGATGTTCTCGAGGAGCACCAAGAGGAGCTTACGACGGATGACCTGAAGGAGTTGGAGGCTATGCAACATAACGTCGTTCAAGAGGAGTTCTCTAGCAGCGGCGAGGAGGAGGAGGACAACCCTATGACAACGGCAGAAATTAAGGATGTTCTAGCCGCTTTTCATAAAGTGCAATCATTTGTAGAAAAAAGACACCCCGAAAAGGCTCACACAGGTCGTATGCTTGCGCAGTTTGATGACGTTTGCCTGAGTCGTTTCAGGAACATTGTGAAAAGTAGGCAGAAGCAATCTTCCTTGGATAGTTATTTTTTAAAGAGGCCTTTAGTATAAGCAGGAGTAAGCAAAAAGGAAGAACCAAGTGATACTAAAAAATGGAAAGTTGAAAGTGGTGATGAAGTTGAAATTTTGTTAAAAAAAAAAAAAATAAATAAACTACGTAAAGTATAAAAAAGTAAAAAAAAAAATTTAAAAATAAAAAGACAAAAAAAAAAAAAAAGTTTTAATTTTAGTTTTTTGTAAAGTTAAGTGTTACAGTTTTGTTAACGTGTTTCGTAAATTTTAGTTTATGTATGTTTTCCTTACATTTTTTTTATGTGCTTCGTAAAGTTAAGTGTACGTACGTACATACGTATCTGCCGTTTGTCCTCCTCCTCTGTCGCCACTTTCGGAGATAGCCTCACTCGAAAGGTAAGCTTCCACATTTTACTACATACGTACAGTATTTCTTGTATACCATGTACACTAATACACTTTATTTACAGGTAATTAGCAGTAGCGTTATTAAGTTAGGTATTGAATGGCCCAAATTGTTGTAGTATTTCATTGTTTATAGGTCAATTTAGCTTTATTATGAAATTTACTGGGGTGTTTTTGGAGGGCTTGGAACGGATTAGCCATTTTACATGTAAAATGCGGTCCAAGATACGAAAAGCTCATGATATGAAGGCCACCTCGGAACGGATTAATTTCTTATCTCGAGGTACCACTGTATAGGTGATTTTGCACAAGGTATATGTTTGTGAAGAATCAAATAGTTGATTTCACATATTAAACTTAATACCTGGTGCACAAACTATGACAATATATATATATATATATATATATATATATATATATATATATATATATATATATATATATATATATTGTCATAGTTTGTGCACCAGGTAATTAAGTTTAATACAGTAGGTCCCCGGATTACGATGGCTCTGGCTTACGACGTTCCGAGGTTACGACGCTTTTTCTTAAATATTCATTGAAAAATCTGCCCTGGGTTACGACGTTTGTTCCGACGTTACGACGCTGGCGCTTACGACGCTCCGAGTTAACGACGCTTTTAAAAAACGCATACTATGATAAAAATCCTTTATAGTTTAGCACAGTATATTAATAAAAATAAGTTTCTGGTTAGATTACAACAAAAATTTTGAGGTTATGATGATTTTCGACACTTTTTATGTCGTATTTTTTTATGTTTTTTAGTGACGCCTCATATGCGGAACTAGTTTCCGAGCGAATGAATACATACTAGCTTGCGATGCACAAAGTTTACATATAACAGTCCAAAAGCACAAATAATGAAAAAATCATTGCTAGTTTCCAGTAATACTAACAAAACGAAGTTTCTGGTTAGATTACAACGCAAATTCCAAGTATCCAAAGAGAGACATTATCCAGTAATTTGATATCAGAGAGAGAGAGAGAGAGAGAGAGAGAGAGAGAGAGAGAGAGAGAGAGAGAGAGAGAGAGGCGTCTTCTGACGCTCCGAGTTAAGGACAGAGAAGTGCTCGTTTCATTTAACGGCCTCTGACTCATGCCAGTACGTGTAAATGTTTTGTTGATACTAATAATATAAGCCTATTTAAAGATACGTTTACTTTAATTAGTCTATATGATACGTAAATAGTAATCAACTGTTCTTGTAGCCCTCAAGATTTGGCAAAATCGAAGTATCCAAATAGAGACATTATCCAGTATAATTTGATCAGAGAGAGAGAGAGAGAGATAGAGAGAGAGGAGGAGAGGAGGAGAGAGAAGGAGAGAGAGAGAGAGAGGCGTCTTGGCAACAATGGTCTTGGGGATTGACGTAACGTTTATTTTCTGAACAGATAGGACAGAGAAGTGTTCGTTTCATTAAACGGCCTCTGACTCATGACAGGAAATGTTTTGTTGATACTAATATATAAGCCTATTTAAAGATACGTTTACTTTAATTAGTCTATATGATACATAAATAGTAATCAACTTGGCAAAATCACTCCAGGTTGTACATAAAACTTCAAGAATGTAGTGTCACCAGAGGATTACAATAGTTTTTACCTTCAAGAACCAGCATTTTTTTATGAAAATAACTCCAGGTTGTACATAAAACTACAGGAAACAACATGTAGTGTAACCAAAGGATTACAAGTAAGGTTTTTATAACTTTTTATTAGTTTAAGACATATTTCCAAACGTCGTTCCGGCTTACGACGATTTTCGGGTTACGACGCGTCTAAAGAACGGAACCCCGTCGTAACCCGGGGACTGCCTGTATGTTGATTTCACATATTAAACTGGTGCACAAACTATGACAATATATATGTATATATATATATATATATATATATATTGTCATAGTTTGTGCACCAGGTATTAAGTTTAATATGTGAAATCAACTATTTGATTCTTCACAAAATTATACCTTGTGCAAAATCACCTATACTGACTAAGGGGCACGCAAGCTATTAACAGAAAATAGTATGAACCTTTATAGAAACTCTAAAGATACTTTTCAAAGGATTGGATGTAAAAAATAGTTTGCCCACTAAAATGCCCACTAAAATAATATAATTTTGATGTTATCATAATAATTAACTTTCAGGAGCAATGTATGGCTTTGTGGCACTCGTGATATAAACACTATTATTCACAATGGCAAAACAAAGATGCCATGCAATAGCAAGCAGAATCACACTAATCATACGGGTTCAAATAGGCGCATGAAACATAGATCAAGAACGTAAATTAGCAACATTGATTAACATTAAGTAGTGGAGCATTGTAAACGAGCATAAGCTCTTGCTCAAATCTCAGGAATATGATCCCAATTTTGGCAATGGCAGAACACATTGAGTGACATTGTTGATCTACAGAAGGCACACGATGGGACAGTCTACACGAATCTGCAAAGCAGTTAAGTTGAAATATAAATACCAATGATGGTAAACTAGCATAAAATGATACAAGTGAAGTGAGAATTATACAAGAGACTCCATTCATAAATCTTTTGAGATTTCATTAATGCAATGACAACCACAGCAGGGGCAAAATTAAGTACATCTATCAAATGCTGGTGAAAATCCTTAAGTTCTGCAACCAGCTGAGGTATGGAGGAGAGCCCCATCAGAGCCTCTGCTTCTGAGGGTGGAGATGGCGAGGCAGGGAGTGTAGCGGGCATGAATGGCTCACAGGTGGGACGTGGATCTCGGGGTGGCACTGGCAGTGAAGTGGTGTCACATTTAGGATTTCCGGGAGGGAGATTCAGCATAGGATCTGGCACTGGCACTGGGGCAGGGCCAGTCACAGGGAATGCTGGGGGTTATGTCCCTACTTCTGAACAGGACGGAGCATGGAAATGCCCAGTGCACTGAAGTAGGCAGTAAAGTAGTGGTACAAGTGGGATCTCCTAGAAGGAGATGGTTATGACACTGCCCAGTGTGCCCAAGTTACATTGGCAGGGAGGTTGGAGAAGATGGTCTCAAAATATTTCCTACTAGGAAGTTTGGAGTTACATAGGTGGGGGTATGGTATCCTGTCCCAGCAGAAGGTCATACCTCATGGAAGAGATTTGACAACAGCTAACTTGTAGATCCGGGATGAATGAAGCCTCATGATCCTCAAATGAACAGTAGGAAGGCTAAGCCTAATGCCATTTATACTTTTGATGGTTATGAGTTTATGGGGTTCTGCCTTAACCCAATGAGAAAGTCTGTCCTTCCTTATAATGGATATCTGTGCACCAGTGTCATTCAAAGCTCGATCAAGGTGCCATTGGAAGTGGTGGTTAAGAAATGCCACACAGATAAGGCCTTCAGCAGGAGGACCGAGAGAAGTTCGGGGAGCTGCCAAAGCAATGGCTGGTGTAGATTGGGTAACTGAGTCCTTAGTGTCATACATAGGACAATGCACATATCGAGCAGATACGTGTCCTTGTTCTTGCAATCTCTGCAGATTGCCTAAAGATAGTCTTGTTTCAATCCCTCTCCAGTGAGAGTGCTAGTAGGGCAAGCCTGGGGGCCAGAACCAGCGAAGGTGCCTTTGGGTGGAGGAGCAGTATGGTTATTTACAGGTTTGTGGGGGCACTTATCAGCTTGATGCCCTGGGTTCTTACAGGCATGACATAGGAATTGCTTAGGAATGGCACCATTCTTTGGCTGTGCTGTAGCTGCTGTGAATCCAGGGGACGTGATCTTCTTTTTTAAGGAACTAAGGTAGGCATCATTAGTTTTCCACTCATCAGCCAAGCAGCAGTATTTGGCTACTGTTGCAGGATCCCACTCATGAAGGTAGGTGGCAAAGGCACTTAGCACATAATGAAAGAAATCTTAAATTTTGAATTTCTCTACCACAGCATCAAAATCCTGGGCAGGGAGAGATTCCATCCAGCAGCTGAAGTTCATATTCTTGTGTTAAATTTGGTCGGTCTAGGTCTGCACCAGTTCTATCACCATCTATCAGGTGTGATCTCGTAAGCCTGTTATTGCTTGCCGTATAATAGCGAGCTTCTATTGTTTATCTGCAGGGTAATGAACACAAAGTGATGTATCCTTTCTCTTGTATATGCTTGCTGAGGATCAGCACCGCCTCGGAAGCAGAGGGTGAGTAGCTCTGGAAAACCCGCTCAGTGTGATCTAGCCAATCCTCCAGATCATCACTGGTCCAGCCTGGATGAGGTTGTTGACCACCTGCAACATTGCAGGAGGGGCTGCTTGACTGGACGTTTCTGCTCTTATTTGGGCAAGTTAGAGCTCATGAGTTCTCAGGGCTTCTTGTTCCATATGCTCATGCTCATCATACTCCAGTCTCTCACGTTGAGCCTTTTCCATCTGGATGTCAACCCAGGCAGTGAGAGCTTCTCCATGGTGGCTTCTCTCCAAACCTAATGCTTGGAAATGTCGAAAATCTTCAGCATATGATGACAGGATGATGATAACTGAGCCATCCAGTTGCAGAAGATTTGCACTAAATTGCATCTGCTCATATGGGGGGAGTGACAGCGAGGGTGGTACTCATAGTAGTGGTAAGCTTTGTTTTGGGTTGTCAACACAGGTAAGATGGCACCAAAGTGCAATATTCTCCAACAACAGGGTGTGAGGCACTATCTGGCACTCAACAGGATGTGGATATGTCCCACAAGATGTAAGATGTATCAAAGCTCAGGTGTCACTCAATAGTGCATAAGGGTGTTCCAAAGAATGCAGGTAACACTCAATAGTATGGACAAGTAATCCCTGGAGGATGTAGAGGGAAGAGTGCCAGCATAAGTGGCACTCATGGATAAGCTGCTCTGGAGAGCGTGATGGGGGAGTGCCAGTGATGGTGGCACTTGGAGGTGGGTTGAAGTGTCAGTGATGGTGGCACTCGGAGGAGGTCTTGCAAGATGGGGGTGTGTTCCCAGAAAACAGTGGCACTCTCAACAGTGAATGGGCAGGCGGCACACCGACGGGTGTGCTGCAATTCCAATGGAATGAACAGCATCATCGGACACTCAATGCTTCAGGTGGCACTTCACAAAGTGCATGGACAAATGGCACTATCAATAGTGCAAAGGCAACACAGGGACATAACTGGCACTCTCACTAGTACACAAGCAACATGGCTTCCAGGTGGCTCTCAGAAGTGTAGTAGGTGTGTCAGCGGCAGTGGCACTAGTAGGGTAGAATGCCTGGCACGGCAGTGACACTAGTAGGGTAGAATGTCTGGCATTCTCACCAATGCACAAGCGCCAAAGCTTCCATGTGACGCTCAAAAGTGCGGTAGGTGTGTCAGCGGTGGTGACACTCGCAGGGTACGTGTCTGGCACTTTCACCAATACACGTGACAAGGCTTCAAGGTGGCACTCCAAAGTGTCAAGGTAGGTACTGGCATACTCACAAGTAGACATGCGCCAAGGCTTCCGGGTGTCACTGTAAAAGTGCGTGTTTTCCAAATGTTCAAAAGCAGACACAAGAGTCTCTCATGACTACAAGGGTACTGCTAAGAAATGGTTACACACAGTGCGTGTCTCAGATTCCAAATGGGAATCAACAGTCTTGTCTGATAGG
>NC_061100.1:63514216-63521716 GCF_015104395.2 Macrobrachium nipponense
TGAAAACGGTGTATGAGGTACAATCACTTAGGTAATGGTATCTGGTGAAAGCCTTTAAGTAAGTCCAAGCTGGTGAAAAATTTATTCTAACCAAACAAAGATCAGATATCGTCGGTCCATGGCAC
The DNA here is from genome assembly GCF_015104395.2 of Macrobrachium nipponense. Taxonomy (NCBI): domain Eukaryota; kingdom Metazoa; phylum Arthropoda; class Malacostraca; order Decapoda; family Palaemonidae; genus Macrobrachium; species Macrobrachium nipponense. The sequence continues at coordinate 63,514,342 of NC_061100.1, forward strand.
TGGAAAACAATCGGGAATCGTTTCCTCGTTTAAGCGACAGAAATCTATGCAGATACGCCAAGTCCGATCTTTTATGGCATGACGTTTGAGGGAAAAATTATATGGGCTATTTGATTTCCTAATGACTCCTATTACTAACATTTTTCAACTTTGTCATTTATCTCTATTTTGAATTTCATGGGAGTCTATAACGAGGTACGTATAGCTTTATGTTTGTCCTTAGAACCGTATTTTGTGTTCGATGACATCCGATTCCCCCTGAGATAACTCGCTAGTGGAGAAACATCCTGGTATTCAGATGAAAGATAAAAAAAAATTTCTGCTGAATCACCTCTGCTTGAATGACTTTTCGGATATTACTTTAGATAGTGTATAAGAGAGATTCATCTACGACTGGTTGGGCGTGATTAAATTTTAGCAACAATAAAAAATGCGATATTTATAACTTCCGTATTCCACAATATGTATAGGGTTTGTGGATCAACTAGAATTTAACTTGTTGCTGCGAGTCAACCGTGTCTAGGGCTTTGTTCGCGGAAATCGTTATATTTCAGAGTGTCGGGAAGGATTAAAATTTCAGATCCCAGCAAAGTCTTTTATCATGCACTAAGACATTCGAGGGTGCATGCGTCTCGAGATTTTGCATGCAAACTGCAACTGCGGTTGTGGGAGAATTCTGTTGGGTCGTTGAACAATATCACGATTTATGAGACAAATGATTGGTTCTTCTATATAAGTTATTTGATTAACTGTCTCTTTTTGTTCAAAACGGATTTTAATATGTTAGGAGGTTTATAGAATTTTCCTTTGATAAACACGCCTTATTTTGCAGGAGGTAAGATAATGTTTTGTATACCCCTATATGGATATCTTACAATTACACTAGATACAGATCAATGTTTTTTATAACTATGGAGGTATCTGTAAGCGCTCGCTTATCCGGACTTCTCAATAGGGAAGTTCGAACAACAGACGGTGAGTCCGTAAATACAGGATATTACGTGGACTAAAGGCATAAAAACAAGATATTCTAATTTTTACGGCGAGTACAGTCAGGCTTAATCCACCACTATTATAATAAATTATTGTATTAAAATTACGAGAACCTGCTCTGATTACTTGATACGGTCGTGTGATTCATAGGAAAATTCCTTTTTAATTCAAACAGGTATTGGCATGAAAAAAAAGGTATGGCATAAATGATCCAACATCGTTTTTCCCTGCTTGCTAGAGTCGCTTATTGTGTGGAATGTACTATGCTTTGAACACTCGGCAGATTTAACTGACCCTGACCGTTGACTAGATGACACAGTAACCAAGTTTGCTTAAGCACGATTTGTTTGTTTCTGATTTTTTTTTAGGGCTACTGTTTACCTATTACTCTTTATAATAATTAGGATTCTTCTCTTTATTACCATCGGCAACGTATTGTGTGTTTTTAGCATTCTGTTGTTGGTTACGTATAAAGCAACGAACGTATGAATGACTTGAACTATAAAGAATTGAGTGATTACTATTAAAACAAGTTATCTCTACTGCATTATCGTGTACTTGCTGTTGTTTACTTCCTTCTTTGCTAAAATCTGAAATAGTGAGGGATCCTGGTCAGCGCATTTAGCCTAATGAAAGTTTTTTACAGACATGTTCTTCCTTGCAATCCAGCCATATTTTTAAAGTTAAGTTGAGTCATTGAGGTTCAATTTTTTACGCATAACTAAAGGCTGAAACTGCGATCAGGACTTTGCAAAGGAGCTTTTATTGTTTGACCCAAAATAGTGTTACCTCTAATTTATCCAGATTTGTACAGGTGTTCCACTTGTTTTTGTGTGTTTTCTAATCACTACGATGCCTAACGACCCTATCCATGCATCTGTATAAATACAGACGTCCACTGCGTAAACTCATATTCACTGTTTAATATGATTTGTTACGTAAAGGATTAATAATCACCCAAAATGATAAAATTACCACAGTATATGATTAGGATATTTCAGTAGAACTTCTGGAAACAGAAACTCAAAGATAAAAACTCGCAGTAGCGAAATCTCAATGATGTAGATAATTTCTGTAAAAAAGTAAGATTAAGAATGTCTCATAACTTCAGCCACAGGAATAACGAAAATTCGACCTGTAAAGGAAACACTTAGTTACTCCAAATGAATAAAAAAAAAGTACTTAGCTTGATTTTGTGGGAAGTCACGGTGTTCCGATAACGATGTGCCCTTGGCCCTCCTTCTCTGTTTAGTGGATGACCTGGTTTTTTGGCTTGAGTTTCCCCCGTGCGCGTTGTTTGGATGATTTGTGTCCTTTGAAGATCCGATGCTGAAGACGTGTTCGGTCTGTTTCTTGAAGTTATGTACTGTTGAAATCGCTCACTAAACGATGATACTAAGTTGCTTGAAGAATCTCTTGCTTTCGTCGTCGTTGATTTCTGATATGATACATTATTCATTATTCTTCGGAAGACGTTGAAGAGTTTTTGTTGTTTTCTGAAGTCGCTCACTAAACGATGATACTAAGTTGCTTGAAGAATCTGTTGCTTTCGTCGTCGTTGACTTCTGATATGATACATTATTCATTATTCTGGGTTTTCTTCGGAAGACGTTGTAGAGTTCTTGTAGTAGTCTGCCACCAATAATAGGGCTGTTGCCTTGTATAATAAGGCGCCCTATGAGGTAATGTTAGACTTGCGATCTTACGCTAAGTCGGTTGGTTATGCACTTCCATACTCATTGGAGTGTCTTGGGGTTTGCTGATAACTTACGAAGTGGTTATGACGACAATGTGTTAAACTCATGATGATATCTTTTCTGATGTGAGGTTTCTAGTAGAAAACACGAAGTATAAAAAATAGTTCTATTCTCTGAGATTACATGATGAAGATCAAATAGGATTGTACAGGTCTGCCAATGACGATGGTTTGATCGCTTCTGCCAACGATGATGGCTAATTCCACTCTGTTCTAACTACCATCTTGGTTACAAGTCATAAAGGAACAGACAGTAGCTCGAACATATGAACATACATACAAATGAGACACATTAGAAATCACGTAGGCCGTTTGAATTATAGGTCGGAGTAGTTGTCTCAAGCAGGAAGCTTGGACTAATGTTTTCAAAACAAATAAAGGACCACAGATGACGGCATGTCATCTTAGCTCTTTATTGTAATAGCTACTTTATCGTCTCTGTCTGATCACATTCCTGCAAGCAATTTGGTTGACCTCTTTAGTTTTAGTTTTTATATATATGGAATAACATTCCATATTTTATTATGTAATCACTTACATATATATATATATATATATATATATATATATATATATATATATATATATATATATTATATATATATATATATATATATATATATATATATATATATATATATATATATATATATATATATATATATATAGAGAGAGAGAGAGAGAGAGAGAGAGAGAGAGAGAGAGAGAGAGAGAGAGAGAGAGAGAGAGAGAAAATCAAAATAATTTTTCGTAGTAATGTAAATTCAGTTTTTCAATAAATGTTTTTTTTGATGGAATATGTTTAGTTAACAGCAAAACTGGTTAGTTTCATATTAGTCGGGCAGCTTAGCTTCAGAATTTTGGTTAATTGGTCCTTTACCCTTAAAAGCATGAAGTTTGGTACACAGTTAGAATACTACAATACAAATATTTTTAGTCAAGGGGCTACCCCAAAATATGCCCTGTGTGGCTGCCATCATGCATTCAATATGGCTGCCATGGCAGAACTGTTTTGTCGAACTTCTTCAAAATAGAGCAGATATCACTATTAGATGTTCATTAATATGTGGTGTATATCTTTATACTACACAAGTTTACCACTGTTCAAAAAAGTGTGTAAGGATCAGCAGTTCTGAATGTTGACCTAAAGTCGCTTGTGCTAGGGATGGAGTCCAACCACAATGAAAATGAACGGCTTCAGCATGTAAAAAAGCATATTGAAAACAATTCTGAAACTTCCTACCCAAAGAACCTTTCTTGGTCAGCTTACCATGCTAACCGGGTTGCCTCAATCTACTCGGCCAGCATCTGTAACAGCTCTGATGCCACCTTTCCACAAAAGTGCACACACTCTGGCCATGAGAAAACACTGGATGAATGACATTAGAAAGCTGTGCAACATCTCAATCGTGGTCAAACGCCTGTTGCACTTGATCAGCCCGTATTTGCCATTGAAAAAGGGATTCAGTGGAAATGGCCAGAGAAATATGGTAAGGAAAAATATGTACTTTTGTTTGGAAGACTTCATGTTGCAATGGCTGCACTGAAGAGGGAAAGAGAATGGTTATCTGGCAGTGGCTGGATAGAGGCATTAGACAAGTCAATATTGCTTCAGCAGGAACAACAGATTCCTTTCTGCGAGCTGTACATGTTGCATATACATATAATGCACATCAGGTGACAGCTGCAGTCCTGTATGTACATACTTCAAAATCGGGCATACAATGACTATGTAAAAGAGGCTATGACCGAGATTTTAACATTTACCGAGTAGTATGAAAAAAGGACAAAGGAACACCCTCAATTCCAGTATTGGATCCTTACATTGGAACTAGAGAAAAGTATCATGACCTTTGTGCATTCATTGAGGGAGGCTGACTTTGAAATGTACTTAGGATACTCTTTGGGGCTTCTTCCCTGGTTCTTTGTATCTTGATCACACATCCTATGCAAGGTGGCTCCCAGTCCATTTATTGGATATGCTGAATTTACAAAAGATTCACCATAAGGTTTTGGAAGGGTTCCGACTTAGCATGTTCACAATACAAAAGAGAGCATAAATTTTCCTCCATTGCTACAGATCACACACATGTATATAATAATGCTTGTATAAAGGGAGATGGGGGAGCTGTGGGGTTATTTGGCAATCCCCATGCTCTGCAGAGATGGATGGTCACAGGTTCAGAGATCTTCAGAGCTATAGATGAATTTGAGAAGGCTGATGAACAGCATAACAGCAAAACTAAATCATTGATCCATGATCAATATAAATCCACACAGACATTCGAGGAAAACATCGGATCTCTTCTGTCAGTTATTGAGGAGTTAAGCAACCCACTTCTGGAAGAAACATCTGATCTTCTGGTCCTTGACACAAAGGACATTGCTGGTGCATCAGTCACTCATAGTGTACAGAATGTGATGAAAATTGGAAAGGTTTAGAATCATTTATATAAGAGAGATTTATGGATTGCCAGAAGCCATTGACTGACATCATTCCCTGTAACAGGTTGCAGCTGTTTGGCAGTTCAACAGTAAGCAATCAGCCAATAAACAAGTAACTGGTAGTATCTTCACTAAGGATGGTGTACATCTGTTTTACTGCTTCTACATTGCCTGTCAACACATCAGGGAAGTGTGGATGACTTTTCCTATCACGAAAATAAGCCCCACCCTCCATATTTGTCCAAGAGAGGCAAGCTCCGACAAGGGACAAAGAGAGATCTTTTGGACTGTCTTGAGGAAATTAAACCAACAAATTATCAATGTCCTGGGGTCACATGTGTAATAATTGATGTAGCAACAATTGGTCAATTGAACAATATTCCAAGGAACTATTTATTCCTTGTGTTTTCACTGTACAAATTTGCAACACGGATTGGCCTTGTTTGGGATCGTTACCTGCCTTAAAGTCTGAATAAAACATAACTTGAGAAAACTGTGGTAAAGATGTACATCAGCGAGTGAGTAACTCTGTAACAATTCTTGGACAAGGGCAGAATTTTCTTACAGTAAACGAGAAAAAATATAACTTTTCAACTTTCTTTCCAAGAAGATAGTCGAATCATTTGATGGCCAGAGAAAGGAGTTAATAGTTACACTTGAAAAAGACGTTCTTATATCTCCACCATGTACAAATTTGAAATTGCTTGTCCCTTGCACCCAAGAAGAGGCAGACAATCATATGTTCCTACATGCTGCTGATGCAGTACAACGAGGCCATTGTAGAATCCTTATCCGAACTGTGGATACAGATGTTGTGGTGCTTGCAGTTACTGCTTCCCAGAAACTTTCTGTTCAGATATGGATACAATTGGGAGCTGGAAAGAGCATGCGATTCATCCCTGCACACGACATAGCCAATAGTCTTGGTCTGAACAGGTGTCAGCATTAAATGGGTATGGTAAAATGACTGCATGGACTGTATGGGAATCACATCCAGAGCTCACAGATGCCCTCTCTCAACTATGTCGTGAAAATCTACTGACAACAGAGAACTGTATGAACATAATAGAAAGGTTTGTAATTTTGTTAAATTATCACACTAGTACTGAGGATAATATTAACAATGGACGAAAGAAAATGTATGCACAGAAAGGCAGAGCGCTTGACTTGATCCCATCTACACATGCTTTAGTGCAACATGTTAGGCATGCAGTGTTCAAAGGAGTATTGTGCTGGGACCAGCACATCCAACTGATTGGGGTTGGCAAAAAACATCTGCTAGTCAATTCAAACTGCTTTGGACAACACTCCCAGAGACTGAAAAACCTGTCATGAACTAATCAAGTGTAAGAGGTCTGGGCTTTCGTGTACTTCACTTTGTGCATTTGATGGAGAATGCAGCAAAGATTAGAACAATCATATGAAAGTGTGAAGTAAATAAAGTAATTCATCATCCTTGTTTTGGATTAGATTTGTTTATCAGATGACTCCCCCATATTTGTTAACTTTTTTTTGCATGGCCATGTAAACACTAATATCCAAGCTAGTTCAACCAGTTTTAATCAACGTCAATTCTAGTTTATCAACATATCTTCATATAATTTGTTGTCCAGTCTTTGCTTTACTTCAATTGATGCTTCTATAATATATTACCACTGTACCTTCATTACATTTATTCTTATAAACTATCAGGAATTTTTGCATTAATATTATTTAGTTACTTTTTAGGGTACACAATATTAAAGACGTATGTTGGCCTTAATTTCCCTAGAATTGAACCTATTTGTAGTATATCGTACTATTGGTACCTGCAATAAATATACGCTGATGTCCTTGCATCTCCCATTTGGTTTGTGGATATTTTTATTTCAATATGCCAACCACATATTTTTAAGTATTTGGTGCCATCATTATATTTCTAAACCATGGAAAATATTTATAATGTCCTTAACTGATTTGGTGTCTCTAATCTCTACCAGATTTTGTAAAAATTAGGTTTTTGGTGACAGCATCTTGAATTTAAAAATGGCTACCACTTATTCATGAGCCTTTCTGGTAACGCTGGATTCCTTGGCCCCAAGAATGTAGGTATAGGCACTTAAACCTTCTCGATATCTGTTCTAGTTATGAAGAAATTCAACAAAACAGGTCGTCCAAGGCGGCCATTTCTAATACAAGATG
>NC_061100.1:63536716-63541716 GCF_015104395.2 Macrobrachium nipponense
CCCCGATCTGGGAGCTTTTCGTAATTAGAATCGATATGAAACCCCGTCTACCATGTTGGCCAATTCGAGCGTTTGACAGCACGTAGCCTTTTGTTTATGAATAATTATCACATCGAACCGTGATCATTTATATATCAATTCAAGCTACAAATGTCCTTTAATATCTAAATTCACTTACCTCCCAAATGATATATTTTCATATATGTAACGAATTTGTTTTTTTAATTGATAATAATTTCGTCCCCCCATGGGATCGAACCACCGTCCAAGTGGACGGGGACGAAATCATTTCATAAGCGCGAGCCACTACTAGTAACGTAAAAATCGTTCACCACGAGCGCGTTATCATTTTCATAAAACGTTATCAAAAGCAATTCTTTCATTAAAAACGTTAACGTAAGTAGATAATTTAACGCAAGTTGCGTCATATTAACTAAAACATTAGTAGTTTCAATTCAAATATAAAGGGAGTTCATTCATATATCATTTTTCACCTCTCCGAGAGAGAGAGAGAGAGAGAGAGAGAGAGAGAGAGAGAGAGAGAAAACCAGAACCCATTAATTATAGCATGCAGAATTAACATTATTTTAGTCTCTTGTGTCTTTCATTTACACAGCGTGATACGTACGCGCCTGTGTCCATTGCAGTTTGCAAGCATTTATTTATTTCATTTATCGAGTACTTCAGCGAGGGACTGAGCATTTCTAAAATTATTAACCTGTCGTTGCCCAGAGTGGTCTTTTCCATTTTCTTTATCACGAAAGACTTGCGTATACCGCAAGCACAATTCGCACAGTGTGTCACGCAAATTCAATTACTTCCAGACAGGGAAGTCGTTACCAGTTTAGGACTGGCCACCACCAGTGCACGTCAGGTCTTACCATTTTACAGTGCCACTAATTCTTGACACTGTCCATCAACTGGCTGCTGAAGTACTCCCACCTTTTACTTTCTCTCCTCCACTACTACCCCCTGCTACGAGCAGTACCATTTCTCTTCAGTATATTTAAGTATACTGCATTTAGTGTCGTCCGACGGGACACACCAGCACGATACCAGTGCTCCAGACAAGGAACGCCTCCTCATAAGTGCCGTGCACCTGTACAGGCCGTAACAGGTAGCCATTCTACTGCGTGTCCGTCCTTCGGAACGCCCATTAGTGTGACGTGCGCCGCACACTCCATTTGATTTGTCCCCGCCTCATCCATGGGGGGGGGGGGAAGGTGCCAATCCCCCCAAAGTGCCACAGAGCACCCAGTCCTTTAAGACTTTTTTCATCCGAGCCTCCACTGCAGCCTAAGGAAATGGCTTCGGCTGCCCAACCACATATATCCATGGAGTTGGAGAGGCTCCAGACACTCATGGCTCTGGGCACGAACACCGGTTACACTGGGCAGGAACTCACCCAGTGGGTGAAGGGGCAGGTAGATGATCTGCTCCTGCAAGAGAGAGCCGCCAAGAAGAAGAAGAAGGAAAGAAAAAGGAAGGCAGCAGAGAGGAAGGAAAAAGCAGGAGGAAGGAAGCAGAGAGGAAGGCAAGGGAAGAGAGGCAAGGGAAGAGGAGGAAGCATGAGCTAGCTCTCAAGGAGAAGGAGCTCGAGGTGGAGAAGGCACGACAGGTGAACGCCGAAGCCCTAGCCATGCAGCTAGGGTGTCGTCCAATCCTATTGCCAGCATTAACGCTCTCATCCCGAAGTGGACTGAGGATGAGCCCGAGGCCTGGCTGGAAGAAGAAGTGGAAGCCGTTATTCGGAAAACTAACCCTACCACTGAGATAGAGAGGCCGCCCGCCCTGCTTGCCAAAGCCCACCTGGACGGCAAAGGCTAAGAACTGGGCCCTCCGCTCACTGGATCAGGGTCAGCGAGGGGACCTGGTGGAAGTTCGCCGGGTCATTACAAAGGCCTATGAAATCACGGAGAGGTGGAGGCAGCATTTCAGAGGTCAGGCAAAGGAAGTTGGTTGGGCCTGGGGAGATTACTCCTACCACAAAATCCAAGCCCAGAAAGCGCTGGCTCGAGGCCATGTCGTGCACCCGAGTTTCCAGGACCTGTTTAACAGGATCATGCTGGAAAAGACCTCTACCAGTGTGTACCTGGGCCACTCGCACTGCACCTTAACGACAAGCAACCCAAGACACTTGCGGAAGCTTGTCGCCTGGCTGACGACTGGGGAGACCTTCAACCCCCTCTCACAGCACCGCCCACCCGACGCATAGTGCCACCCGGTCATCTCTCTGGATCCGCTCGGCCAAAGGACGCCCACCAAGGACACCCACGGACTTGCAACGTTTGCAAGAAAGTGGGTCACCTCGCAGCAGAGTGCCGCCTCAAGAGCGCTGAGAGCCACAAACCCCCTCAGAACCCTCCTAGGCCACCGAACGGTGCCTCAGCCTCCTCTCAAGACCAATCAGATGCCTTACGGAGACCAGCCCAGCAGAGGGACTCCTGCAGAGCCTGTGGGGCTACAGGGCTACTACTCCCCTACTCCCCCTGGATATCCCGGGTGCCCGAAGCACGTGCCTTCGACCAGGCACGTCCACTGATCAGTGCCACAACCCCCTCGACCGTTTATGCCCGAGTCAGGTCACCCTGAGCGGGTGTGGACCACTTCAGTAACAGTGGCACCCCTGGATGGCTCTACCCTACCTGTGACTCTGCCAGTTGCGGTAGATACCGGCTCCGATCTGTGCCTCATAGACAGGGACCAAGTGCCACCCAGTGCCACCGTCGACGAGCACATCAGGTGGGCCATGACTTGGGTCGAAGGGCAGTCCAAGACCGTTCCCACAGTCGTCCTGCAGGTCACAACTCCTTGGTGCACCAAACCTCACCGCCTAGGTGTAGTGCGTACGATTCGGCATGGAGTAGGTTTCCTATTGGGACGGGACCTCCTCTGGGGATGTCCCTCCCCCACACCACTCCAGGGCCAAGCTACCTCACCACATCAAATCACGGCCAGAGAGGACTCTTCACTGTGCCAGAGCACACTGCCAGCCTTGGTGACACCACAGATTCGCAACCTGTGGGGTCCTCTCGGCCTTACCGTCCAATGCCACAGAAGTTCTCGAACCAGTTCTGCCGAGACTGCGGCCGCAAGGGTCACATGTCTGCCAACTACGTAGGGTGCGCGAATTACAATATTCCTGCCATCGCAATGGCAGTTACCAATCCTTCATTACTAGGACCACCAGCTTAGGGCCCTATAACTGTCGCACCCCTCCAAGGTCATTATCCACCAAGCCATGTCAGAGCCTTTGATGACTCCGGCGCTCAAATCTCCCTGATACGGGAAGATCAAATCCCCCGAGAGGCTACCATTGATAGACGGCAACTGATCACGATTGAAGGCATCAATCATAGTAAGATGATCCTTCCCACCGTCCAATTGAGAGTCGTACGACCTCACCTTGCCAAGGTATGTACACTTGCAGTTGCAAGCTACCTTCCAGGAGGTTACGACCTCATCCCAGGGCATGACCTGAGGTCTCCCATTTCCAAGGGCACGCTGAGAGGTATTGCACCTCCAGTACCCTCCACAGGTCCAGTCGACCTCAACTCTCTGCCAGTGCCACTTGGCAGCACTGAGCAGTGCCAAGCTCCGTCCAGCCTGGACGTAGAGCCACCACAGAACTTGACTTCTGCGCCTGGCCCCGAGCTAGTGCCGGCGCCTAACCTAACCAAGGATCCTCCTACAGGAGATCTTCCAACAGGCATGGAGCTTACCGCAGCCCATGGCCAATCCAAAGTCCATGAGTCTTCTTCACCCTCACCACTGTCGCCCGAGGATGAACCTCCGGCAGACCTAACCTTCATACCTCCTCTGGAAAACCAGGAACTGCCGCCGACCATGAGTCAGCCTGGAGTTTTCCCCTTACGACGGCTGTCGCAGCAGCCGGAGTGAGGGCCTCCCCTGCAGTAGGTTCCACACTACGACGTGTTGCTGCAGATACCTAAGTAGGGTGTTCTCCTGAAATCCCTCCGGCTACCACTGCCTCTGCTCCTGCCGGCGTTTCTGGCCTTTCCCCAGAGTCGGTGCCTCCGTCTACTCCTAGGACTGGTATAGCCAGGTCCTGGAGGAATAAGAAGAAGAAGAAGAAGGGACGTAACCAATCATTAACACACTAACCAAAGAGCCACATGCTCTCCTTGACACCTGTGCCCGAGGTACAGTGTCACATTCAATTGCAGAGTGATCCTGGCACCTACCCAGAGAAGGTAGCCAGCCTGATCTCTGCCAGTAGAACTAACCCTCTAACCCCTAGAAATGGTGATACTAACATTCACTTAAATAATTATTACCATCATTACATTTCCATCCTGGTAATGCACTAACCACTCATCATCCAATCCGGAGTAATGCACGAACCACTCATCATCCTCACGCACCATTACCTCACCTCATATATTTTAACAATTCCATCGCTGAACTGTAGTGTGCGTACCACACTCTGGAATGATTGCGTCTTCATTTAACTATAATGAGTAGGTTAGGCTAATGATTTAGTACCAGGGCATTAGGTTAGTAGCAAGTAGAATTTTCAAGTAACCTTATCTAGGGGTAGAGTAGACTGTTGTCACAGACAACCTGTAGTTATTACTTAGGCTAGATTACATCACTACATGAAGTTAGTACACTTAGCATCTTTGCCTATAAGTTAGGTAGGCCATTGTAGTCAGCCGTATCGCTGCTCTAAAAACTTCAAGTTAGAGTAGGAGAACTGGGTAGTCGAGGCGATCAACTTATTTAAGCCAAGACCTTCACGCCCGAAAGGGAGTGAATGCCTTCTTAACAGGGGGAGCTGCTACGTTTATAGAACGCCTCGCCTTCCCAGCAGAGTTTTAGTGATATTAATTATAAAAGAAGCAGCCATGCCTTCTCCTAAAGCAACTGTTGTTGGGAGAGAGGGCATGTCATAGGGAGGTATTTCCGGTCTGACGGAAGCTTAGGGTAAGTGGGGCAACAGTACAAGAGTAGCTAGGCTTCGAGATGGATTTTAGGGA
>NC_061100.1:63544216-63549216 GCF_015104395.2 Macrobrachium nipponense
AGAAAATATTATCACAAAATGATGCATGAATTCATAACACGCAGACGTAAAAAAATATATTTTTTTAAATTCACCATAAATCTAAATATTGTTATAGAGACTTCGAATTAGTTTCAAGATGAAGTTAAATGATGGAATATTACGATACTGTAAGAGTTTTAGCTTACAATTGCAGTTTTCGACCATTTCGGACGAGTTAAAGTTGACCAAATGTCGAAATTTTTTTATATATTTTTTTTTATATGCAACTATTTCGGAAATTAGAAAAGCTACAACCTTCAAATATTTTTCCTTTTATTCTACATGAAATTACGCACATTTTCATATATAAAACTCTATGAAATGCCTAATATGAAATGGAGCAAATATTCCGAGAATGGGACGTACGCATTTCGGAGATTTGTGGCGGAGAATCCGCGCGCGGAGGGAAGGAAAGATTTTTTTTTAAATTCACCATAAATCTAAATATTTTGCTAGAGACTTCGAATTTGTTTCAAGATGAAGATAAATGACTGGATATTACTAGACTGTAAGAGTTTTAGCTTACAATTGCGTTTTTCGACCATTTCGGTAGAGTCAAAGTTGACCGAATGTGGTTTTTTTTTCTATTTATCGTGATTTATATGCAAATATTTCGAAAATGAGAAAAGTTACAAAATTCAATTATTTTTTGTTGTATTCTACATGAAATTGCGCACATTTTCATGCATAAAACTTTATGTAACGGCTAATTTAAAATGGTGAAAGCATTACCACAATCGCACGTATGATTTTTTCGGAAGTTACCGCGCGGACATAAAGAAAATTTTATTTTTTTCATAAATTCACCATAAATCGAAATATTGTGCTAGAGACTTCCAAGTCGTTGCAAAATGAAGGTAAATGCTTGAATATTACTAGAATATAAGCATTTTAGCTTACAATTGCGTTTTTCGACCATTTCGGTACAGTCAAAGTTGACCGAAGGTTGAAATTTTGGCAATTATCGTTATTTATATGAGAATATCTCAAAACTGATAAAAGCTACAACCATGGCTTGTTTTTAGTTGTATTGTGCATGAAATTGCGCACATTTCCATATAAAACTTTATATAACGGCTAATTTTAAAATGGTGCAAACATTACCACAATCGCATGTATGATTTTTTTCCGAAGAGTTACCGTGCGGACGTAAGGAAAATTTTTTTTCATAAATTCACCATAAATCGAAATATTGTGCTAGAGACTTCCAATTAGTTGCAAAATTAAGGTAAATGATTGAATATTACTAAAATATGAGAGTTTTAGCTTACAATTGCGTTTTTCAACCATTTCGGTAGAGTCAAAGTTGACCGAAGGTTGAAATTTTTGCAATTATCGTTATTTTGGAAAATAATGAAAATATCTCAAACTGAAAACGGATAAAAGCTACAATCATGAGTATTTTATTGTTGTATTCTACATAAAAATGCGCACATTTTCATATATAATACTCCATGTAACGGCTAATTTACAATGGTAAAAAATTATGTCAAAGTGACGAAATAATTTCAGTGATGTGTCACAGATACTTTTTAGTGTGGCAAGAAAGAAATTCGCGCTTGCGCGCCTGCGTAACGATTGTAAACAAAACAACACCTTGATCCGTGAACTCCCAGCATCCCCCAAGGCGCGTGATTCAAAAGTTTTAGGCTGGTAGGCCTATAAGTATTTTTCCGCGAATTTCAAAAAAAACTTTTGTAAGTCGACGTAAAATACGTCCAGTCAGCACACGAGAGAGAAAAAATGTCGACGTAAAATACGTCCAGTCGGCAGTAAAGGGTTAAAGGTATGGCACATATTTTATATGACTTAGAAAACAGTTGAGTTTGAAAAGAGAGAGAAGTGTGAAATGTATTCCTTACTTAACATTGCTTTTGAAAAGAGAGAGAAGTGTGAAATGTATTCCTTACTTAACATTGCTTTTAAAAAGAGAGAAGTGTGAAGTGTATCTCTTTATTCAATACTATATTATGCATTTTTATTACAGAACGGGCTCTATTCCGTGATATTAGAGACGGGATTCTCTATCCTGACTAATACAATGAAACGATTGACATTTTGGGTCTGGGAGTGAATACTTAGCCAGGAGAATGGAATGATAACTTAATATTTTTCTTTGTGGGGCAGACTTGGGTTTTTATCACTATGACTTATTAATCATTTTGTCCTATTTTATGTTCATCTGCTTTGGGTAATAAATAGTATGTTTTTGTATTTATGAGAGCTTAATAGCCTAATGACATGTTTGCAGACAGAGGGCACCATTGACAACAGGTAAGAGTTTCCAATTTGTGTAGCTTTGATAAAAGGGTGTAAGAGTGGTGGCAGGCGGTTTAAGAAGCTTATTATATTTTTTATAAGCTGTAATTACGCTAACGAAGAGACTGGATACTAGTTAGACATGGATTTTTTTATTTTTTTTTTTTTAGTATGAAAAGGGGTTATAATCATGTCAAAGGCAACTCAGGGCTCCTTTTGCTGATTCAATGGGTTGGGTGTGGTATTGAGAGTGTTGGGTATCTCTCTGGCTCAGTCAGTGTCGGCCATTTTCTGATTCATGAAAACCAGTGTTTTAAAACGTGAAGGGAAAAAGTTTAATTTTCAACGTATTAAAGTGTTTCAAGAGTGTGGTGAACAGGCTACACATATTTGCGGTGCGTATAGGAATTCAGTGTCCAGTCATATGAAGATGAAGTTTTCTTTCCTATTTTCTCCTTTTTATATTTTATTTTATTTATTTTTTTTTTTTTTTTTTGTGGCGAATTTACTCGAGGGGAGTTATTGTTTTGATGTCTCTCGAAATTCGACGGACATGCTAATGTTGTGAGCAGAGGTTTTTGTTGCGAGTCACGCCGAGAGAGAGAGAGAGAGAGAGAGAGAGAGAAGAGAGAGAGAGAGAGAGAGAGAGAGAGAGAGAGGTGAGAGTTGGTGTGTGTGAGTCTGGTGTTGCCGGGTTGGATCCCTTAGTAAGAGTTCTGCACCTTTTTTTTTTCTTTTTCTATCCCCTCCATTTTTATTTTTGTTGTGCTTTCATGGGATGATATACTAGGCGCGGGGCACATTTGTTTTTTGTTTTCCATTATTGGGGGAAAATTTGTAATAATTTTACTGGATTGGGTTTGTGTATATACATACATTGATGTTATTGAGATCGGGGAATCTTATAGAACGAAAGAGCTTCCAGAAAAAGAGAAAGATGGCGGATACTAAGAGTAAGACAACGTTACTACATAACGTATCGAACGTGAGTACAGGCGTGAGCGCTTTCATTAGGATGGTATATGGTGTTCTATCACAACCTGTGCAAATTTTCATTGAAGGGGTGAATAATTATTTAGCTGGAAAGAATATAACAGATGATATAGAGGCATTTAGAGAGGTGAAAGCTTTGCTAGATTTCAATAGAGGGTGTAAGATATATGTATATATATATATATATATATATATATATATATATATATATATTATATATATATATATATATATATATATATATATATATCTACATATATATATATATATATATATATATATAATATAATATAATGTATATATATAAATATAGATATAATCTAGATATAATATATATATATATATATATATATAGCTTAGTACTAGGAGCCAGGAGTCAATCCATATTAATAATCATCAAAGAAGGGAAGAGGACACACACAGATGTAACATGCTGTCTTTATTGCGACGTTTCGTAATTATCAAATTAATTACATGATCAGGCTGTTAAAATGAAAAATAAAATTCCTAGTAAAATTGTAAAAACAAAATTAATAATTAAAAATTCAGAAATGCAAAGCTAAAAAAATTATTCTTACTAAGTGTACAAATTATACACATTAAAATTAAGGAAATTAAATTATTTAAAAGGACATACATTAAAATGAAAGATAAATGAACATAAAATAAGCAAAAATTGACAAAAAATTGAAAGCAGCAGTGAACAATTACAGAACAAAGAAGTTAAGGACCGACCTAGAGGAGTTAAAGCGTTAAACTAAACGTAAACATGAAAACATAAATAAACAACACAAGTCAAGACAAATACAGAGGGGAGGAAGACGTATGGGTGTTCAACAACGGAACAAGTTGTTTAATAAAGAGCAATTCTAGAATAACAAGGTCGTGCGGGTTGGTGGTATGGCCTAAAATACAAAGTCTTTATTATAGATATATGTTTTACATATTTTAGAGTGATTTCTGATATTGGAGTGTTCCGGGTTTGCAATCCTGCTGCCAATGTGGAAGCTTATGCCATGATGAAAATCGATACGCACCTTAAGGAGTCTGCTGGTGGATCCCACATAGGTCCCTGTTTGACATTCAGGGCAAGTATATATATAAATAACACCAGAGGACATATAAGGTGATAATCGCTCCTTCGAGGTAAAGAGGGAACCAATGGTGAAAGGGTTCTTGGGGATGAATTTTACGTTTATGGCATGAAAATGTTCTTGAATGATTTCTGTGAACTTTTTGTGAAATTTAATGTCATGGGTAAATGGAAAGCATGCATAGAACTTCATTTTAGGGACAGTTAAAACTTTTGGTTTACCAATGAAATGTTTTTTCAGTAGGTGATCTAATTTCCTATAAACTAGCTTAGCAGGGAAACAGTTATTGTTAAAAAAGTCAATTAAAAATGTCATTTCGTTATGGAAAAGGACCCAGTTCGACGTAAGGACAAGTGCTCGGTGGAGAAGGGTAGAAACAGAATTGGACATAAAATTCATAAAACAGGAACCATAAAATTTGGTACCAAGTCCAGTAAAAGTTTTCTTCCTAAAAATCGTGGTATTAAAACAGTCATTTTCTCTGAAAACTAAAACGTCCAGGAATGGTAGACGGTCGTTCGCCTCTTTTTCAATCGTAAACTTTAAGCTCGGGTGTATTGCATTGGCATATTCTACGAAGAGGTCAGCTTCATATTCACTTTTAAAGAGACCGAACATATCGTCAGCAAACCT
>NC_061100.1:63559216-63594216 GCF_015104395.2 Macrobrachium nipponense
AATGATTGAATATTACTAGGATGTAAGAGTTTTAGCTTACAATTGCGTTTTTCGACCATTTCGGTCGAGTCAAAGTTGACCAATGTTTGAAATTTTGGCACTTCTTGTGATTTATATGAAAATATTTCAAAACTGATAAAGCTACAACCATGGGTTGTTTTTTGTTGTATTCTACATGAAATTGCACACATATTCATATATAAAACTCTATGTAACGGCTAATATAAAACGGTGTAAAAATTACGACAAAGTGACAAAAGAATTTCTGAGATACGTTGCTGGTGCATTATAGTGTGAGAAAAAAGAAATTCACGCATGCGCAGCTGGGTAACACATGTCAACAAAACAACAGCATGATCCGTGAACTCCCAGCATCCCTCAAGGCACTTGATTTAAAATTTTTTGCAAACTAGGCCTGTTATATAACTATTTTTCCGCAAATATTTAAAATAATTTTTTTAGTTGACATACCGTACATCCGCTTAGCACCCGATAGACAATTTTAATTGACGTATAATAAGTCCAGTAGGCGTTTAAGGGTTAACATCTCTCATTTCTTTATTTTTTAGTCTATTTTATATGATTCATCATTTCTAGGTTTTTGAGGTCAAGGAAGCCAATTTTCATGGAAAATAATGTGTAAACTCAAAACGTGTTGAATTGTTCATATTCAGTACAAAAGTAGTTCCAAGATTATCTGTTCTACTAGAAACTAGCTGATCGTCTTTCACCTCACAACCTCACAAATTAGGTAGTTAACATTTCCGTGATTTCTGCTTGTTTTTAGGTATACTTAATTACACTTAGTTCACACAGGGCAGTGGTGGTAAATGCTCTTCAATATGACTTCTCTTTTTGCAGGGAAAGATGGTAATGCGATGCAATTTCTTCTCTTCATCCTCAGCTTTGTTTACTGTAGCTTTGTCTTAAATCCAATGCTGGTGGTGCTTATGTAGCTTGTTCACCTCTTTTCAGGCAGAAATGGCTGAGTGCTACTTCAAACTGATGGCCAGGTGCAGCGAGGCCAAAAACCAAGTTTTGACCAATGCAAGAAGAGACAGAATCCAGTTGATCACCAATGCAAGCAAACAGCATTGTGATACATTGCCAACAAACTTAGAATTCTCTATCAGAGACAATATGGACTGTACTGTTCAATGTCATCAATCATGTGTATCATCATACACATCAAAGCACAAAATTACGTGACTCTTGAAGAAACAGCAAAGATGTCCAACTGAAAAGCCACCACTAAAACAAACTGGGTTGTCTCGAACTCATTCAGAGTTCAGCTTTAAAGACCACTGTATATTTTGTGGTGAGGAATGTACAGGACAGAAGGAAGCCAAACACCCTGGAAGATGGAGACCTGTAAGCCATCGTCATACCATAGATTCAGGGTCAAAGGACAAGAGCTTCAAAGAAATCATTCTTCAGGTGTGCCATGATCGAAATGACCAGTGGATAACGAAGTTAAACTTTGTGTTCTTGGTGCAGTGAGTGATCTGTATGCAGCAGATGCACGTTATCATCGAGACTACAGACCTTCATTCATGGGTTCAAAATCATTAAAAGCTGCAGCAATCGAAAGTAAACCCCACAAGGATCCACCATTTTCCATGCTCATTGAAGAAATGGAATCTGATACGAGCAAGCTTTGGTCTTTGACTGAAGTTCACAAGCAATACACGGAAAACGGTGGCACACAACTTCAAAGACGGTGCACTGGAGAAGCATTTTTGTGATTGCTTGTTGCTGTTATCTTGCAAAGGATTAGCATCATGGTTTGTGTTCAGGTCACATATGTCTGAGGTTATGAACTTGGTCGATGAATCTGACGAGGAAGAACATGCAATTAAGTCAGTTGCAAGTCAGATTCTTGAGGAAGCAAAGTCAATTGATATTGACATCAAAAGTTACTGTTCATGAATGAATGAAAATATTGCTCTGGCTGAATCTAGTAGTACATTGATGTCCTTGTTGTCTGAAATCAGTCCAGAACTATCTGCTTCACTCCTTGCACTCCTCATTGAAAACATGGTGATCGGTGCAGTAACACACAAACCTACCTTGTTACAAGTCGCTCTTGGTGTTTGTGCAAGGGAAAAACACTTGATAAGTATGCTACATGACTTTTCAGTGACATATTCATATGATGAAGTGTGGCCGTTCAAATCATCTGGGGCGCAAAATACCACTGACCGCAGGGTAATACATGGATTATTCAAAGCTGAAGATGGTTTGATTCAAAAGTCATTGACAACTATGACACCATATTTCATCTCTGAATGGCTTGAAATCTACTCATGAACTCCCTATGTTGATGTGCCAGTTTGTATCGGATTCATCCGAAAATAATCAAGGTGCAGAAGAGATGATTCCCAGAGTCAATAAAGCCAATATGAAAATGCCTGATGATGAAATTACTAATCTCCACCACTATGGACCAAATCACCCAGATATGCTTGATGTACCACCAACAAATGCAGAACAAGAGAGTCAGTTAGAACAATCACAGACCATCAGTCTGAATCGAGCAAAAGAACTAGATCTTCTTTTCCTGAAATCTGTAACATCGAAGGACAATGTTGCAGAGTACGGAGGCCACATGACCAAGGTAGCCCGGGAGCAACATCACACATCTAGACCAGCTACTGTAACTCGATACAGGCCATTAATTGATTTGAATCCCTCTGATCCATCGACACTAAAGACAGCTCTGATTGATATCAGATTGTGATCAAAACTTTGCCATTATGGCAGCCAACCAACAGTTGTACAAGATCATCCTCGACAACATATGGTCATCTCCAGAGTTGTTTGGAAACATATCCCACCTTAGGAGGTTTCCATATAATCATGAGTTTCTGTGGGTCACTTGGCAAACTGATGATAGATTCCGGTCTATCAGATATCCAGAGGTCAATTTTTGGTGGAGTGGAGAAAATGCTGTCTGGAAAGAGATATCCACAAAATGTGAGAGCATTCAAACTACTTGTGCAAAACATTCTCCGGAAACACATCAGAGAAATCAATTCGTTTGAAGATTTTGGGACATGGATGGCGGACCACAATAAAAAAGTAAAACGGCTAAATTATGGTTAGACCGCTTCATCCAACCAATGCTCCTCATGATGGCTTTCATGTGTGAAGAGTGTGAATCTGATTGGCCCCTTCATCTCTGGGCACTATCCCAAACGCTGCCTTATTTTTTTGCCTCTGGTCATGTAAAATATTCTAGGTACGGCATGTACTATCTTCATTCCATGGAAGCACTACCATTCAAAATAACAGAAATGTCTCTCAGAGGCCAACATACAATGAGACACACACCTGGTGCATCAAACACCACATGGAGTGACATGTACATTGAAACCACATTCATGCAGTTTGGACACAGCCAGGGGGATTGGCAGGACTCACACTGAATAGCAATGCCACAAAAAGATGGACACTCAGTCTCCACAACTGCAGTATGCTTGTTTGTGACATTGATGCCATGCAAGACAACATCCAACAACCCTCAGTTTACCACAAAGAAGAGTCCCAAGCACGGACCCAATCAGATGCCAATGACAGACAGAACCTAAAACAGAAGTTGGAGCACTGTATCGATCCTCTTGATCCAGTTGGTCAACCCAAAGAACTCTTCAACGTTGTCACAGGAAAACTTGCTTCTTCGACAGCCACTGTTGACCAAACCTTGGCACTGGGGAAACAGTCAATGGAAGTGTACGAAGCAAAGCTGCCAGACGAATTCTATGAACTGATTAGCAACCAATGGCAACCAAACGGAAGATCTGGTCCACCCTTTGACACTGAAATTATCTTCACTAGGGCCATTGGTCTCATGGATACTGAAGACTTCAATATGAGGGAACTGTTTCTATGAACTTTCACAGATTCCAACTCCCCTTTTCACAGATAATGGTAACTTCTGACCAGCTTTATCAAAGTCAAAACTCAAAAATTCTTTGGGTTTTGAACAGTCCTCTCAAACAACACCACATACAGGGGTTGTTGTGCTTGATGGCTGTGCCATCCTCTGGACAATTCACTGGCCCAGTCCATGAAGAATTGTTGATCTTGTTGCAGCAGTGAAAACATTCCTGAGAAAAAACTAATCCAAAGTTATGTATATCTGGTGTTCGACAGATACTATCAATATGTGTTGTGACTATGACCAGCTTCTATGAAGTAGGAAGCGACAGTCACAAAGTTGGTTCTTTATGATTTGCCAAGGCGAACAGCGGTTTGTTATCGAGACATATTTCAGCCTCTCTCTCTCTCTCTCTCTCTCTCTCTCTCTCTCTCTCTCTCTCTCTCTCTCTCTTCTCTGTACGTTGGCTGGCTGGCAAAGATTAAGATAGATTCCTCAGCTCTCACATCAGTCATGTTGAAGGATGGCTTGAAACACTTGGACTTATAAAAATGATGTATTCTTCTTAAATATTTACAGGTTGATTTACATCTTGAGATAGAAGCTTTCTGAAGACTTAACTTACGGAGAGGATAGTCAGAGAGCAAGCAATACATAGTTCACAATGTTTGGTATCAGGAAGGAAACAGTATTGGACAGACGAACGCACATCCTTGACATGTAGGTTAAAGGATGACACCTCAGTTTACCTTGGTTCTCATGGGAGCCAGTTTTGACATACCTATCCACGGGAAGGATGTTCGTTCGTTTGTCTGTGGTTATGGTTAGTTAGCATTGCATATCTTGAACGGACTAGATATTTTTGGGAGTTTTTTCCTCATTGACCTATTATACAGACCGCAGCTATGTTTTTAATAATGAAATGGATTACATTCCCATTTTTATGTACTTTTCATTACATATACAGTCCAAAGGGTTGCACAAGAAGTCGACGGTCTTCCATTAGAGAAAGTGGTCAATTCCATCTTATGTTGAACTCGCCATTGCCATCTTAAGCTGCACTGTTGTCTATTGTGGACAACAAGGTACAAATCATTGACCTGCTTTGTGATGCATTGTTGGATCGTTTTCAACAGCTTGCCACTGACAAAGAAGTGGTCATCACCAGGTCAGATCCTGTACCATATTCCATTCAGAGGAGAAAGCATCAGAGAAAAATGGACTTTAAAGTAACACATGAAGAAGGAGATGTCATTATTGCCAACCATGTAGTCCACATTACCAGACAAACCCAGAAAACGATCCATATCATTTGTGATGATATGGATGTTTTTGTCCTGTTAGTCTACTTTGTTGCATCTGAAAGTCCCCGTTGCAAAGCTGTCCTTGTTCCAAAACGTCCCACAAAGAATACTATAAATATTGGTGCAACAGTCAACAAGCATGCAAGTAAATACTTGGGTATTTAGCCAAGTATTTACTTCCTATCCATGCCGTTGACTGGTTGTGATACCTGCAGTACACTGTATGGAATTGGAAAAGTCAAAGTGTTAAAATCCCTTAAACAAGGACACCATACTCCTTTGCTTGGAGACAATGAACAGTATGTAGAAGATTTGGAAACACAAGCTGATGCACTCATTGCCAAGTGCTATGGCAGCAAGGATACTGGCACTATATTGGAGGTCATATAGTATGTGGCAACACAAAATGGCCAGAGGCAAATCTTAAAAATTCAAACTCACAACCTTTCCACCCAGCTCAAGAGCATTTTGTCTGCATGTCAAGAGAGCCCGTTATGAAGCATGCCTATGAAAAGCAGCATTGCAATCTTATTCTCCAGCTTTGGCCTCCTCGAACTTCTTCCAGTACCACTTCCATCTGACAGATTGGCTGCTCCTGAGAGAGTACTGAACCTGCTCTGCTGCAACTGCCAATCATCAACAGATGGATGTTCCACAACAAGGTGTTAATGTCACAAAAATGATATTGCATGCAGCACCTTTTGCAAGTGCAATATCGTTTCCAGTCTCAACTGTTACAATCCTCTCAATGCAGCTTTCCAAGATTCTGAAGATGAAACAGCAGACATTGACAAAGAAAGGGATAATGATAATGAAGACTTTCTCACTTGAAATCATTTATAAATGTTCTGTGGTATCATTTTCTGATATCAGTTCCTGATAAAGTGACCAAACATTCAGCATGTGTTTGTGTTCTTTCTTGTCACATTTTTTTGCAAGCAATGTAACATTTGTTTTATACTGAAAATGAACGACTCATTAAGTTTTGGGTTTACACTTTATTTTCCATTAAAATTGGTTTCCTTGACCTCGAAAACCCTAGAATTGATGTATCATTTTATAAAATAGGCCAAAAAATAAAGAAATGAGAGACGTTTATGGCTTTTGGATTTACGCGGCATCCATCTTGGACGTCATGTTGAGTTTCTCAAAATGCCCAGAGATGCCAGCTGGGCATCATTCAGTTTCCGATTCTATGGAACTTTTTCTGCCAAAATCAATCAAAACCTGCTTGAGAGGTATTTTTTCAAGGTCTTACTTGAAAATCAGGGTTTGGCTGCTAGGCTAGGCCTTAGAGGAATACTAAGATTATTCCTCCAAGCACTAGGGTATTAGAGCATATTCTGAGACCAGCGGTGGATATTCAGGCATTATACATTATAATTATATGTAATTACAGAATAGGAATTACAGATATGAAACTGAAAAATATAAAGTGAACTATGCAAAACACATTAATTTCTGTGTGTATAAAAATGGTAAAACATAAGCATGGAAATACAAGAACATAAAATAGACTTTTTATAAGTCTATTAGGTAATAGGTACGCTTGATCAAAAATCAAAAGGATGAACGAAATAATATATATATATATATATATATATATATATATATATATATATATATATATATATATATATATATATATATATGAATACTTATCACATCACCGTGATTCATATAAATCATTCGAGCTACAAATGTCCTTTAATATCTAATTCGCTCTACCTCGGAATTGATATATTTTCATATATGTACCGTTCCTGATTTCGTTCCCCGCTCCAACTGGACGGTGGTTCGATCCCATGGGGGGTCCAGTTGGTTCGATCCCATGGGGGACTGAAACTTATTATCAACTAAAAAAAAAAAAAAAATTCCCCTCAGTACATATATGACATATATCAATTCCGAGGTAGAGCGAATTAGATATTAAAGGACATTTGTAGCTCGAATGATATATATATATATATATATATATATATATATATATATATATATATATATATATACGTGTATATATATATATATATATGTATATATATATATATATATATATATATATATATATATATATATATATATATATATATATATGTGTGTGTGTGTGTGTGTGTGTGTGTGTTATATATATATATATATATATATATATATATATATATATATATATATATATATATATATATATATATATATATATATATATATATATATATATATATTATATATATATATATATATACTATATATATAATATATATATATATATATATATATATATATCTATATATATATAGAGTGTGTGTATATATATATATATATATATATATATATATTATATATATATATATATATATATATATATATATATATATATATATATATATAACCATCAATGAAGGGAAGAGGACACACACAGATGTACATGCTGTCTTTATTGCAACGTTTCGTAATTATCAGTTAATTACATCATCAGGCTGTTAAAATGAAAAATAAATTTCCTAGTAAAATTGTAAAAACAAAACTAAAAATTAAAAATTCAGAAATGCAAAAGCTAAAAAAGTTATTCTTACAAGTGTACAAAATATAAACATTAAAATTAAGGAAGTTAAATTATTTAAAAGGACATACATTAAAATGAAAGATAAATGAACATAAAATAAGCAAAAATTGACAAAAGATTGAAAGCAGCAGTGAACAGTTACAGAACAAAGAAGTTAAGGACCGACCTAGAGGCGTGACAGCGTTAAACTAAACGTAAACATAAAAACATAAATGAACAACACAAGTCAAGACAAATACAGAGGGGAGGAAGACGTGTGGGTATTCAATGACAAACAAGTTGTTTAATAAAGAGCGATTCTAGAATAACAAGGTCGCGCGGGTTGGTGGTATGGCCTAAAATACAGAAGTCTTTATCATCGTTATATGTTTTACATATTTTGGAGTGATTTCTAATATTGGAGTGTTCTGGCTTTGCAATCCTGCTGCCAGTACGGAAGCTTATGCCATGATGAGAATCGATACGCACCTTAAGGAGTCTGCTGGTGGATCCCACATAGGTCCCTGTTTGACATTCAGGGCAAGTATATTTATAAATAACACCAGAGGACATATAAGGTGATAATCGCTCCTTCGAGGTAAAGAGGGAACCGATGGTGAAAGGGTTCTTATTAATTTTACGTTTATGGCATGAAAATGTTCCTGAATGATTTCTGTGAACTTTTTGTGAAATTTAATGTCATGAGTAAATGGAAAGCATGCATAGAACTTCATTTTAGGGACAGTTAAAACTTTTGGTTCAACAATGAAATGTTTTTTCAGTAGGTGATCTAATTTCCTATAAATTAGCTTAGCAGGGAAACAGTTATTGTTAAAAAAGTCAATTAAAAATGTTATTTCGTCATGGGAAAGGACCCAGTTCGACGTAAGGACAAGTGCTCGGTGGAGAAGGGTAGAAACAGAGTTGGACTTAAAATTCATAAAACAGGAGCTATAAAAGTTGGTACCAAGTCCAGTAAAAGTTTTCTTCCTAAAAATCGTGGTATTAAAGCAGTCGTTTTCTCTGAAAACTAAAACGTCCAGGAATGGTAGACGGTCGTTCGCCTCTTTTTCGATCGTAAACTTTATGCTCGGAAATATTGCATTGGCATACTCTACAAAGAGGTCAGCTTCATATTCACTTTTAAAGAGGCCGAACGTATCGTCAACAAACCTGGAATAAAAAAGGGGGTAGAATCTTAATGAGCAATTATCGCGCATTTGCTCCTCCAGGGAGCACATGAAGATATTGGCAAATGTAGGGCCGAGAGGAGAACCCATGGCCATGCCCTCTACTTGTTTAAATAATTTACCATTAAAAACGAAGGCGGTGTCCTGCACTACAAGTTCAAGTAAAGATTTAAAATGCATGCGATTAAAATTATTAAAAGTAAAATCAGGAACAGGAAACAGCTTGTTAAGGGTTAATTCAATAGTTTCTCCAACTGGGATATTAGTAAATAATGACTCTAATGCGAGACTGGCCACGAATAAATCTGAGTCTTGGCGGAGAATTGTTTCTTTAAATTGTAAGGAGTTATTTATTGTATACTTATTCTTAGTTAGATGCTCCAACATAAGTACAAGAAATTTGGCTAATTACAAATTAGCCAAATTTCTTGTGTTTTTTCAGTAGGTGATCTAATTTATAAGAAATTAGATCACCTACTGAAAAAACATTTCATTGTTGAACCAAAAGTTTTAACTGTCCCTAAAATGAAGTTCTATGCATGCTTTCCATTTACTCATGACATTAAATTTCACAAAAAGTTCACAGAAATCATTCAGGAACATTTTCATGCCATAAACGTAAAATTAATAAGAACCCTTTCACCATCGGTTCCCTCTTTACCTCGAAGGAGCGATTATCACCTTATATGTCCTCTGGTGTTATTTATAAATATACTTGCCCTGAATGTCAAACAGGGACCTATGTGGGATCCACCAGCAGACTCCTTAAGGTGCGTATCGATTCTCATCATGGCATAAGCCAGAACACTCCAATATTAGAAATCACTCCAAAATATGTAAAACATATATCGATAATAAAGACTTCTGTATTTTAGGCCATACCACCAACCCGCACGACCTTGTTATTCTAGAATCGCTCTTTATTAAACTTGTTTGTCGTTGAATACCCACACGTCTTCCTCCCCTCTGTATTTGTCTTGACTTGTGTTGTTCATTTATGTTTTTATGTTTACGTTTAGTTTAACGCTGTCACGCCTCTAGGTCGGTCCTTAACTTCTTTGTTCTGTAACTGTTCACTGCTGCTTTCAATCTTTTGTCAATTTTTGCTTATTTTATGTTCATTTATCTTTCATTTTAATGTATGTCCTTTTAAATAATTTAACTTCCTTAATTTTAATGTTTATATTTTGTACACTTGTAAGAATAACTTTTTTAGCTTTTGCATTTCTGAATTTTTAATTTTTAGTTTTGTTTTTACAATTTTACTAGGAAATTTATTTTTCATTTTAACAGCCTGATGATGTAATTAACTTGATAATTACGAAACGTTGCAATAAAGAGCATGTACATCTGTGTGTGTCCTCTTCCCTTCATTGATGGTTATTAATATGGATTGACTCCTGGCTCCTGGCACTAAGTTATATATATATATATATATATATATATATATATATATATATAATATATATATATATATATGATATATATGTGTACCTGTTATATTATTGTCGAATTATTTTTTTTTTAAATGGTATATATGTTATATATGTTATATGTATATATGTATTGTATCATATATATATTAATATATATATATATATGTTTGTGTATATATATAATTATATATATATTATATATAATAGATATATATATATATATAATATATATATATAATTATATATAATTATATCTAATATATAGGTTAATATTATGTTTTATATATATATATGTGTATATTATAGATATGTAATATATATATATATATATTATTATATAATATATATAGATATATATATACATTAAAAGTACAAATTTTAATATTGCTTGCTATACATTATATGTGATGAAGCAGCAGACTACTGCGACATGACTCATTTTAACAATATTCTCCTGTTCCTGTGATTTTCTTCAAACCTATCTACTAATTCCTCTAAATCTAGTCTTTTAACTCGCACACTTTCAATTGATAACACAGTAAGATTAATTTCAGAGCAGAGAAACTTCCCTCTGCTGTAGCTGACGACACAGGTAACACTACAGAAATTTTGGCTACTCTTACGACACAGGTAACACTACAGAAATTTTGGCTACTCTTTAGAGTTCAGGAAATGCCTCCTCATATGGATTAAGAATTTTCAGTAAGTCTAAATATGATTTAGGCCTTTCAGTAATACTTACGTCCTTGTAGCATCTTTCTAAAATGAGTTTTGCTGAGTACAGCTCATGTTTGAGATCTTTAGTGTTAGCATTATAGGCATGAATAAGTCGACAAATTTTCTCGAAAGGTTAGAATTCCGTACTCTGTGGGTTGAGTGACTGTAATGCTTTCATAAGCGTGCAGGTTTCATTACTGACCCGCCTTTTCATTTCTGAAAACATATGGTCTACAGTTGGGTAAAAAACGTAAATTCATGCTGAATCCTTAACACTGAGGTCAAAGTGTGTGATTCCTGACTGTTTTCCAATAGAATCAACACCAACAAACTCCTGCAATTTTGTAGAAATTCTGTTTCCCTGATGGTCTACACTCTTAAGTACCAAAATCATGAGCTGCTGAACTCTTCTCCACCTCATCCCACAAGGAATCAAAAGGAGATAGCTCTGAATGCATCTCTTCAAGCTGAACTGTTACAGTTGCAATTAATTTTACAGCTTTTACCAAGTCAAGTTTAGCTGACTGTAGCAAATTTGATAATTGATTTCTCTTACAAAGAATATAAGTCCTGATAACTAACCTCAAAACAAAATGAGCATTTATTTGGAATATCAGTCCTCTGGCATCAATAGCCCTATTTGCATTGAAGTCACCTGTTACTAAATTAAATGAGCATACATTTCAGAGACATATGATGTTGATTCCAAGCTTAGGGAAAACATTTATTATATATGAAAAGTATTTCGTCAATAAAGATGCCTTTGGGCCCATGGCCAGTGGGTGGGCACCTGGGTGGGCACAGGAGTCTCCTGGCTGGGCACGTGGCCGACCATGCCCACCCTTAGCTACGCCACTGACTGATACATAGTGGTAGAGATCACAATATAAATACTTCCGTGACGATACAGACGAACATACACAACCATTTGAGACGACGATTCCACATCTGACAGGTGTCAAAGGGTGGAGTGACAACAAAACAGAAATCACAATATATACCCAATGGACAAACATACAGACCACTGGAAACTACAAACCCACATCTGAAAGATGTCAAGCGGGAGAGGCAAAAAAACTTATTGGTGTTAGTGACTGTACTAACCTTTCAAGTATCATAATCTATTTTCTAATACAGTAGTGCCTCAGGATACTAAATTAATCCGTTCCGAAGTGGCCTTCGTAACCTGATTTTTTCGTATCTTGAACCACGTTTTATATGTAAATTGCCTAATTTGTTCCAAGCCCTACAAAAACACCACAGTAAATTTTATAATAAGGCTAAATTGACCAATAAACAATGAAATACAACAATTTGGACCATTCAATACCTAACCTAACTGTGACTAACCTGTAGATAAAGTGTATTAGTGTACATGGTACAAGAAATACTGTACGTACATGTACGTACATATGTAGTAAAATGTGGAACCTTACCTTTCGAGTGAGGCGATCTTCGAAAGTGGCGACAGAGGAGGACAAATGGCAGAAAACATGAACACTTAACTTTACGAACAAATGGCAGAAAACATTAACACTTCACTTTACAAAAAACTTAAAATTAAATTTCTTTTTTTTTTTTTTCTTTTTTTTTACATTTTTTTTTTTTTTACTTTTTTATAAAGTTTTTTTTTTTTTTTTTTTTTTACAAAATTTCAATTTCTTCACCACCGATTGGATGCCAGCCCGTTTACGGAATTTATCAAACTGCCCACGAGAAGCCTTGAAGTCTGGGGTTGCCGTCGATGTCCCTTCTCCACCATCGTCTTCGGCCTGGGCAATCAGATCACCAAAAATAGCACTGGCCTTGTGGCAGATTGCCGTCTCGCTTATCGTATCGCCAGAGATTTCTTTGTCTTTAATCCATACAAGAAGCAGTCTCTCCATCTCATCATGCACGTGGCTCCTCTTGTTGGACAAAATAGTCATGCCCTTGGAAGGTGTAGCTGCTTTGATGGCTTCCTTCTGCTTAAGGATGGTGCCTATCGTCGATGGATTTCGGCCATGTTCCTTAGCGATCACACTCAACCGCATGCCAGTTTCATACTTCTTAATTATCTCCATCTTAGTCTCCATAGAAAGCATTTTCTTTCTGTGAACGTCAGCAACATTCTTGGGACCCATGGGTAATTAAGTTAATTAAGTTCACACACAACAAGATAAAGTATGCAAGTAGAAAGCGAAATCACTAACACGAATTTACGTAAACTAACGAGATACGTATATGTGAACGAATGAATTCCATGTGCGTACGATAACGCTGATGCGACGAAGTGGCCGAACGACGCCTATACATAGTGGCATGATGGGATAGATGCATGATGGGATAGAGCAGGATCTTACGACAGTGCCTAGCATCAGGAACCAATGGGAGAGCGGGAGGGTGGTGGCGCGTCTACTCAGTTGGCGGCGCGCAAGTTTTAAAATTGTTCTCGGTGGTCAGGGTGAATCTCAGGACTTTACGGTAACACCCTTCCATAACCTGAATTATTTTCATATGCAGAGGCAAAAAAATCTTCATCTTTGCTTTCGTAACTTGGATTTTTCGTAAGTTGGGACTTTCATATGTCGAGCTTCCACTGTATATATATGGCCTTCCTTAAAATGTGCACATTAAATTTTTTATTATAGGCTCAAATTTATATGCCTTGACTGAAGATCGCTTTATGGTCATAACTTTCATTGTGCAGCTAGATCCAATTATATTTCTCTCCAATGCATTATTAGAATCTGGTATCTTTTTTTGCCCTTCCCAGTTAATTGAATGACTGTTCTCAATGACATGTTAAAAAATTCCACTCTTCAATTGAGCATATCTTACACATTTTATGATGTTCTTTCTTCTTTTACAGTGCTTGGCCACTTTGTCTAATATAAAAGTTGTCATAAGAATTGCATGTTATTTTATATGCACACCCTTTAGTATTGTCGGGAGAGTTCTTTATAGTACATGTTTTATGATTATATTGCTCTTACATTAACTCCAAAGTTCTTAAGAAGACTAGGGATATCTTTATTATCATTATATAGTAGTACAAGCAAATTTGTGGTCTTGTAAGGTTCTTTTTGTTTTGATAGTATTTACTGTCGCTTCTAATACAGTCTGATATTTATTCAGGTTATTTCCATTTCTTGCCTGTATTCCTAATGTTATCTGTTTAATCATCAACATATTCAGGGCTACATATGCTTAATGCTTTTGAAAATATAGATGTGAACACTGATATCTTAACCTTATTGCTTTGACCAGAATAAAAATGCACATAGGAAGACATATTAGTATGTTTTCTGCACACACTGGATGTAGAGACATTACTTAATTGATTTATTTTTCTTAAAGGCTACATTAACTCTAAAATTCCTTGATCGATGAGACATATCTTTGAAATCATTATCGTAATATGTCAATGTAAGCAACCTTTTATATTATACAGTAAGCTAGTTTTTTGTAAACATACAATGTCTTTTTAGAAGCTTTTAATGAATTGCCTGATGAAAAGAAAATGCTATATCCAGCAGTCTGTCCTCAAGCAAATCCCCTAAAACCTCCAGCAGATTGTCAATCACTAGCCAGTATTTGGCATTAATTTGCGCATTATTTAGTTAATAAACAATGGAGTTTCTGCAAGATCTTTCAACCTTCAACGTCCTTTACTTAGCAGATGAACTGACTTACATGAGGAATTGACAATACAAGAGAAAGTATAAATAAAATTCCATGTAGGGACTGTCCCTCATTTTATCTCAGACAGTCGAGCAAGGGCTTAGAAGTAAGATTAAGCCAGCATATATATTCTGTAAAAATTGGGCAAACATCTAATGCAATATTCATTCATTTAAGTGAAAACAACCACCAAATAAATTGGATTGGTAGTTCACTAATTGCTAGGTCAAAAGGTGTCTTATCACGAAATCTTTTAGAATCTGCTTTAATACAACTTACTTCTCATTGCAATTTCAATATTAGTCCTGGCCTGTTTCATTTAGACCCTTGTATTTGTAATATGTTTAAGAATGACCTCAAAGATATAATTACAGACTTAAATAAAAAATTAGTTGCCTTAGAGATATCTTCATTGTATATGTTTAATATGTATTGTGAATATGTATTGTGAATATGTTTTTGTTTACCAAAGTTCTGAATAGCTGTCACCTATAATAATCCTTTAATTTTCTTGTCCTTGTGTCTGAGTAGATTGTCTTAATCTTTTTTTTTCTTTTTTTTTTTTTTTAATTGTACCCATGTTTAAGTTACTCATCTTCCAGGTGTGTTGGTTATACGACCTTTCTTGTATTGTCAATTCCAAATGTAAGTCAGTTCATCTGATAACTAAAAGACGTTAAACATCGAAAGATCTTGCGGAAACTCAGTTGTTTATTTTTCCCTCGTGGCTTATGCCTTTATTTATATATATATATATATATATATATATATATATATATATATATATATATATATATATATATGTGTGTGTGTGTGTGTGTGTGTGTGTGTGTTAAGCTACAAATGTCCCTTAACCCTCTTACGCCGAATGGACGTATTAAACGTCGAGTCAAAATGTCTCCCATATGCCGAATGGACGTATCATACGTCGACTCAAAAAAGTTTTTTTTTTTTAATTCGCGGAAAAATACTTATAGGCCTGCCAGCCGAAAAATTTTGAATCACGCACCTTGGGGGATGCTGGGAGTTCACGGATCAAGGCGTTGTTTTGTTTACAATCGCTACGCAGGCGCGCAAGCGCGAATTTCTTTCTTATCGCACTAAAAAGTATCAGTGACACATCTCGGAAATTATTTCGTCACTTTGACATAATTTTTGCATCATTTAAAATTATCCTTTACATGAAGTATTATATATGAAAATGTGCGCAATTTCATGTAAAATACAACAAAATACTCATGATTGTAGCTTTTATCAGTTTTGAAATATTTTCATATAAATAACGATAAGTGCAAAAATTTCAACCTTCGGTCAACTTTGACTCTACCGAAATGGTCGAGAAACGCAATTGTAAGCTAAAACTCTTATATTATAGTAATATTCAATCATTTGCCTTCATTTTGCAACAAATTGGACGTCTCTAGCACAATATTTCGATTTATAGTGAATTTATGAAAAAACTTTTTCCTTACGTTCGCGAGGTAACTCTTCAGATAAATTTTTTCGTGCGATTGTCCTAATGTTTGCACCATTTTAAATTTGCCGTTACATAAAGTTTTATATATGGAAATGTGCGCAATTTCATGCACAATACAACTAAAAACAACCCATGGTTGTAGCTTTTATCAGTTTTGAAATATTTTCATATAAATAACGTTAAGTGCAAAAATTTCAACTTTCGGTCAACTTTGACTCTACCGAAATGGTCAAAAAACATGGTCAAAAAACCAATTGTAAGCTAAAACTCTTATATTCTAGTAATATTCAATCATTTACCTTAATTTTGCAACGACTTGGAAGTCTCTAGCACAATATTTCGATTTATGGGGTGAATTTATGAAAAAAAAAAAAAAAAAAAAAAACAATTTCCTTACGTCTGCGCGGTAACTCTTCCGAAAAAATCGGAATTTTTTTTGTGCGATTGTCGAAATGTTTGCACCATTTAAAATTAGCTGTTACATAAAGTTTTATATATGAAAATATGCGCAATTTCATGTAGAATACAACTAAAAATGATTGAAGGTTGTAGCTTTTCTCTTTTTTCGAAATGTTTGCATATAAATCACGATATAGAAAAAAAAAAAAGAACACCGAGTCGGTTCGGTCAAATTTGACTCTACCGAAATAGTTGAAAAACGCAATTGTAAGCTAAAACTCTTACGGCTTAGTAATATTCAGTCATTTATCTTCATTTTGAAACAAATTTGAAGTCTCTAGAACAATATTGTGATTTATGGTGAATTTTTGAAAAATATATTTACTTCCCTCCGCGCGCCGATTCGCGGCTGCAAGTCTCCGAAATGCGTACATCGCATTATCCTAATATTTGCTCCTTTTCATATTAGCCGTTTTATGGAGTTTCATATATGAAAATGTGCGCAAATTCATGAAGAATACAATAAAAAATAATTAAAGGTTGTAGCTTTTCCCATCTTCGAAATATGTGCATATAAAAAAATATATACATAAATATTTTGACATTCGGTCAAATTTAACTCGTCCGAAATGGTCGAAATCTGCAATTCTAATCTAAAACTCTTACAGTATCGTAATATTCAATCATTTATCTTCATTTTGAAACAAATTGGAAGTCTCTAGAACACTATTTAGATTTACGGTGAATTTTTGAAAAAAACATTTTTTTACGTCTATGCGTTACGAATTCATACTTCATTTTGTGATAATATTTTTCCGGTGTTGCGTTTATTGTTTTAAAATGTATTATATATCAAAATGATTGCAATTTAGTGTACAATACAACAGAAAAAAAGTAACTCTTTAGCTTTGACTGTTTTTTGCACAGCGTGATTTGAATACAATTATGTATGAATTTTTTTTTTTGCTACCCTATATCGCATTATTTACATATGATAATATTATTTTTCATTTTTGATAGTTGCATACTAAACTTCAGGCAATGACAAAAAAAGGAGCCAAAAATGAACTCTTAATCTTCAAAACTAAGCGCGCTGTGATTTTTTGAAAAAATTATTTTTTCCGCTTCCGCGCTCACTGCAAACCGGGCCCGGCATATGGGAGAGGTTTTGATTTTTAGGGGTTCGGCGTAAGAGGGTTAATATCTAATTAGCTCTACCTCGGAATTAATATATTTTTCATTTATGTTAACTGAAGGGGAATTTTTTAATTGATAAGAAATTCGTTAACTCATGGGCTCAAACCACTGAACTAAGAATCAGGACGTACAGTGACAGCGTTTTGTAAAACGCTGTCACTTTAAGTCCTAAATTCTTGGTTCCATGATTCGAGCCCATGAGCCGATGAATTTCTTATCAACTAAAAAATTCCCATTCAATTAACTTATATGAAAAATATATTAATTCCGAGGAAGAGCGAATTATATATTAAAGGACATTTGTAGCTTAATTTGTGTATATGAATCACATGATGTGATAAAACTCATATATACATATATAGAGTAACGATGAGAATATCGCACACAAATTCCTTATCAGGTTTTCATTTTCTTTTTATAGCTCTTTAATTTTTCATTGAATTGTTATTCACGCTATCTATAAGATTTTTATTTAGTTCCTTGAATGTATTTTCATAACTCAACAGATTAATCATTTATTTCTTAAATAGTAACATTTATTTCCAATTATCAACTCGCTAGATTTTTCGGCTTTCGGCATGTGTATAATTATACCATTTTTCAGTTCACCTTTAGCTACCACAAATCTTTTATGGGCACTGGGAGTGTCTGGATTCGTCACATTTCCTAGAACAATTCCCTTGAATATGTTCACATCTTCACTGGCTATGTCCCTATACTTCCCAGATTACATAGTAAGGCTGTGATTTCCACGCTATTAGATACACCAGATAACAAAGCGAAATTTAACTCGTGGCTTCACAAGTCATATTTTTATCAAGGAATATGTTCAGTATGTTGACGAAACCTTCATGTCCACGGTCTTCTTTGGATTAGCATTCAATTCATTTTCATTTCTGTTTAAGCTTCTGATACACTTATCTTCTCATTTCCCCCGTAACAGTATTATTTTAGGCCACCTTTCCACTCACGTGGCACTGACGATAGGCTAGTTTTCAGATATGGCAACGGGTAACCCTTTACTCCCAGTATTTTAAGTACTTTATGCATGGAAAATTTTCCATGCAAAATATCAAATAAAATCGTTCTACATCATGTAGTATGGATCAGGTATATTGCTGTTATAATAATGTGTCCAAGAAACTAAAGCGTAAATAGCATTTTCAGTTAAATGAATTATCACCAAAAATAAAATTAGCTGAGAAAATTCAAAAGGGTGGTTGCTTTTCCTTTCGGGATTATCGCCTGATACACAACTAATAATGGGTTTAAATACAGTATACAGAAAACCCAACTATATGTCTGCAGATGTTAATTTTTATTCTGGTCAAAGCAATTAAGAAAAGAAATCAGTTTTCGCATCCATGTACTTGAGAGCATTTTGTATATGTAGCCACTAATGATGAAATGGATGCGATTTAAAATATATAGACAAGAAACTGATATGTCCTTGCTTTGTATGAGGCAATGCATTAAAAGCGCCAAAAAACATAATGAATATTAAAAAAAGAAACTTATAACAAATCCTGCATCTGCTACCATTATAAAAATAATTTCATATATATAGTCAAGGTGCCAAACCCAAAACCTTGTTGCAAAGTCTGCCCAGTTTTTTTACTGATTTCCCCTATTTAGAACGTGCTGATTTCAGATCTGAATGATGCCACACTGGCACCCTTGAGAGTTTTGAGATATTAGAGATGGCTGCCAATATGGATGCCCCAATATGTAAATATTGGTCTTATGATCATTATTTTGATAAATCAGTATTATTAGTTATATTCTGTTAGGATTCACAAAGAAAAGGATAACTCATGCCAGAATGTTTATATTCAATATGAAATAACTCATTTTATCAGTGTAATTGCTTCAAAATTACCAATAGGTTTTCCACATGTTATTAATTAACTTTTAGCAATAAATATCTCAAAACAAAATTAAAGTAATACTTAAACCCAGAAAGATGAACAGAAATTACCAGACATTTGAGTATAGAATCAAAATACAAAGCAATGAAGAAAAAAAAATATTTAGGTCAACTACATCGTTACTGTACTATTGTCAATATAAATGATGCAAAATATGCTTTGAGATGCTATATTATCTTTTGCTTTGAAAAGTTTAATATGCACAATATACAGGAGGATATACTAGTCTTCAGTTTCCTCTATATTCTCTTAATTGACATCACTGTCTTCGTCATCACTCATGTCACTTCTTGTCCAAAGATTATAGCAGTCCCCACAAGCACCGCACGCACAAAAGATTGTACAAGATAGCTAACTTCGAGATTTGCATGACTCATTACCAGAGCATCTACATCGAATCATCTGCAGAATCTCTTCTGGAGCAGATATGGTACTTGCAGGAGTTTTTACAGGGGAAAGGGACCTTGAATGCTCCTCTTTTTGCCAGCTGTATAATGTAGGATCAAGATTTGGAGGATCTGGCTCCTTCACATGTTTCTAGATACACACTTGAAGGTGAGCACGCTTCACATTTTTTATGAATGCCTCAGTGGTTGGTGGCAACGACTTCAATGCTGGCATCCAAGTAACCTTCCTGTTACCTGTTTTTGCCATCCACATGTGATAACGAGCCTCTGACAAAGTTTTTTCATGGCAACCATAGCACGCAACAATAAACTTGCTGGCTTCATTGACGATAGCACTAAAGCCACTTTGTTCATATCCTAATTTTTTCACTATATACCCCCTTTCTCAAGATCTTAATAGCTATAAGCTATCATGTTGCATCCTGTGAGTGCATAGGCTGCTAACAAATCCTCAATTATGTCCTGCTGTTTGATGACTGCGTCAGAAATGCTGTAGACTGATCTCTTGGTACTTGTCCCTTCCATCACAACAGGAATGTTAATTTTGTAACTATGGTAATGGTGTACAAGAAGGAGGAACACAGTGTCCTTACAAAAAACGTTGATTGAACACCCTTCTTCTCTTGCAAGACGGATCATCTGTTGTATACAATGATAACATCTGCCTCTTCATGAGTAGTTTTGAGGTCATATCTTGACAAGCAAGCTCTTTGTTCAACCTGAACTTGAACTCCTGTAAGTACTAGCTTGTGTTTGTAAGCTTCATGAGATGATGGTAAAAATGATATCCTTGATGACAATTGCTGGCAAATAAATTCAATCAGTTGCTTTTTGTTGTATGTAACATTGAGGATAACACTCTGTTTCGGTAGGGAGATATCTAGCCGAAGTTGGTACTGTCTGGTAATACCTCCTGTGTGTCCAGTCCTTGTTCCATCTTTAACACTGTAATCATAGTACCAGTCAAAAACTAAACACACATCATTCTCAATGAGCTTGCGCATGGTGTAGTAAACAAAGCTATCAATGTGGTCATGGATGGTCCCCTTTGATGGCCAATGAACTACCCACAGTACTGCACATCCATTAGTGATGAGCACTTCTTGAATTAGTTGATCCTTGTAGTTTAAGGGAGAAGATTGCTCAACCTGTAGAATCCTCTTTAATACTGATTTTGTCTTTGTTATTCTCATAAGGCCACTGTCATCAAACACTGATGTTGGCACTGAGGCAGGTTCACGGTTAAATACATGCTTCAAATCAATGTCTCTTGTTGCCAAAATACCAATTAATCTGGAGTATATCAGAGCAGTGTCAAATGTGGATGATGGACCAATAGTAACGTTCTTCTTAGTGTCAGACAGTGTTTTAACTCTGGTTCGAATTGTATTATGAAATCCTGCCGGCAATGATTCATGAAATTCTACCATATGTTCATTTCCGATGGCAACTACTTTGTCATCATTCAATTGGCCATATTTCTAAACCCCAGAAGCTATGTTGACAAGGTCATCTTGATGTTCATCTGGACTCAAAGGTTCAATGAAAGATGATAGCTTCTCACAGATTTTCTTTCTGTCAGTTTCATCAGCTTGTCTGCGAGTATCCGACTCCTCGTGTGAAATAAGTAGAGGAAAAAACCCCATTGTCCCTCAACACCTAGGTGCTAATCCCCAGGTAACCTAACCTAACCTAAACTAACCTAACCCCATTGTCCCTCAACTCCTAGGTGCTAATCCCCAAGTAGCCTAGCCTAGCCTAACCTAACCTAACCTAACCAAACCTAACCTACCAAACCCTAACCTAACCTAACCTAACCCAACCTAACCTACCCCTAAACCCAAAACTCCTCATATTCTATGGGAGGTAAAAAAAAAACCTGATTTCAACCCTAACCCCAAAAGTCCTCATACTCTATGGGAGGTAAAAACCCTGATTTCAACCCTAACTCCAAAACTCCTCATACTTTATGGTAGGTAAAAACCCTGGTTTCAACCCTAACCCCAAAGTACCTCATACTGTATGGGAGGTAAAGAAAAGGTTAAGTATATCTCAGTTTTACCAGACCACTGAGCTGATTAACAGCTCTCCTAGGGCTGGTCCGAAGGATTAGATATTTTTTACGTGGCTAGGAACCAATTGGTCACCTAGCAACGGGACCTACAGCTTATTGTATTTCTATCACCAGAAATAAATTCCTCTGATTCCGTGTTGGCAGAACCGGGAATCAAACTTCGGAGAACCGGATTGGCAGCCAAGCGCGGAAACCACTCGTCCAGCGAGGAACTTATGGGGAGGTAAAAACCCTGATTTCAACCCTAACCCCAAAATTCATCATACTCTAAGGGAGGTAAAAACCCTGATTTCAACCCTCACCCCGAATTCCCTCCACCAGCTCCCCAACACACACCTTCCCGATGATGTTTTAAAACTTGACATCACAACTTCCAACATGTCCCCCGAATTCACTCCCAAACGCAAATTTTTTTAAGTCAATAGGGAACTCTGAAAATTAACTTAACAAAACCCATTTCAGTCTTAATCATTTATGATATGTGCATATAGATGCATAATATTCCATACGTAAAGAGGTTAATGGAAAATCAGATTACATACAGAATTGTTATTATTTTTGTAACAAAAGTCATACAGAAATACATGAATTGTTAAGAAATTCACAATTCCGTGAAAACAAATTGTTTAAAAAATATCCACAATTATATATAAAAATATATTTCTATGTAAAAATATAAAACAAAGACTTTCGAACACCTGAACAGTGTTCCTCATCAAAGAGACGTTAAAATGTAATGAAGAGGATAGTTTCCCTCCGAAGAGCATCTAAAAAGGTGGGCGGGGCGAGAAAATAATACCAGCCCATCATCGAAGTGCTGGTTCGTGTTTTAGGTAATCCCAAACTCAACAGGCAGTTGCACCAACCTCCTCGATCTCCAAACCTGCGAAGTTGCTCCTGCTTGCACTGCATAGGTGCCATAGTCGGAAACATCCAATGGGACGTTGGCTATCTAGAGAAAGAGGGGAAGAGGAAGCAGAGCATCAGGGTTCACATGGTCAACGTCAGTTTTAAAATTAAATTCTTTAAAGTATTGCCTGGCAATGAAACTCTTTATAAAAGGGTCTTCATTGGTAAACGACTTATTATCCTCAAAAGATATTCCCATGTTTATAGCGGCGCCTTCAACTAGTCTTCTCACGTGAGAATCGTTGCTTTTAAGTGGTAGGGGATTAGAGGTCAGATTAAGGGAACACAGAAGGGCCTATGATCTTCATGCACAGGGCAGCGCTTTGGTGGCTCACAGTTTTAATTTAGACCACAGAATCAACTGGGATGGTGCACAAATTATTTTTAAAAGCGACGATTCTCACGTGAGAAGACTAGTTGAAGGTGCTGCTATAAACATGGGAATATCTTTTGAGGATAATAAGTCGTTTACCAATGAAGACCCTTTTATAAAAAGTTTCATTGCCAGGCAATACTTTAAAGAATTTAATTTTAAAACTGACGTTGACCATGTGAACCCTGATGCTCTGCTTCCTCTTCCCCTCTCTCTCCAGATAGCCGACGTCCCAGCGGATGTTTCCGACTATGGCACCTATGCAGTGCAAGCAGGAGCAACTTCGCAGGTTCGGAGATCGAGGAGGTTGGCGCAAATGCCTGTTGAGTTTGGGATTACCTAAAACACGAACCAGCACTTCGATGATGGGCTGTTATTATTTTCTCGCCCCGCCCACCTTTTTAGATGCTCTTCGGAGGGAAACTATCCTCTTCATTACATTTTAACGTCACACTGATGAGGAACGGTGTTCGAAAGTCTTTGTTTTATATTTTTACATAGAAATATATTTTTATATATAATTGTGGATATTTTTTAAACAAAACATGAATTAATATTCCATACAAAGTTATACAAGAATACACTGGAAAAGGTGTACAAAGAATACACAGACATGATATACATTCGTTTTACGAAAATAATACATCATCGAGACACATTGCTGGTATATACCACACACACATCTGTAATGAATACATTACAAAATACAGATATTTTCCATATCTGTAAATAAACCCATGACCTAAGGGGGTCACTGGTGAGGTAGGAGTGTGATGCGTATGTCACAACAGGACATAAACTAGACCATGCCATGCGATGCTTGCAGTAGCCTGGTTTGCATTTGCCTGTATCAACAATTATTCATCTCTTGTAAACAGGTCACAGCACCTTCCATGAGAAGCTGGTGACCTATCACCTGTAGAGGAAACACGTGACTTCAGAGTCATATGTCCACGTATCTGTTATTTGTATATGCTGAGATAGCTATTGTCAGCTATCGATGCGACACTCTTTTAACATCAGTTCTCTCCTCATCTTCCAAGAAGGCAGTCATCTGACTAACCCTTCCTATACTCCTGTGATGGAGGTTATAATAAAGTTGTTGAAGTTAACTCAGGAAGTTTGAGTCATCTCCCCTACTCTGAAGAAGAAACAAAATCTACTTGATGTCACTCAGACGAGAAAGGGAAAAGGAACCACAATGCTTGCGTATCACAGTCGCGAGATCTAACATACAACTGGTCGCCGTCCTATACCATTATAAATGGTGGACAGCAGACAGTTATAAAGGGTGGCAGTACTATGTATCTACGTCTACCGAAGCAAACGGAATCATCGAGAATGTAACTAATCAGAAGTAAAACAGAGGAAACAGGATCTTCAATCAACATAGGCAACTGTAAACATCCTACGAACACTAAGAAATGTCTTTCATCGAGACGCATTCAAGCAGCTAAATCAACGTTTAGAGAACGACTTTCATCACATATCTTCGAGAATCAAACCGGACGTGAATGCAGCATAGGATCTTCAATGGGAAGCAAATCATTTAACAAATAAACAACGCACGAGCAGAAGTCGAGGCAAAAATATTGGGTCAACCGCGGAGCAAGTCGAGATAGAGAGGCTGTGACGTCATCACAACACTACAATCTTCCTTCATATATACCAAAGCTAAGTACATCCTTTATCCATTTAGGTGTTGTCAGTGAAGTGCTATACGTACATGAGTGGATCGTCCATTATTCCTGGGGTGAGTTATACGTAATCTTAATCTTCCTTCGTTGCAGGAATCTATCTTCAATTGTGAA
Organism: Macrobrachium nipponense; assembly: GCF_015104395.2. Classification (NCBI taxonomy): domain Eukaryota; kingdom Metazoa; phylum Arthropoda; class Malacostraca; order Decapoda; family Palaemonidae; genus Macrobrachium; species Macrobrachium nipponense. The sequence continues at coordinate 63,584,521 of NC_061100.1, forward strand.
TTCTCGCCTGCAGAAAATATTTTTTTTATCTTTTTTGCTAATTTCTCTTTCTTCCAGAAGTTCTCCGAAAATATCTTTATCATATTATCTGTCTTTAATCTTATCATTTTGGGGGACTCTGTTATTATCTGCAACACATTTTTAGTTTATATTGCATATGCGTTTACGCAGTGGTCGATTGTATTCATATAGATACTTTGATAGGATCACAAGGAATCGTAGTGATAAGAAAAAAGCAAAAGTGAACATGGCTACTTCAGCGGCTGTTGGCTCGACTGCACCCGGTAACCCCAATCCCGTTGTTACATTAGTAAGTGCTCGCTCTGCATTAGTTCCTTTTCAAGGTCGGGTCAATGGGTTCTTGCCTCAGAACGTCGAGTCATGGATCTCATCAGTGGATGCTCATTTAAACGCAAAATGCATCACAGACCCATCTGTACAATTACAGGAAGCTAAAAGTTTCATAGACTTTGTAAAGGAGATGCAGGTGCATACCTTAGAGGAGTCTCTTTCCAAGAGGGGGTTACATGGGATGATTTCAAAGTTAGGCTATGTGCTATATATGGAGGTGAAGAAGCTTTAGATGTAGTCTTGGCTTTGAGGAATATCCTTAATTAAGCCTCTATGACTCAGCTTAATGTTGTAGAATGGGCGGCAGTAATTGCCGACCGGCTAAATGAATATCAAGATAGTTTACGTAACTCCACTTGGGTTACAAGGGGCAATGTCGCCGTGAAAGATTTCATACGGCTGACATACCTAACATGCATGACAGTTATGTTGCCTGAAGCTTTAGTACGGTATTTTGACAAAAAGCTAACGCCCGACAGTACGGAACTAGATGTGTATAAACTGATCAAAAAGCACGTCTAAGTGTACTGACCTCGATCCCTTGCTTACTCAAGTTTTTCCAAAAAATGAAAGTAAGCCACAACAAGTAAACATTGTTAATAATAATCAAGCTGCAGGGATGACTTGTTACAATTGTAAGAGGCCAGGACACATGATTTCAGACTGTAGGACGAGTTATTGTTCAATTCATAACAGCTCCACTCATTCATATAATCGTTGCTTTTCACGTAATCAACAGCAGAATCCTAGAAACACGCAAACCGTTGCCAATGATAATAAAAAGAAGAATCCTCAGTACTATAAGAAGAAGCAGACGAACAGCAACGCTGTTCAGCATCAGAAACAAACAAATCGTGCTTCAAGTAACTTTGTTCCCAGGCCGTCTAGCCAAAACTCACAGAGTCAGGTGAATTTTCCGAGTGTGCAAAGCAAAGCAAATACCACGAAATCAACTTCAACGGGGGAGAGAATGATGTTGGGTCATTCGTATCAACATCTTTTGTATCAAATAACCAATTTAATCATTTACCAGATCATTGTGAGACAATCAATTTTCCTATGAAACACACGACCGAATCCAAAAAATCAGTGCAGGTCCCCGTAGATTTTCAACAAATTCACGCTATTATAAGCCAAAATGAATTGCGCCCCACATTACATGCAGTAAATTTAGAGCACCGATCCTTCACACTGTTTTTTTATCATGGATCTGCGGACTCACTACTTGTTGTTTTCAAACTTCCCTATAGAGAAGTCCAGAATAAGACTCTCGGGTATTGGAAATAATGAATTAAATGTGGTAGGAGTAACTCATATTCAGTACAAGGTCGGTAAGCGCACGTTTAACGATACCTTTATCGTTGTACAAAACATTGATATGTATCCAGTTGTAATTATAGGATACCTGTCTATGGGCATTCAAAATATTACCTTAGCCCCTGCCAAACACGGCGTGTATATCAAAGGAAAATTCTATAAGTCTTCTAACACCTTAAAATCAGTTTTGGACAAAAAGGAGACAAACAACAAAACAGTAACGTACATTGAGGAACCAATCACTTTTCTCATGAATCAAGAAATAATCCAAGCGACCCAACAGAATTCTCGCTCACCCGTAATATCAGCTTGTACGCAAACTCTCGAGCCGAACGTAACTTCGAATATATTAGTGCGAGTAAAGAAAACTTTGCCTGGATCTGAAATGTTAATCCTTTCCGACACTCTGAAAACTAACGGATTGTCCGTCACACAAGCCATATATAGAGTCGGCTCACAACAACAATGTAACATTGAAGTCTGTAATCATTTGAATACCACTTTAGTAAAACACAAAAATCAACATATCCTGAATGTGGAAGTTTATAAACAACACATTCTTACCGTCGCTGAGATCAATCACGCTCAATCAGCTGCGGATGAATCCCTTTTGCAATCTATTAAAAGTAAAATCAATAAAGACATTCAAGAAGAGGAAATTCAGCAGAAATTTCTTGATCTTTTAACTGAATATCATGATGTTTTCTCCACTACCGAGGGATCCTTAGGAAAAACGGATGTCATAGAACACCAAATAAGGTTAAAAGACAGGCATAAAGTTCAGGCATAAAGTTATCTATGTACCTTCGTACAGACTCCCTATGAAATTCCAGAATGAGATCAATGATGAAGTAGGTAAAATGTTAGGAGGAGTCATTAGGAAATCGAACAGCCCTTATAATTTTCTGTTAATAGTCGTACCGAAAAAAGATCGAACCTGGCGTATCTGCGTAGATTTCCGTCGCTTAAATGAGGAAACGATCCCTGATCGATTAACAGTGCCATGTACTGACGGTATTTTATCTTTGTTAGGTCAGAACAAATATTTTACCAGTTTGGACTTACTTAAAGGCTTTCACCAGATACCTTTAGAAGAAGAGAATATCCCATGCACCGCCTTCAGCACAGCCAGGGGACATTATGAATTTTTGCGTATGCCTTTTGGTTTATGTTGCGCCCCAATAACATTTACTAGAATAATTAACATAGTGTTTGGAGACTTGTAAGGGGATGTCCTACATGCCTGCCTATATGGACGACCTTGTAATCTTTTCTAATTCCTTAGAAGAACATCTACATAAACTGGAGCTAGTGCTACAGAGACTAAGGCAGCATAATTTAAGGGTAAAGATAAGTAAGTGTGAATTTTTCAAAACCGAACTAGTCTATTTAGGTTTTACGGTGTCTAGTCAAGGTCTTAAAGTAGTCCACGATAAGGTGTCGGCTATCCGTAACTTTCCGATACCTACTAACGTCAAGGGGATACAGCAATTTTTAGGATGTAGTGGGTACTATCGTAGGTTTACACGCAACTACTCAATAATAGCCGCTCCTCTAACAGATCTTACGAAGAAGGGCGTAGATTTCATATGGTCTGAGAAGCATCAACAGGCGTTTGATACCTTGAAAGATGAATTGTGTAGTTCTCCTATATTAAAATTTCCTGACTTCGGTAAGGAATTCTTTATTGCGACAGACGCCTCAGACCTAGGAGTAGGTGGGGTATTGCTTCAGCAATATGACAAACAGTTTTTCCCTATAGCTTTTTATTCACGTAAACTGAGACCTTCCGAAAGTAAATATGCAGTAATAGATAAGGAAGGGCTAGCTATTGTTAACTCACTAGTGCATTTTAAGTTCATAATACATATACGGTTATCCCGTCAAGGTTCTTACTGACCATAAGCCCCTAACCGACTTCTTTAAAGGCTTTAGTCACAGTCTCAAAAGAACTCGGTGGCATATGATCATCAAAGACTTTGCCGCAAGGATCGGATATCTACCTGGGAAAGCAAATATCATTGCCTACGCATTATCACGCAACCCCGCGTCATCTTGTACGGAGCCATTAGCTGAATTAGTAGATATACCAACATCCGTGCCTATTGTTAAAACTATATCTGAACAGGAAGACCTGGGTTGGAGCGCTGAACTAATACAGACTGAACAAAGAAAAGATCAGCAGTTAGAAAAAATAATATATGCTTTGAATGGGAATCCTAAGGAAAAGGAACATATAAAGTATATGCAGCAGAATTATATAATCAAGGATAATATTCTGTGTAGATCCGTGACAAGGAAACCCCGCAACACCCCACAGGTGACTAAGACCAGGTAGTGGTACCAATCTCACTTATACCAACTGTCTTAAACTGGTTGCATTCAAATCCATTACATGGTCATCCAGGGTTCTCTATCATGTCACAGAAAGCCAAATCATTATTTTATTGGCATACGATGTTTACAGATATAAAAAAAAACACATAACTAATTGTCGCACTTGTCAGGAAAACAAAGGGCACACGAAGACACCTGTCAGCCTAGGGGCTTATCCCGTGCCAAATCAACCCTTTGAAAGAGTACACTTAGATTTATTAACAGGGTTTTACGAGTCAGAGAGAGGAAATAAGCACCTCTTAGTAATCATAGATGCCTTGACTCGATATACAGAACTGATAGTGCTAAAAACTAAAACCTCGGTCGAATGCGCTAGGAAGTTTTACGAGTGCTACATTTGTAAACATGGAATTCCACACATGATAATCTCTGACTCGGGTGGAGAATTCAATAATCATTTCCTTAACTCGTGTGAAATCCTTTGCATAAAGAAAATCAATACCATGATTTACCACCCAGAGTCTAATGGGCTAGTGGAAAGAGCAAATAGAAAGTTTTTAAACGTATTACAAGTTACGCTCGGGGAATTGGACCCCAACTGGGATATTGCCATACCTGCGGTCCTATGTACACTTAATCACTCATATCATGTATCTATTAAAATGTCGCCGCACGAGGCACTGTACGGTACCCCAGCTAGAATGCCTTTCCATGTATTTACGCCTACAACCCATTTATCAAATCCTCTAAAGGATGTTATGGATGCAAGTATAAGTCGATATAATATACTTCTTAAGAATTTAGAAGAATCACAAATCATAATGAAAAGAAATCATGATAAAATAGCTAAGCCAACTAAAACATATACCGTGGGTGACAAGGTATCCATACAAGTATATGTACGCAAGGGACTCAACTACAAACTGACACCTAAGTTTGAAGGCCCATTTAACATTTTAGAAATATTAACGGCCAATAGATTTAAAGTTCAAAACGTATACCAACCCACTGATATGAGAATAATACCATTGGCACATATACGAAGTTAAAAGAAGGGTAGAAAGGAAGAGAGCGAAATTTTTGTATCTAGAAACTTGTATAATAAATTATGTATATATAATATTTGTATGAAAAAAAAATTTTTAACATGAGTAATTACATATATTTCACTAATTGCAGGTTTCCAACATGAAGCTTATATTGTTAGGAGAGTTACTGTTCGTTCAGACATCTTTGTCATGTGGGAAGAGCGCTAAAATAAAAAATATAAATTTTTCACATGGCACAATTATTGAAAGAACAGAAGATGTTTTCATTACAGCAAGCAATATAGTTATAGAAGTTGATTTGGAAGCGATTTTCCTGCCAGAGGATGACGTCATTAACCTAAAGAGCGACTTGTCGAGGTTCGCTGAATCATTGAACCAATTGCATCAACGTCATTTTCCTTTTAATCCAGAGATTTCGCTGGCACAAACACTAAGTGTCGCGGAAATGTTATCATACGACTTGCAAAATAAAACTGCCGAAGCAGAATGTCGGGCTCAAGATCTGCTGATGTGGACTGTGCGGCACAGTAGCCTAGAAAGACGTAACCCGTTTATCTTTGCTGTGCTAAACGTCTTCAGATCTGTTGCAAGTTTAGGCTTAGGAATTTCAAATCGTCTTAAAATTAATGATCAGAATAAGAGAATTGAGTTTTTGCAACATGAAAACAAATTAGTTTTTTCTGAACTTCGTAAACAATTATCATCAATTAATCAACTTATGAGTTTGGTGAACGAACATTCTAGTAATATCGATCAGATTATGGAAGTGCAACACTTGCTGGCAACGTTAGCGTATTATAGTTCTAAAGTAGATCATATCCGTACCAAAATTTCACATTTTATTGAAAAATCAAAAGACTATGTGGAAGCTATCACGCTAGCCACAAAGGGTGTTTTGTCGCCACATCTTTTGCCTAATAAAGATCTGACTTTAACTTTGGAGAACGGATGGGAGAAATTGGGTCATGTTCCTTTGTTAGACGCCCATAAGATAGAATTTTATTATAGTTTAATATCAGTAAGCGTTGAGAATTACAGGATCATGATTACCATTTCCTTTGATTCTTCTGATGCTTGGCAAGCATACAAAATCGCACAGTTCCCAACTTTCATGACGAATAACTCAAGTCCAGTAATATCCAACCTGACGGGACACGTATTGATTTCCCTTGATAAGGAAACATATACGGTCATCAAGGACTTAGATAAATTCACTCACTGTTCAGATCCCATGAATAATAAAGTTTGTACAGCTGACTCCTTTGAATTTCATCATATATCAATGGATTCATGCGAGTTAGGTCTAGTGCTAAACGGTTCTCTCTCCCATACACACGAAGGTTGTCTGAAAAAACTTTATCCTTTTGACGATAATAAGTTCAATTACAGGCTGAACAACGGACCATGGATGTGATACGAAAAGGAAGGATTTCAAGTCTCGTGTCCAGACGGATCAACGGCCTACTCCCGGATATTCGTTGCCGCTGACGGATGCATCGGAACGTCAACGAACTACACGGTCTGTGGAGTTAACACTATCATCCGAGAACGAGCTTCACGAATTTTTCGTGGACCAGCACTATCATCCCAGCATTACCTCTTCCCTACAATGCGAAAGTAGCCCATCATTTAACGCAACTGGCTGAGATGGACCACACGTCAAGGACTTATGCCGAAGAGGATCTGCGATTCTACGTGTTGCTGGCCGTGATATGCGATACGGTGGTGATTCTCATCGCCGCTAACATATTTGCTTGGCGTAGGTTGAGGCGAACACAGATGGATCTTCAGAGGAACGTTGTGCCCCGCCCAGACAACATTCCTATTGCGCTAAAAGCGTTTAATATTAGAGCTATTTGAAATTAGCCATTTCACTTGACTCTGAGGAAAATTGTTTGGAATTGAGTTGTGTGTGAAAAGCAGTTTGTACGCTGGCAATATGTATGACAAGAAACTCCGAGACATTGCATTCCATACATATATCTATATAATAATAAATATGAAAAGTTTAAAAAGTATCTTTACGGGCACCTAATAAATAATTGAAGCCCTATATATTAAAGTGTCGGTGCGTGTATGTACCTGGAATTTATATTTTGTGCACAACCATCTGAATTATATATAATATATATATATAATATATATATATATATATATATATATCTTTATCTGGTAACAACTACTCTTAAACGGTTACCTATTATCATATCTGAATTATATATCTTTATCTGGTAACAACTATTCTTAAACAGTTACCTATTATAACCCTTCACGTATACATGCTAACCTTTTATTTTATTTGGTACCATTCATTCATTTAATCACATATGCATTTTAGAATGTAATTCTTATGTCATGCAATTATCAGCAGAACTGTAGTACTTTCTGTTGTGTATGTATCCTCATGACTAACAGTATATATAACATATTCATATGCATTTATCTTGAACATGGATCTGTATTTTCCATGCATTATTCTTTACTTATGAGTATTTCTATTATGTATGTATTTTTTTTACACATAATTATTTGCATATTTTTCCTTAATCAGTTGATTATGGCTAGGACTAATTATATACTATCACACTCCTATGAAACATATTTAACGTAAGTTTTAATGTTCAGTGCTTGGCTGGTAGCTGACCGAGCTAATGTAATGAATACATTATAAAATACAGATATTTTCCATATCTGTAAATAAACCCATACCTAAGGGGTCACTGGTGAGGTAGGAGTGTGATACGTATGTCACAACAGGATGTAAACTAGACCATGCCATGCGATGCTTGCAGTAGCCTGGTTTGCATTTGCCTGTATCAACAATTATTCATCTCTTGTAAACAGGTCACAGCACCTTCCATGAGAAGCTGGTGACCTATCACTTGTAGAGGAAACACGTGACTTCCGAGTCATATGTCCATGTATATCTGTTATTTGTATATGCTGAGATAGCTATTGTCAGCTATCGATGCAACACTCTTTTAACATCAGTTCTCTCCTCATCTTCCAAGAAGGCAGTCATCTGACTAACCCTTCCTATACTCCTGTGATGGAGGTTATAATAAAGTTGTTGAAGTTAACTCAGGAAGTTTGAGTCATCTCCCCTACTCTGAAGAAGAAACAAAATCTACTTGATGTCACTCAGACGAGAAAGGGAAAAGGAACCACAATGCTTGCGTGTCACAGTCGCGAGATCTAACGTACAACTGGTCGCCGTCCTATACCATTATAAATGGTGGACAGCAGACAGTTATACATCTTCCCAGACTGTGTCAGCTTCCTCAAGAATTCTGGGTGCCGTAACTTTATGGACTTCATGAAGTTTGCAGCCCAAAAGGATGCTAGTATTGATTCATTATACATCTTATTCATAAAATCAGATAAAAGAGAATCAACGCTCAGGCAATATGATTCAGAAGTGAAGAAGTTGACCAAATTTCTAAAAGACTCAGAGGCTCATAAAATTACCACGAATCTGGTAATTTTATTCTTTAGAACTCTATTTGAGAAAGGCCTAGCCGCTAGTACCATTACAACAACCAAGTCAGCCTTATGGAAGATTTTTCAGGTTGGCTTTAATATTAACTTGTCAGATTCATACTTCTCCTCGATTCCGCGAGCATGTGCCCGTCTGAAACCAATAGACCGCCCTCATACGGTCTCCTGGTTTTTGAATGATGTACTTAAATTAGCCTCAGACACTAATAATGAGTCATGCTCTTATATAACCCTACTTAGGAAAACTTTATTCCTAAAGGCCAGGGCCTCAGGTGCCAGAATATCTGAACTCTCGGCTCTCTCTAGGAATCCAGACCATATGGAATTCCTCCCGTCGGGTGAAGTATTACTATCCCCAGATCGGAGGTTCTTGTCTAAAAACGAGGACCCACAAAACAGGTGGGCCCCATGGAAAACCATTCCTCTGACACGGGACACATCATTGTGTCCTGTCGTTACCCTTAAATCCTTCTTAGCCAAGACATTCGAAAAATCTTCAGGCCCCCTTTTCATTAGACAGAAAGGTGGTACGATTTCTCTTAAAGGTATTAAGACAACAAATACTCTACTTTATTAAACAGGCCAACCCGGATTCAGTCCTACACGTCCATGATATCCGAGCAGTGGCTACCTCCATTAACTATTTTCATAACATGAATTTCGAAGACCTAAAGAAATATATGGGTTGGAAATCTCCAGCAGTTTTCAAACGCCACTATCTCAAGAATTTAGAGGGCCTTAAATTCCCAGCAGTTGCTGCAGGGAGCATAGTCTCCCCTGAATGATGAATCTTATCAAGCTCCTTTCCTTAGCCTTTGGTCACTTCTTTTCCCTTAATACTCTCTCCTTTCTACCTGTCTCGCTCGTATTCCCTACCACACCTCTCTCCTCCGGGTTGTGAGGGTTGGGTCGTCATCCTGCCACTAGAATATGTATATAGTTTTATGGACCTGTCTGTACATACCCTTGTATATTGCTTCAGATACCAGGCTTAGTTATCTTGTTATTACTAGTTCTAAGCCATAATTTAAGTCTTGTTATTACTAGTTCTAAGCCATAATTTAAGTCTTAGTGTATGCGTAAATAAGTAATTTTATGCCTCAGTATAGTGCATTTTAAACAATTTTATTCTCTAAATGAACCT
>NC_061100.1:63599216-63611716 GCF_015104395.2 Macrobrachium nipponense
ATACTGTGCTAGAGAGGACATTCGGGGCCCCATGCACCAACCAAAGGGTACCACTGACGTGCACACCTGCTTCATACAGTTCCTGGGCCAGGGATACCGAGTTATAATAATTATCCACAAACAGGTGGTATCCCTGGTTACAGAAACGATCCACAAGACAGAAGACAGTGTCACGCAGCGTGGAGAAGACCCCGGAATGCACCGATAAGTCCACAACGTATCCAGTGTTGGACTCCGTTATAAAAAATAATTTTACACCGTATTTCTTTGGCTTCTTGGGGTTGTACACTTTTATACTGAGACGTTCTTTGTAAGGCATCATCACCTTATCCAAAGAAAGGTTCTTGGCAGGAACCACAAGAAACTGACACCGTTCACAAATGTAGTCCAACACTGGGCGGACTAAGATGAGGCGGTCGGGGTTATTCCGGGGTATGGCCCTTCGGTTGAAGGAATTGAAATACCTGTCCAATGCCAGGAAACTATCACGGGCCATAACGAGAGGCAAATTGGGAGTACTTAAAAAAAAATGCTGCCTCCAATTTTGCCTGACGTCGGCAGCAGGCATAATTTCAAAAAAATTTGGAGCCCCAAAAAATGCACCATGTCTGTGAGGTTGCAGCCCCGCCAGTGATACGACAATGTCGTCCGCAGTGCGTCACGGCAGTACCAAGCGTAATCTGTCGTCTCTGCAACCAGGTATTCCAGCAATTCCCGCGTCAGGAACAGCTGAATGAACCCCAGTGCAGTGAGAGGAACAGGTACAGTCAGTCCAGGTGCTGCCGTGAATGGGTGCATGTTAGGTGGGGTGGGGTCCTCCAACCATCCTTCATCACTTTCGGACGAACAGCCTTCACCTAGGCTGGCGCGATGTTGCGACCTTCTATGGGCCCATGCGCGTGCTCGTATGTGCTCGGGCACGGCTTCGCACTCCCCCCCACTGGCCCATCTCCCTTGCTTTTACCATCACTCTTTGTCTCGTCCCCAACAGCAAAACTTGGCGCCTCCTCCTGCTCCTCAGACTCTCCCTCATACACACTAAAACCACTAAATTCGAGCTCACTTTCAGGCTGTAGCTCCCGTACGAACATTGGGGGCAAATATTTGTCATCAATGACATCAGGCACGATGTCCTCATCACTAGATGACCAACTGCCATAAAAATGAGGACTTTCGAGCTGCTCTCGATTGAGCTCCAACAAGTATTCATCTATGTCCTTTTGTTGGAGGCCTCCCAAATGTTACACGAATGCCCCTCAGGACACCACGATGCTTCCTAGGGTTCGTAAAAGACACAGGATGTGGTCCTTGGACACTTTTAGCCACACGAGGCCGAACAACACAGCATTGGAAAGCTGGGTCACCTTGGGTGCTTGGTCCCTCTCCAGCATCCAAGTCTAAAACTCACCTCACACTATCACTATCGACAGGCAATACATGCCTCTCACGCTCCTGACGACGTTGGGACATCTCTGTGAACGTCCTGTTACGTCACAAATACTCTCAACACTCGCAAAAGTTCTGCAAAACACAAATGCGGCAAGAGATCACTCTCCAATGACACGTCGCTGATGCTTGCTGGCGCGAGAAGAAAGCAATTCGCGGGTAACGCTTGTAAACAAAACAACAGCTTGACCCGTGAACTCCCAGCATCCCTCAAGGCATGTGATTTCAAATTTTTCGCAAACTAGGTCTATTTTTCCACGAATATTTAAACAACTTTTTGTAGTCGACGTATAGTACGTCCGTTAAGCACCTGATAGACAATTTTAGTCGACGTATAATACATCCAACAGGCGTTTAAGGGTTAATAAGGGTTGAATTCCACCTACAAACACCTCTCAGGTGCAAGTACTTGGTTTCCAACGATTTGTATGTTCGAACGTACTGCCTTGCTAACATATACATTATGAATTTCTGCCACTTGTGTAAGTTCCCTGAAGACAGCTTAGCCATAAAGCTGACCGGCCATACTTCGTCTTGCTAGCATATATATTATTAATTTCTGTCATTTTGTATCAAAGATCTTCTGTAGCAATAAAGCTGTCACCAATAAGGATTAAGAACCATTTTGTATTTATCCCTCGTGGTGTGAGTTGTTACAAGGACTAAATATATATATATATTATATATATATATATATATATATATATATATATATATATATATATATATATATATATATATATATATATACAGTTTGGTGAAATATAATAATTATGCAAAAAATCCTTATGTTTATATGTTTATAATCCAAATAAAGTTTTTTTTTTTTTTATAATTACCCTTTTAGAATTTTGCCTGTTATATTTGAAAAAAGGTGTCCCTTGTCATTTTTGTGTTACAGCCAAAATGTTTGCAGTCATATAATGGGTCGGATGGTTTATAAAAATTTATAAAAGGGTGAAGGAACAAAAGCATGAACTAGCTATAATATATATATATATATATATATATATATATATATATATATATATTATATATATATAAAATGTGTGTATGAATAATGTAATGCCACGGAGGAAAATAAAAAAAACACAAGAACTGCCGAGATCTCGGTCTTCACAACCCTTTACTTGAGGAAAGACTGATCAGAACTAAGAAAATACAGTAAAGGTAAGCATATGCAAATGGACAATACAGGATTAACAAAATGCCCACTTTTATTAATCCTGTATTGTCCGTTTGTATATATTTATCTTTGATGTGTTTTTTCTTTGTTCTGATCAGTTTTGCCTTAAGTAAAGGATTGTTAACACTGAAAGATCTCGGCAGTTCTAGTGTTTTCATTTTCCTCCGTGGCATTACCTTTATTTATATATAGCATCAGTTTTATATATTTCGTCATCAAGTTATTCATATAATATATATAAATAATATATATAATATATATATATATATATATATATATATATATATATATATATATATATATATATATATATATATATCTAATAAAAGGAGCCCATAAAAACACCAAAATGTAGAGAGAAAAGTACTATATTTCAGAGACTGCTGTCTCTCTCTTCAGGTATATGAATGAGAAAAGTTTACAGAAAAGGTGGTATTTATACCAAGTGATCCGTCCACAAGTAAGCCAATTTAGGTCACTCCCGCTGATAATCTTCCTTTAATCTTCTTAAGCGTTGGTTGAATGAAAACTTCGTCGACGACATCTGAAATCCACGCACCTTTGAGATGTTCATTACCTGTTTCTCTTTTATTAAGGCCGATTCCATCATTTGACTCTTGTACCGGCAGTTGCTGCTATAAATTACACGTGACAAATTCCAGTTTATTCTATGGTTATATTCATTTATATGGTTGAAAATAGCCGAGTTCTGTTGTCCATACCTAACTGACCGTTTTTGTTGTATTAATCTCTGGGGAAGTGATTTACCTGTAAATCTGATGTAAGATTGGTCACAGTCCTGGCATGGGATCTCATAGACCCCAGAGTCCTTGGGAGATGTCTTTTGTTGGACGTTAATCAGGGATTTGGCTAAGGTGTTTGGGTAGGTAAATGCAAAAATGTTGGATTTCCCAAGGGTGTGGGTTAATCTCTTAATCGTCTCCAGGTGAGGAATTTTTATTTTATTGTTGTGTGTGTCTCTGGTCTTGTCTTTAGGGGGTCGGTAGAAAATTACGTTTGCTTTTTTAATTGCTTTCTCAATTATATGGTCAGGATACTTTAAAGACGAAAGTTGCTTGCAAATTAGTTCAAATTCTTTTTCCAGGAAATCTGGGGAACAAATTCGTAAGGCTCTTAAGAATAGGTTACTAGCTACACCTATCTTGATAGTAATGTCGTGATAGCTAAAGTAGTGAATATATGAAAGTGAGAACGTTGGTTTTCTGTATATGGTAAATTTGTATTCTGTCGTGTCTCTGATTATTAAAACATCAAGAAAAGGAATTTTGTTGTCTGTTTCCCATTCAACTTTAAATTTGATGCTGTTTTCACTTAAATGGATGAATATTGCATTAGACGTTTGCCAAGTTTTTACAGAAAATTTATGCTGGCTTAATCTTACTTCTAAGCCCTTGCTCGACTGTCCGAGATAAAAAAAATACAACTTACTTCTTATTGTAATCTTAATATTAGTTGTGGCCTGTTTCATTTAGACCCTGATATTTGTAACATGTTTAAGAATGACCTCAAAGATATAATTACAGACTTAAATAAAAATTAGTTGCCTTTGAGATATCTTCGTGTATGTGTATGTTTAATATGTATTGTGAATAAGTTTTTGTTTACCAAAGTTCTGAATAGCTGTCGCCCTATATAATCCTTTAATTGTCTTGTCCTTGTGTCTGAGCAGATTGACTTGATCTTTTTGTTTTTTAAATTGTACCCATGTTTATGCTTGTTTGGAAAGGTTACTCATTCTCCAGGTGTGCTGGATTCTAGGTAATAATCTCCTTATGATCCCAATTTGTCAGTTATACTACCTTTCCTGTACTGTCAATTCCTCATGTAACTCAGTTTATCTGCTGAGTAAAGGACGTTGAGTCAAAAGATCTTGCAGAAACTCTGTTGCTTATTTATCCTTCGTGGGTTATACCTTTATATATATATATATATATATATATATATATATATATATATATATATATATATATATATACCTGTGTATGTAAAATGTTTGCAAATAGATTGGTCACATGATGAGTAGGATTGATTATAAAAATTTATAATTTATTTATTAAAAGGGGGAAGGAACAAAAGCATGAACTAGCCTTTGTTCCTTTCCCCCTTTTAATAAATAAATCATAATTTGTTATAATCCATCCAATTCATCATATGACCAACCTATCTGGAAACATGTTACCTGTAAGAAACAAAAATTGCAATGGACACCTTCTTTCAAATATATCAAGCAAATCTGTAAAAGAATAATTATAAAAAAAACTTTATTTGGATTATAAACATAAACATAAGAATTTCGGGATAATTATATTTCAGCAAACCGAATATATGTGTCATGCATATGCTGGTCATTTGAAAAACAAGACAAAAAAGCAACCCTTACATTGTGCTTCCAGACCACTTTATATGCCCTTGGGTTGGCTTGAACTTCGCACTCGAAGTAAACGTCATCCCCTTCCCGAATATTATTCGGATTGAGAGATGATCCCAAAGCGGCCCTTGCCGTTGGTGCATCTGCAAGAGAGTTAAATTTTGGGTTAGAGGAAAACTCAATAAAGATTAATAAGCTAATAGTGGAAATATATGGTCCTAAACGAATGTATAACGGGTCTTAAATAACATTTTCCTATATTTTAGTTCATTTAATTTTTAGTGATAAATTGGAGCAATAATCAACAACAAAATCAGCAATTAAAAACTCATATAACTAGCTTTACTCTTAATTGTGACTATTACCAATTGAACAAGGATGAGGTAGGTGTTTAAGGGATGATGTTAGAGTATCGTTCCACAATAGTTAACTAGAATTGACAAGGTTTAAATTGCTTCAACTCAATAATATTACGAAATGTATAGCATTGTAATTGTCTCTGTGTCCGTGTATGTACGCTCATTATATCAGTGAATATATGTATAATTATGAATTAAGGGACTTTTAATTAAAGGGACTTTTGGAGCATGATTAACACGTATAAGGGTACATGCATTTATATATGTATACACACACACACAAACAAACACACACACACACCACACACACACACATATATATATATATATATATATATATATATATATATATATATATATATATATATATATATATATATATATATATATATATATATATATATATATATTATATATACATATACACAGTAGTGCCTCAGGTTACGAAATTAATCCTTTCCGAAGCGGCCTTCCTAACCTGATTTTTTCGAATCCAGAACTACGTTTTACATGTAAATTGCCTAATTCGTTCCAAGCCCTACAAAAACCCCACAGTAAATTTTATATTAAGCTAAATTGACCAATAAAAAATGAAATACAACAATTTGGACCATTCAATGCCTAACCTAACCATTACTGTACATGTAAATAAAGTACATTAGTGTACAGGGTACAAGAAATACTATACGTGCATGTATGTACGTATGTAGTAAATGTGGAACCTTTCCGTGAACTTCAGCAACAATCTTGGGACCCATGGCTAATAACGTAAGTAATTAAGTTCACACACAGCACGATAAAGTAACTTACAGTACAATGAAAGAGAAATCACTAACACAAATTTACGTTAACCCTCTTACACCTATTGGACGTATTATACGTCGAGATAAATTGTTTGTCGGGTGCCGATTGGACGTATCGTACGTTGACATAGAAAATTTTTTTAAAATTTCGCGGAAAAATACTTATAGGCCTACCAGCTGAAAACTTTTGAATCACACGCCTTGGGGGATGCTAGGAGTTCACAGATCAAGGTGTTGTTTTGTTTAGAAGCGTGACCCAAGTGTGCATGTGCGAAATCCCTCCTTCTCGCATTAGCCAGCATCAGCGACGCGTCGTCCGAGAGCGATCTTTTGCCGCAATCGTGTTTTGCCGAACTTGTGCGAGTTTGAATATTTGTGGTGCTACAGGACATTCATAGAGATGTCTCAACGACATATGGAACGCGAGAGGCGCATTTTACCCATCAGAAGGGATCGTGTGAGACGTATTTTGGACTTGGATGCTGGCGAGGGACCCAGCACCCAAGATGACCTTGCGCCTCAATGCCGTTCTGTGCGGCCACCTGTGGATGAAAGTGCTCTAGGATCACAACGTGTCTCGTGTGCCTTTAGTAACCCCTAGGAAGCATCAGGGGTGTCCTTAAGGGCATTCAGAGGCATTTGGGAGGCCTCCAACCAAGGGACATTGATGCATACTTATCAGAGCTCGATCGGGAGTATGTCGCAAGTCCTCATTTTGATGGCAGTTGGTCATCTAGTGATGAGGACATCACTCCCGATGTCAGTGATGATGAATATTTGCCCCCAATGTCCGTTTGAGGCTCACATCCCAAAAGTGAGCTCGAATTTAGTGGTTTTAGTGCCTATGAGGGGGAATCTGAGGGGGGGAGGGGGAGGGGAGGATGAGGATATAGGGTCTAGTTTTGTCGCCGATGACGATACAGAAAGCGAGGGCCTAAGTGAGGGAGATGGGCCACTGGGGGGGTTTCGTGTGCGAAATCGTGCCCGCGCCCATGCGCATGCGCACGTAGAAGCTCGGAGCCTCGCGCCAGCCAAGGTGAGGGTCGGTCGTCCAAGAGCAACGAGGGGTGGACGGAGGACCCCACCCCACCTAACATGCACCCATTCACGGCAACACCTGGGCTCACCGTACCTGTTCCTCTCTCACTGCTCTGGGGTTCATTCAGCTGTTCCTTACGAGTGAATTGCTGGAGTACCTGGTAGCAGAGACGGCAGACTACGCTCAGTACTGCCGTGATGAACTCCGCATGACATTGTCATATCGCTGGTGGTGCTGCAACCTCACCGACATGGCACATTTTGTGGGGTTCCACATTTATTTTGGATTGATGCCTGCTGCCGACGTCAGGCAATATTGGAGGCGGAAATGATAGATATATGATAGTATATATATATATTATATATATATATAATATATATTATATATATAAAATATCTTATATATTATATATATATATATTTTTATATTTAATATATAATATATATATATATATAATATATATATCTAATGTATATATATAATATAGTATATATATATATAGAGTATATATATACATATATATATTATATCAATATATATATATATATATATATATTATATATATATATATCTATATATATATATTCTTATATATATATATATATATATATATATATATATATATATCTATATATCGATATATATATATATATATATATATATATATATATATATATATATATATATATATATATATATATAATATATATATATAATAATAATATATAATATATATATATATATATATATATATATATATATATTATATATAGATTGGTATTTTTGGGTAAGCAAAATACATAACAGTCTAGTAATATTCAGTCATTTTTCAGTCTCTAGCACAATATGATATTGTAATGATACAATTAAGTTTGCTCATACTTACCTGGCAGATATATATATAGCTGTATTTTTCCGAATCCGACAGAAATTTAAACACTTACGACACACGCAGTGGGAGTCAGGTGGTTAGTACCCATTCCCGCCGCTGGGAGGCGGGTATCAGGAACCATTCCCATTTTCTATTCATAATTTTTATTTCCACTGTCTCCTGAGGGGAGGTGGGTGGGTACTTGATTATATATATCTGCCAGGTAAGTATGAACAAACTTAATTGTATCATTACAATATCATTTTGTTCATGAAACTTACCTGTCAGATATATATATAGCTGAATCCCACCTTTGGTGGTGGGAGTAGACAGAATAGAAGATTTTAGGAAACATATATATGCAGATAATTGATATCTTGGTTCCTTACCTGTTAGCATAGCTGACTTCGTGGTTACTGACGCGTAAGTATGCTTGTGCTACTACAGTTGCCAGCGAGGTAGAGACCTATAAAGCTGGTGCACTCCAGATGATCTGTCAACAGGGGCGAGACCACGACGTGACTAGACCATTAACCATACAATGAGGGCAACGAAGTAAAATAAAACCACCTGGCGTAGCCTACCAAAGGTATCCCACTTGGACTAAGCTAATATAAGGGAGATCCGCCGCAGGCGGTCAACCCCACAACCATAACACAAGTTAAAAACTCCCCTAACCATTAAAGGATAGGATGAGCGCTACCTCCTGCCCCCAAAACAGTGTCTGCAGCGACGTATGGTCCGAGCGAGTAACAATTTTCGTATGTTGCTTTCACCTCCCGCAGGAAGTGTGAAGCAAACACCGAATTGCTTCGCCAATAAGTGGCGCCCAAAATATCTTTGATTGCCATATTCTTGTGAAAAGCCACCGAAGTAGCAATAGCCCTCAACTCGTGGGCTTTCACTTTTAGAAGCTCCATGTCACTTTCACTACACTTTTCATGGGCTTCCTTAACCGTACTTCTTAAGAAGAACGCCAGTGCGTTCTTCGACATCGGAAGATCTGGTTTTTTCACAGAGCACCACAAGTTCTCCAAGAGCCTCTGCATGCTCTGGTTTTCTGCAAATAAAACTTGAGAGCCCTGACAGGACACAGGACTCTCTCAGGTTCAGGTCCCACTAGCTCCGACAACCCTTTGATCTCAAACGTCCTCGGCCAAGGGTTGGAAGGGTTCTCGTTCTTTGCTAAGAACGTAGGGCTTAAGGAACAAACTGCACTATGATCCTTGAACCAAATGTGCTTGCTTATGACTTGTATTTCGCTAACCCTCTTCGCCGTCGCCAGAGCGGTTAGGAAAATGGTCTTCTTAGTAAGATTCCTAAGCGAAGCTAAATGGAGCGGTTCAAATTGACTCGACATGAGAAACTTAAGTACCACGTCTAAGTTCCACGATGGTACTTTCGGTTAGAGAACTTTCACAGTCTCAAATGATCTAATGAGATCATGAATGTCTCTGTCATTCGCTAAGTCGAGTCCTCTATGCCTGAAGACTACAGAAAGCACGCTTCTGTAGCCTTTAATCGTGGGAACGGCTAGTTTCGCTTCTTTCCTAAGGTGAAGAAGGAAATCTGCTATCTGGCTCATAGAGGTTGAGGTGGAGGAAATGCCCTTCTTTCTGCACCAACTTCTAAAGACAGCCCACTTCGATTGGTAAACTGCGATTGAGGAGGGCCTCCTTGCGGTGGCAATCGCCTTTGCCACAGGTCTTGAAAAACCCCTCGCTCTGGCCAACTTCTTGATAGTCTGAACACAGTCAGACTCAGAGCGGGGAGGTTTTTGTGGTACCTCTCGAAGTGGGGCTGTCTGAGTAGATCTTTCCTTAGGGGCAGAGTCCTTGGAAAGTCTACCAGGAAGGACATCACCTCCGTGAACCAGTCGACCGCTGGCCAGAAGGTGGCGATGAGGGTCATCCTCGTTCCCTCTGATGCAGCGAACTTCCTCATCACTTCCCCGAGGATCTTGAATGGGGGAAAAGTGTAAATGTCTAGTCCCAACCAATTCCACAGTAGGGCGTCTACTGCCACTGCTCCCGGGTCCAGAACTGGGGAGCAATAAAGCGGAAGTCTCTTCGTTCGGGAAATTGCGAACACGTCCACATGAGGACGTCCCCACAGCTTCCATAACGCCTGGCATACCTCCTGATGAAGGGTCCATTCCGTCAGCAGAAGCTGTCCTTGCCGACTGAGAAGGTCCGCTCGCACGTTTTCCACGCCTGACACGAATCTTGTCAGAGTCGTGACGTTTCGCAACTTCGCCCATATCAGGATATTCTTCGCTATGGCGAACAGAGAAGGAGAGTGAGTTCCCCCCTGTTTCCTGAGGTATGGCAGGGCTGTGGTGTTGTCCGAGTTTATCTGAACCACTTTGTTGGAGACTTCCTCTTGGAAGAACCTTAAGAGCAAGGTAAATCGCTGAAAGTTCTTTTAGATTGATGTGCCAGGACACCTGTTCCCCTCTCCAGGTGCCTGACACTTCTCTCCCTCCTAGTGTTGCTCCCCAACCCGTGGAGGACGCGTCGGAGAACAACACTAGGTCGGGGTTCCGAAGCTTGAGCGAAAGTCCTTCCGCAAGCTTCTTTGGATCCGACCACCATTTGAGGAGCTTTTTCACTTCTTCCGTCAAAAACAAGACCTCTTCTAGATCCTGTTTGCGTGACCAATTGCTTGAGAGGAAGAACTGAAGTGGTCGAAGGTGCAACCTTCCCAGAGAAACAAACTTCTCCAGTGAGGAAATGGTCCCCAGCAGACTCCTCCATTCCCTCACCGAGCATGTTTCCTTCCCTAGAAAGGCTGACACTTTGTCTAGGCATTGAAGTTGTCGCCCCTGGGACGGAAAAGCCCGAAAAGCCACTGAGTCCATCTGAATCCCCAGATAGACTAAGGATTGAGAAGGAGTCAGATGCGACTTTTCGAGGTTCACCAGAAGTCCCAGGGACCTCGCTAACGACAAAGTCGTGTGAAGGTCCTTTAGACACCGGTCTTGCGATGAGGCTCGAATAAGCCAGTCGTCTAGGTAGAGAGAGATCCTTATTTCCACAAGATGGAGCCACCTCGCAACGTTCTTCATAAGAACGGTGCTCTTAGAAGGAGCGGGGGTCTTGCCTCTGAAAGAGCCTCTTCCTCGAGGGGCTGGCTTCGAGGAAGAAGCAGATCGAAATGCTTCGATTTCTTCAAAGCAGAGGACCCAGAAGACGAAGTAGTTGTAGGCTTCCTAGAAGACTGCGCCAGAAGGTCTTGGGTTGCTTTCTCCTGGAGACTGGCGGCTATGTCCTTTACCATAGACTGGGGGAAGAGATGTTCTGAGAAAGGCGCGAAAAGAAGATCCGCTTTTTGCGCTGGAGAGACCGACTTTGTGGTAAAATTGCAAAAGAGTGCTCTCTTCTTAAGCAGTCCCGTGCTGAAATGAGCAGCCAATTCCTCAGAACCATCCCTGACGGCCTTGTACATGCAAGACAATACACTGGACAGCTCCCCCAGACTGATGGAATCAGAACTCCTGGACCTGGCATCCAAAACTCCTAGGCACCAGTCAAGAAAATTAAAGACCTCTAGTGTCCTGAAGAGGCCTTTAAGGTGAAAATCTAGCTCACTATGCGTCCAAGAGACTTTGGAAGAAGACAGAAAAGATCTTCTGGCGGCATCCACAATACTACCAAAGTCTCCTTGAGCCGAGGCTGGAAGCTTAACTCCGACGTTTTCTCCCGTCTCGTACCACATACCAGCTTTACCACAAAGTCTTGAAGGTGGTAAAGCGAAAGAAGTCTTGCCTGAAGCTTTCCTCTTTTCCATCCAATCGTGGACCTTGCGAAAAGCTTGCTTTGTAGAAAGCGACTTCTTCATTTTCACAAAGCCCGAGATCTTAGTAGCTTTGGATGACGAAAACTGAGAGGGAGGAGTACGTGGAGCTTCAGGCTGAAAAGTGTCTGCAAAGACTGACTGTAGCAGACGAGTTAAAACCTTGTCGTCCGTGGAGACTGGAGCCAACTGCTGTTCTTCGTCCACTTCAACGAAAGTGTCACTAATTTCCTCTTCAGACACTGGAGAAGTCGGAGGAAGTAAGGAAGAGTCACGAGCTTTCTCAGAATAGAAAGAGCGGCGAACAGGAAGAGTTCCCGCTTCCACTTGCGCTTGCGGTGGTGGAAAACTGACGTCCGATGCCAATCTTCTGGCGCCGACTGAAGCGCACTCGACAGCTACAGGTGCACACCTGGCGTCCACTGGCGCGCGCTGAGCGTCCACTGGCGTGCGCCGAGCGTCCACTGTAACGCGCTGAGTGTCCACTGGCGCTCGCTTAACTTGCACCGAATCACACTCGGTGTCCACAGAAGCGCGCTCGGCATCTAAAGAAACGCGCTTCCTATCTACATGTTTCGTAGTAGCGGATACAACTGCTTCTCGAGAGCGAGA
>NC_061100.1:63616716-63619216 GCF_015104395.2 Macrobrachium nipponense
AAGTTGAATGGGAAACAGACAACAAAATTCCTTTACAGGTAATACCCTTCCCAGAGATTAATACAACACAAACGGTCAGTTAGGTATGGACAACAGAACTCGGCTATTTTCAACCATATAAATGAATATAACCATAGAATAAACTGGAATTTGTCACGTGTAATTTATAGCAGCAACAATGCCGGTACAAGAGTCAAATGATGGAATCGGCCTTAATAAAAAGAGAGGCAGGTAATGAACATCTCAAAAGGAGCATGGATTTCAGACACGATCGACAACGTCTTCATTCAACCAACACTTAAGAAGATTAAAGGAAGATTATCAGCGGGGGTGACTTAAATTGGCTTGTTTGTGGATGGACCTCTTGGTATAAATACCACCTTTTCTGTAAACTTTTCTCATTCATCTACCTGAAGAGGGAGACAGCAGTCTCTGAAATATAGTACTTTTCTCTCTATATTTTGGTGCTTTTATGGGCTCCTTTTATTAGATGGAATTCTGTTGTTACAGAACATTTTTACAGTCATATATATATATAATAATATTATTATATAAATATATATATATATTATATATAGATATATATATATATATATATATATATATATATATATATAATTATCATATATATATATAATATATATATATATACATATATATATTATATATTATATATATATAATATATATATATATATATATATTATATCTTGATATATATATATATATAATATATATTACATATATATATATATATGTATATATTTTATATATTGTATATATGTGTATATATATATATATATATATATATATATATATATATATATATATATATATATATATATATATATATATATATATATATATATCTATATATATATATATATTACCTGATTTTCGATCATACAAGGGTTCTACCAGTACAAGGAAACGCATAAGATAAAATTAACACATGTATTTTCCTTAATAGTTACACAGGGCCCTGTTGCTAATATTACGCTACTAATTATATGATTATTATATAGTCGGCAGGTACTCTAAGGCGACGCGTGCCGACCACTGTCTTGGAAACGCGCCCTGACCCGTCGACCACTAATTCCCTACTGGCTCTTAACTTTTCAAACTGAACTTGTTTAGGTCACAGGTCTAAGCTGATTGGCCTCTTATAATTGAAAGGAACCAAGGGTCTTCGATGTATGGCACTCATTTGAATCACCCACGCCACGCCACCAACGATGATATGGGCATTCGATGAATCAGCGATATCTATCCGATCGTTACTCTCTCATCACACATACGCACAACACATCTAGTAGAATTTCGGTTACGTCTCACACATGAATTTTCTATGCAGATCAGTTCACCACCCCCCTACAAGTTCTGCGTCCCGCAGAACTCATTACACTATTTTTTCTTTATTTATTTTTATGCATTTTTCCTTTATTTAGTCTCTATCATTTGTGCACTATTATTTGAGTACCTTACCGACCGAAATGTTATCAGAAATGCTATTAATAATTCATGCAGAATAAAACTAAACTTAGCAAGCCAGGGTCAAATTGCGTGCTTACAATTGGCAATTTACAGTCTCTTCTGAATTCCACGCATCACATTGTAAACATGTTCTTTAATGAAAAAGAAATTATGTAAGAATCAATGAAATAATAAATTTTAAATCGCCACATTAAACACATTACATTCTTCTTAAAATTGGAGCACAAAAACCTGCAGTTCAAGAAATAACAAAATACACAGATAACATAAAAAAACCTGTACCTAGGAAAAAAGCAATAAAATAAACAGATTACTATCAATCATCAAGACCAAAGAACTTGTACAAACACAATAAAGAAACAGAAAGTATGATTTGTCTCAATTTATGCATGAAAAGGTATCATCACAAAATCAAAATAAAAGATTAAAAAGGAACACGGCAGGTTGGTGCAAAGATACGTTTAGAATAATGTTCATACTTCAGAACATGACACCAATATTTGCGACCTTCGTCTGTATGCACGTCGGGCGCACCGTTAATGTTCCCTAGACATGCTTGTATATCATCTTCACTCTCCTCTCTCAGGTAACCAGGCAATCCCGGAAATGGGGGCACCGGTTTGTTCAGATGCCACATCAGGACATCTTCTCTGACGGGATGCATATGTGATAAGTGGTACTCGCCCTGGGCACCGGTCCTAATATGCTTTATCACCGCAGTGTCGTTTTTAATTTCTTTCACGCGGTACGGACCTAGATAGGCGGGCTCAAGTTTATGTTTCTTAAGTTGCAGTCTTTTCAAATAGATCCTGTCCCCTATTTGTATCTTAGACGTTTGTGTGCGGAATCACTGATCATATTGCGTCTGATAATTTTCATTTGCCCTCAACAGAAGTTTCTGCGTTATCTGAAATACTCTTCGGGTTAGGTTACAGAATATCACCCGGTATTGCTTGACACTATATAACGGTAAAGTTCTAGGGTCCATGATCACAGTATATGGCAAT
>NC_061100.1:63626716-63681716 GCF_015104395.2 Macrobrachium nipponense
TATATATATATATATATATATATATACATATATATTATATATATCTATATATATATATATATATATATATATATATATATATATATATATATATATATATATATATAACATATATAATAAATATATATATATATATAATATACATGTACATATATATATATCTATCTATATATATATATATATATATATATATATATATATATATATATTATATATATATATATATATATCTAATAAAAGGAGCCCATAAAAACACCAAAATGTAGAGAGAAAAGTACTATATTTCAGAGACTGCTGTCTCTCTCTTCAGGTATATGAATGAGAAAAGTTTACAGAAAAGGTGGTATTTATACCAAGAGATCCGTCCACAAGTAAGCCAATTTAGGTCACCCCCGCTGATAATCTTCTTTTAATCTTCTTAAGCGTTGGTTGAATGAACACTGCATCGACGACATCTGAGATCCAAGCCCCTTTTGAGATGTTCATTACCTGCTTCTCTTTTATTAAGGCCGATTCCATCATTTGACTCTTGTACCGGCACCCCCCCCCCCGTTGCTGCTATAAATTACACGTGACATATTCCAGTTTATTCTATGGTTATGTTCATTTATATGGTTGAAAATAGCCGAGTTCTGTTGTCCATACCTAACTGACCGTTTGTATTAATCTCTGGGGAAGTGATTTACCTGTAAATCCGATGTAAGATTGGTCACAGTCCTGGCATGGGATCTCATATACCCCAGAGTCCTTGGGAGATGTCTTTTGTTGGACGTTAATCAGGGATTTGGCTAAGGTATTTGGGTAGGTAAATGCAAAAGGGTTGGATTTCCCAAGGGTGTGAGTTACTCTCTTAATCGTCTCCAGGTGGGGAATTTTTTATTTTATTGTTGGGTGTGTCTCTGGTCTTGTCTTTAGGGGGTCGGTAGAAAATTACGTTTGCTTTTTGAATTGCTTTCTCAATTATATGGTCAGGATACTTTAAAGATGAAAGTTGCTTGCGAATTAGTTCAAATTTTTTTTCCAGGAAATCTGGGGAACAAATTCGTAAGGCTCTTAGGAATAGGTTGCTAGCTAAACACCATCTTGATAGTAAAAATGTCGTGATAGCTAAAGTAGTGAATATATGAAAGTGAGAAACGTTTGGTTTTCTGTATATGGTAAATTTGTATTCTGTCGTGTCTGATTATTAAAACATCAAGAAAAGGAATTTTGTTGTCTGTTTCCCATTCAACTTTAAATTTGATGCTGGGCACTAATGCGTTTAATTTTGAGAGGAATTCATTAAAATTACCCCACTTATTATCCCAAAATGTTAGTATGTCATCCACGTATCTCATCCACAGCATGTTTTTGGGTTTTGTTGCATTTATTACTGTAGTTTCAAAGTATTCCATGTACAGATTGGCTAAAATAGGACTTAAAGGACTACCCATACTACACCCGAATTTTTGCTTGTAGAATGATTCCCCCCCCCGAATGAAAAAAATACGTTATTAGATGCACATAATTCAACTAACTTTATTATTTTGTCAAGCGCCAAAGGGAAATGATCTGAATAGGGGGATAATTTTTCCCTTAAAAACTGAAGAACGTCCTGTACTGGTACTTTTGTGAATAAGGAGTCTACGTCAAGGCTTAAAAGTTTTATGTTGTGAAGTGGTATATGTGCCTCTCTGAATTTGTGACAAAAGTCTTCCGAATGTTTGATGTGACTGGGAGAAAAAGTGCCTAAAAAAGGAGAAAGGAGGCCAGCTAACCATTTAGAAATTTTGTAATTGAAAGCTCCGGCGCATGAAACGATGGGTCTGAATGGAAGATTGTCTTTGTGAGTTTTGGGAAGGCCATAAAAGTAGGGTAATTTAGGATTAATTACTTTAAATTTCTCTAATAGTTCAATACTCTTTTTGTCTTGGCCAATTAATCTTACTTTCCGAAAAAATTCTGTGGGAACGTTATGGAATTCAACCGCCTTTCCACGATTCTTCACTCACTTCCAGAAGTCAAGCCAGTTTTCCGCAAGTTTGAGAAAGAACTGAACAGACTACACCGGCTGAAAAACCAAAAACACTTTTTGGAAGAATGCCTTAAAGAACAAGTACTTCCAAAAATGTACGGATTCGGGAGATGGACTCTGCAATCAAACCCCTTCCCTCTATCACACAAGATTTTTCCTGGAAGAAAGAATTACCAGTACGACGAAACTACATCTTCGTGCTACGCAGAGTGATATATGGAACTCAATCTAATCTTCGCCTCCTCACTACGGACCACATATACAGGTATCTGATTTCATTCTGTTCCGACATTGCTGCCTATAATAGCGTGACTCATTCCAACAGACTTTTACGCAAGTTAAATAACCTAATAGATAATAGCACATGGAATAATCTTGAACAACAAGACAAAGTTTTAAACTTATCCAACACCCCCCTTACTGTAAATCAACATTTAGTTTTAAATTTAGGCTTATCCTTTGCCCTTATGCCAGACCGCAAAAGCAACCTAGACTTCATAGTGTCTTTTGATAAATTCATATCTGACAAAAACTACAGCCGTGAAGAGATATGTTTAAAAGGAGTGTTACTAAATGCTTTAACTGACCTTCATAAGAAATATCCTGTTCCCCGCAGATTCATGATAGCCATCCACTCGCTAAAAAAGTTAGATGTTATAATAAGTAGATCCGACAAAGACGGCAAAATTGTAATAATGGACAAAGACTTCTACCTCGACAAAATCAACCAGCTCCTTAGCAACACAAATACTCACGAAAAACTGACGAAAAATCCCCTCCAGAACGTTCCACAGAATTTTTCGGAAAGTAAGATTAATTGGCCAAGACAAAAGAGTATTGAACTATTAGAGAAATTTAAAGTAATTAATCCTAAATTACCCTACTTTTATGGCCTTCCCAAACTCACAAAGAGACAATCTTCCATTCAGACCCATCGTTTCATGCGCCGGAGCTTTCAATTACAAAATTTCTAAATGGTTAGCTGGCCTCCTTTCTCCTTTTTTAGGCACTTTTTCTCCCAGTCACATCAAACATTCGGAAGACTTTTGTCACAAATTCAGAGAGGCGGCATATACCACTTCACAACATAAAACTTTTAAGCCTTGACGTAGACTCCCTATTCACAAAAGTACCAGTACAGGAACGTTCTTCTGTTTTTAAGGGAAAAATTATCCCCCTATTCAGATCATTTCCCACTTTGGCGCTTGACCAAAATAACTCAAAGTTTGAGTTGAATTATGTGCATCTAACTAACGTATTTTCATTCGGGGAATCATTCTACAAGCAAAAATTCAGGGTGTAGTAATGGGTAGTCCTTTAAGTCCTTTTTAATTTTAGCCAATCTGTAAATGGAAATACTTTGAAACTACAGTAATAAATGCAATAAAACCCAAAAACATGCTGTGGATGAGATACGTGGATGACATACTAACATTTTGGGATAATAATGGTGGGGTAATTTTAATGAATTCCTCTCAAAATTAAACGCATTAGTGCCCAGCATCAAATTTAAAGTTGAATGGGAAACAAACAACAAAATTCCTTTTCTTGATGTTTTAATAATCTGAGACACGACAGAATACAAATTTACCATATACAGAAAACCAACGTTCTCACTTTCATATATTCACTACTTTAGCTATCACGACATTACTATCAAGATAGGTGTAGCTAGCAACCTATTCTTAAGAGCCTTACGAATTTGTTCCCCGTTTTTCCAGGAAAAAGAATTTGAACTAATTCGCAAGCAACTTTCATCTTTAAAGTATCCTGACCATATAATTGAGAAAGCAATTTCAAAAGCAAACGTAATTTTCTACCGACCCCCTAAAGACAAGAACCGAGAAGACACACCCAACAATAAAATAAAAATTCCCCACCTGGAGACGATTAAGAGAGTAACTCACACCCTTGGGAAATCCAACCCTTTTGCATTTACCTACCCAAATACCTTAGCCAAATCCCTGATTAACGTCCAACAAAAGACATCTCCCAAAGACTCTGGGGTATATGAGATCCCATGCCAGGACTGTGACCAATCTTACATCGGATTTACAGGTAAATCACTTCCCCAGAGATTAATAAAACACAAACGGCCAGTTAGGTAATGGACAACCAGAACTCGGCTATTTTCAACCATATAAATGAACATAACCATAGAATAAACTGGAATATGTCACGTGTAATTTATAGCAGCAACTGCCGGTACAAGAGTCAAATGATGGAATCGGCCTTAATAAAAGAGAAGCAGGTAAGTGAACATCTCAAAAGGGGCTTGGATCTCAGATGTCGTCGACGCAGTGTTCATTCAACCAACGCTTAAGAAGATTAAAGAAAGATTATCAGCGGGGGTGACCTAAATTGGCTTACTTGTGGACGGATCTCTTGGTATAAATACCACCTTTTCTGTAAACTTTTCTCATTCATATACCTGAAGAGAGAGACAGCAGTCTCTGAAATATAGTACTATTTTCTCTCTACATTTTGGTGTTTTTTATGGGCTCCTTTTATTAGATGGAATTCTGTTGTTACAGAACATTTTTACCAGTCATAATATATATATCTATATATAGTATATATTATATATAATATATATATTCTATATAATATTATAATTAAAATATATATTTATAATAATGTTATATCTATATATATATATATAATATATTATATAAAATATATATTATATATATATATATATATTATTATATATAGTTATAGTACTATGTATATATATATTATAAATTATATATATATATATCTATTATATTATCTTTATTTAAGTTATAAATATTATATATATATATAATAATTATATTATATTATATATCTATATTTATAATATAATATATATGATTATATATATATAATATATTATTGTAGTATATATTTATTATATACTATATATATTAATTATCTATATAAATATATATCTATATATATATATCTATATATATATATTTATATATATCTATATATTATATATATAATCTTATATATTTATCGTATTATATAATATATATATATATATATATATATATATAATATATATTATATCCTATTTATTTATCATATATTTGATACATCCTATATTAATCTATATATTATATATCTATACAGATCGTACTTTTCTATAATATCTATCTATATATATTCTATATATATATATATACTATATAATTCTTGATATTTATATATATAGATATATATTATATATATATATATTATATATATATATATATATATATGTATCTATAATATATATATATATACATATTATACATATATTATATATATATATATATATTATATATATATATAGATATATATATATATATATTTTTATATTTATATATTATAATATAGATATATAATATATATTTATATATATATATATATATACCCAAGTGTATATATATATATATATATATATACACATATATATATTTCTATATATATATATATATATATATATATATATATATA
Organism: Macrobrachium nipponense; assembly: GCF_015104395.2. Classification (NCBI taxonomy): domain Eukaryota; kingdom Metazoa; phylum Arthropoda; class Malacostraca; order Decapoda; family Palaemonidae; genus Macrobrachium; species Macrobrachium nipponense. Next base: position 63,632,217 of record NC_061100.1, read on the forward strand.
TATATATATATATAAATATATATATATATGGTATATATATATATACACATATATATATTTCATATATATATATATATATATATATATATATATATATATATATATATATATATGTATATATATATACACATATATATATTATATATATACTATATATATATTATATATAATTTCATATCACATTTCTGTGATTCATAATTAGTTGGTTTGGAGACAACATCAACCCACCTCGACTCCGGTAGTGTTTGTAGTGCTTTTGACAGCACGTAGCCAATCTATAAGTCATATCACATTTCCGTGATTCATATACATATATCGAGCTACAATGTCCTTTCATATCTAATTTGCTCTACCTCAGAATTAATATATTTTCATATATGCTTAACCGAAAGGGAATTTTTTCTCGATAATAGACTTTCCTGGACCAGGGCGCGAACCCTTGGATCCTTTCAAATCCAGGAACGTCAGTGAAGCTTTTACCTACTACACCACAGCAAGAGGCTAAAAGTTCATGTCGCCTCTCACCCTCATATACCTTTCGCGCGCAGGTAATTAGTTGGTTTGGAGACATCATGAACCCACCTCGACTCCGGTAGTGTTTGTAGTGCTTTTGACAGCACGTAGCCAATCTATAAGTCATATCACATTTCCGTGATTCATATACATATATCAAGCTACAATGTCCTTTAATATCTAATTCGCTCTACCTCGGAATTAATATATTTTCACATATGCTTAACCGAAGGGGAATTTTTTCTCGATAATAGACTTGCCTGGACCAGGGCGCGAACCCTTGGATCCTTTCAAATCCAGGAACATCAGTGAAGCTTTTACCTACTACACCACCGCGAGAGGCTAAAAGTTCATGTTGCCTCTCACCCTCATATACCTTTCGGTCACAGGTAATTAGTTGTTTTGGAAACAACATCAACCCACCTCGACTCCGGTAGTGTTTGTAGTGCTTTTGACAGCACGCAGCCAATCTATAAGTCATATCACATTTCCGTGATTCATAAACATATATCAAGCTACAATGTCCTTTAATATGTAATTTGCTCTACCTCGGAATTAACATATTTTCATAAATGCTTAACCGAAGGGGAATTTTTTCTCGATAATAGACTTACCTGGACCAGGACGCGAACCCTTGGATCCTTTCAAATCCAGGAACGTCAGTGAAGCTTTTACCTACTACACCACAGCGAGAGGCTAAAAGTTCATGTCGCCTTTCACCCTCATATACCTTTCGCGCGTAGGTAACTAGTTGGTTTGGGGACAACATCAACCCACCTCGACTCCGGTAGTGTTTGTAGTGCTTTTGACAGCATGTAGCCAATCTATAAGTCATATCACATTTCTGTGATTCATATACATATATCGAGCTACAATGTCCTTTAATATCTAATTCGCTCTACCTCGGAATTAATATATTTTCACATATGCTTAACCGAAGGGGAATTTTTTCTCGATAATAGACTTGCCTGGACCAGGGCGCGAACCCTTGGATCCTTTCAAATCCAGGAACGTCAGTGAAGCTTTTACCTACTACACCACCGCGAGAGGCTAAAAGTTCATGTCGCCACTCACCCTCATATACCTTTCGCGCGGAGGTAATTAGTTGGTTTGGAGACAACATCAACCCACCTCGACTCCGGTAGTGTTTGTAGTGCTTTTGACAGCACATAGCCAATCTATCTATAAGTCATATCACATTTCCGTGATTCATAAACATATATCGAGCTACAATGTCCTTTAATATCTAATTCGCTCTACCTCGGAATTAATATATTTTCATATATGCTTAACCGAAGGGGAATTTTTTCTCGATAATAGACTTGCCTGGACCAGGGCGCGAACCCTTGGATCCTTTCAAATCCAGGAACGTCAGTGAAGCTTTTACCTACTACACCACAGCGAGAGGCTAAAAGTTCATGTCGCCTCTCACCCTCATATACCTTTCGGTCGCAGGTAATTAGTTGGTTTGGAAACAACATCAACCCACCTCGACTCCGGTAGTGTTTGTAGTGCTTTTGACAGCACGTAGCCAATCTATAAGTCATATCACATTTCCGTGATTCATATACATATATCGAGCTACAATGTCCTTTAATATCTAATTCGCTCTACCTTGGAATTAATATATTTTCATATATGCTTAACAGAAGGGGAATAAGCCTAGCCTATGTTATCGGTTGCTACTGTAGCCTAGTCTATGATTCTGACATCTAAACCTAAGAGCTAAAAGCTTAGAATATGCCAATAAAATGTATAAATAATCAGTATGTACTCATTTTAAATAATTATTAATTAATCATTAACTATAATACACAAACAAACAAAAAAAAACCTTTCAATCAATTGTTTACATTCAGCTCTTACCCGTCTTACGAGTACCGAACGAATGCCAAGCAATCATTTTCCTAGCACACAGTAAGCCATAAATTTTCATTAGTATCTCTCTTCAACTAATGAAACTACCAAACAGTATAATAACCATTCATTTCTATTCTTTATTCTATCTTTATCTAATGGAGATACCGAGTTACTGACATCTATAATGAAGCATACGTATACGTAACGTAATAATAAAACAGAAGAAGAATTCTAAAAAATACGTATTTGTTGGCAGTCTGATTTATTTTATATTTTATATCTAATTCACATTTTTTTTTATTAAATGTATTGCATGTACTCATTTCAAATAATTATTAAGTAACCATTAACTATAATGAACAAACAAAAAAAATGCTTCCAAACTTCTGTTTACATCCAGCACTTACGAGTATCGAATGATCGCCAAGCAATCACTTTACACAGTAAGACATAAATTTTCATTATCTCTCTTCAACTACTGAAACTGCCAAACAGTATAATAACCATTCATTTCTATTCTTTATTCTATCTTTACCCAATGTTTTTTTTTATTAAATGTATTGCATGAATAAGTTTTTCAATTTACAGCATCCTTTTCTTTTACCAATAGAATACTTAAAGCACAAGGGGTAGATGCTGACCAATAGGAGAGCAGACCTTATGGGGTGACTAGCATCAGGAACCAATGGGAGAGCAGGAGGATGGGGGCGAGTTTACTTCGTTGGCGGCGCGGGAGTTTTAAAATTGTTCTTGGTGGTCCGGGCGAATCTCGGGACTTTACAGCAACAATCTTTCATATCTTGAAAACTTTTCGTATTTGCTTTCGTATCTCGAGTTTTTCGTAAGTTGAGCCTTTCGTATGTCGAGGTACCACTGTATATATTTAAATATATATATATATATATATATATATATATATATATATATATATATATATATATATATATATATATATATACAGACCAACCCTCCCGCAGAGTTACTTTTCGTGTAGGCCCTTCGCCGATGTTTTTAAAATACCACTTCATGATTTCACGAGCAGGGTCTTCATCGAACAAGGAAGGAGGTAGTTTCAAAATACAGCCCTAAGAGAGGTCTGACTACCCTAAATTAGGGTATTTTACCCTAAAGTGGAAGCACTGGTCTGTTTGTTTACCTCTTCCAGGACACCAACTGTACCGAACAACGCCTCTTCGAAGAAGAGCTTCATCGTTGTTTTTAAAATACCACTAGATGAAGAGATATCACAAAGAGCCTCTTCGTCAAAGCGGAGGATGGTAGCTCAAAAATACGGCCCTAAGCGGCTTATCTGTGCATTTAAATGTACAAGAACTGTTTGAAACAGCACCAAAATGAGATGCCATGTTGACAGAAAATCTGACTTTATTTCTTGTTATTGCATAAAAAATTATCAATCGTGAAACTACGTAATTGATTTAGAATTCTACATAACAGAAAAGATGATATTTGATATCTGTAATGGGAGAAATGGTTTTATCTCTTGTTATAAATTTGGCAGATATGCGGAGATTAAACACGTGGGAGGACCCAAACAGCCTCGCCAGAGAGCTCTGGTCATTTTGGAAATACTATAGCTTGTCTACAGAGGCGGAACTAGCTTGGAATTAACTACAATTAATTAAAGCAAAATTTAAATAATTCTTGTTCCCTGCAACAAATCTCCAAAAAGTAAGAGGGTACAGGTTGAGGCAAGATAGTATTATTATCGATGTTATATTACTAAGATAACGTTAGGTAAGGAAAGTGTGAAATAAGTGAGTGTTACATTTAAAATTTACGAATAAGAAAAGTTGAATAAAGATCGCAAAAGTAGTGTGTAAATTTCCATTAGAAGACAACCGTCTCAGAGAATCATGGCATCGAGTTGTCGAGTCAGATATTTTTTGTTTAGCTATCTTGCCCGTCAGTTAGTAATGCATGGATATTAAATTTCGAACTAGTTAGCTTAGAGCATGAAAAAAAATGGGATTGGCACATGTGCCTAACATCTCTCTCATAGGAAAGGACACACAGTTTTGCAAGTCCATAGGATATGGGAATAGTGGCAACCCTAAGCAGGAGGCCCCGGAGTAAGCCTGCCAGCGAAAATTAATCTCACTCGCTTGAGAATCATACAAAATTTCATTTTCTATCCATTATTAACATAATCACTTTATCAGTGTTTTAATTTCATAACTGCATTTTTCTAAAGGCAGAAATCATTTTAACAGAAAATTAAGTGTTTCCTTCTTTCTTAAGTTGTGGAGTAGCAAAAATATAATGTGTTGTGTTTTCTGTTGCGTGACGTCACTAGTGTTCAGACCAACTGTGCAATTAGCTGTTAATGGTCATGTTAATGGCCATCTAGTTGGAGAAACATATGCATGTGGCTTGTGATCTTGAATTGTTATTCCAAATCACTACTTTACATTGCACATACTACTGTAACGTCTAGAGTAGTGCTTCAAAAAATTTTCACAATACTTAATAAAGTGAAATTAGGCAAATACATTTTCATTTTAATTTCTTAAGAGAAACCTAGCCCATTAGTTAGGCATAGCAAATAATCATTAGCCGAAATCCACTCCCAGTAAAAAGTGAGTGAGAGAGAAACTCAGATATTTTTATAAGTACAATATCTACCAAAATTAATAAGAGCATGGTTTGTAATCAGTTAAAACAGCGTTTCTTAACCTTTTTCGACCTCAGCACCCCTTTTTGGTCAGGCCTAAGCAGGCCAGCACCCCTACCATTGGTTAACACCTAGTTACTACATAGATAAAGTAAAGATAAGAGCATTACATCTTGATCATATATTTGGTTCATTTTCCAAAACAAAAACAGTAATTATGGCAATAACATTGGCAAAAACAATAAGAAAATAAAGGAAAGATCATGGACAAACTCAATAAAAAATATTCATCAATGCGATTTTTGTTGTTGCTTATGTGCAACTAGTTTCTCATATCGTGGCATCGTGTCATCCAGAGCCACCCTCATGTCGTGGAGCAGGCCTCTATGAAGACGGTTCCAAACAGTTGTCTTGATCAACAGCATAGTCAAGAATGCCTTCTCACACAGAGATCATCTCCAGCGCTCCCTCTCCAGTCCAGGATACGCAACCAATGGTTTTAGACTACAGAAACACAGATTTTACCACCACTTATGTGACCTTCCCAGTACCCCGTGAAATTGATTTCAATATCCCAGGTTAAGAAATGCTGAATTAAGGGATTTTGACGAAGGAAAAATCTATTTCTGGGCGAGAGACCTGTGCCGCCCAGTGAAATGCTTCTTTAGCATCATTTCTTAGGTATATAACTGCTATATATTACCAGAGAAAAAAGTTGCATTGGAATGCTAGGAATAAACCCAGCTCGCTCACCTATATAAGGTGTCGGTATAGTAACTGGGGCGTGAAAACCACTGTCAGAGGTCTCGTGCCATTTAGATCTCTCCTCCTTCAAATTCCCCCGTTACTACGAGGTGCCGTTCTACATCCCACTACTGTTGCTACTACTACTACTACTTCCACCCACGCGATCACACTCACTCCTCATAGCACTCAAGCTTGGACCAATTCTGGGTGGGGAAAGCAGTGGATGGGTTCACTGGGCGGCACAGGTCTCTCACCCAGAAATAGATTTTTCCTTCGTCAAGATCCCTTTTCTGGGCTCCACCTGTGCCGCTCCGTGAAATAGTACAAGAGAAATGGTCCCAAAGCTTGGAAACCAACACCAGAGAAGGAAATAAATTAAAATCTGAATATAATTAAATTAATTTAATCTAAATATTATATGTGTGAATATAACAATATTCAAAAATAAATTCTTTAACATTTCCTTAATATGTAGGACAGAAACAAACACCATTATATAAAATATAATGAGTTATGAAATTCTTGAACATGACAGAAATTAACAAGATGTACAAAATGTTATAAAGTTAATATCTATATACAATCTAATATCACATAGGGTACAATCCAGGTGAAATACAAAACTACAGTGGGGATAATAAGTAAGGCAGGTAGGAGAAAGAGAAAAAGTAAATACAAGACCTTATAATTATGATTCATAATTTTCAGGAGGAACCACGTCCCCTGCTGCCACTGTTGCAAATTTTAGGGCTTCCAAGGGTTTTAAATAGTGGCGTTTAAAAACTGCTGGGGATTTCCAGCCTGTATATTTTTTAAGTTCATCAAAGTTCATATGGTGAAAATAATTAATGGATGTAGCTACTGCTCGTATATCAAGAACATGTGGAAATGATTCTGGGTTAGCTTGTTTAATAAAATACAGAATCTGTTGCCCGATTCCCTTCAGGGAAATGGTTCCTCCATTCTCTCTAATAAATAAGGGCCCCGAGGATTTATTGGAGGTTCTATTTAAGTATGCTTTCAGAGTGCTCACTGGACACAAAGATGGATCCTGTGGAAGCGGAACAATCTTCCAGGGAGACCATCTGTTCTGAGGATCCTCATTTTTTGCTAAAAATCTTTTGTCTGGGGAAATTAATATTTCTCCCGACGGAAGGAATTCAATATGCCCCGGATCTCTAGACAAGGCTGAAAGCTCTGATATTCTGGCTCCCGATGCTAGACTCATTAAAAAAAAAGTTTTTTAAATAGTGATATATAATTACATGATTCATTAAGAGTGTCAGAAGCTAATTTAAGTACATCATTCAAAAACCAAGAAACTGTATTAGGACGAGTTGATGGTTTCAATCTGGCACAAGCTCTCGGGATAGACGAGAAATATGAATCTGTAAGGTTAATATTAAATCCAATTTGAAAAATCTTCTTCAATGCTGATTTAATTGTAGTGATTGTATTGGCCGCTAGGCCTGATTCAAATAAAGTCCTGAAAAAGGTTACTGCTAGATTCATAGTCATCGTCTTAACCTTTGAGTTTCTTAAAAACTTTGCAAGTTTCTTTACAGCTGAATCATACTGACGAAGAGTGGATTCTCTTTTATCTGATTCCAAAAACAAGGTATTTTGAGGATCAATTTCTGCGACCTTTTGTGCTGCAAATTTCATAAAGTCCACAAAGTTAGGGCACTCTGAATTTTTGAGGAAACTAACACACTGTGAGTTTGTACTACTTGTGTTAGTTTTGGCTTGGGGATCCGTTGAGGATGGAGACCCAATTCCAGTAGTAGGGGAAACCAATTGCTCTTGGGCCAATTGGGGGCTACCAGAGCCACTCGACCCTTGAAAGTTCTGAGTTTGTCTAGTACTTTCATTAACATGTTTATTGGGGGAAATAAGTAAATTCTTTCCCAAGAGTTCCAGTTCAGTGACATTGCGTCTGTGGCATAAGCCCGAGGGTCCAGGTTGGGGGCTACATAACATTTCAGTTTGTGATTGGACTCTGTTGCAAATAGGTCTATCTGGAGACCCAGAACCTGCTGTGAAATCCATTTGAACGACTTTAAGTCCAGTGACCACTCCGATTCCAATGGAGTTGTCCTCGAAAGTGTGTCTGCCACTACATTCCGTACTCCCGCCAGATGAACCGCTGACAGGTGCCAATGGTTCATTGTTGCCATGGAAAATATTGCTATCATTACATGGTTTATGTGACTCGATTTGGAACCTCCTCTGTTTATACAATGGACTATAACCTCGCTGTCCAGCACCAGTTTGATATGTTGCTTCCTTTTTGGAGCAAGTTTCTTTAAGGTCAAGAATACTGCCATGGCCTCTAATACATTGATATGAAGTTGGCGAAATGTTATCGACCATAGTCCCTGGACTTTCTTGTACTGGGAGTATCCTCCCCAGCCGGTTAGAGAGGCGTCTGTATGTATGACCAGTGTTGGTGGTGGAAACCTTAATGGAATGGATTTTGCTAAATTCTTGACTTTTGTCCATGGCTGAAGTCTTTTCCTCAAAATTGGTGGAATCCGAGCTATTTTGTCTCGATACCTCTTGTTTGCTTTGGACCGCCATACTCGGTTTATATCTTTCAGTCTGACCTTCAGTAAAATGTCTGTTACTGAGGCAAATTGGAGGGCACCTAGGATTCTCTCTTGGTTTCTCCTGGACGTCATTTTGTCCTTGAGAAAACTTTTTGTATTCCTTGCTATTTCTTTCCTCTTGTTTACTGGAATACACAGAGTATGTGTGTTTAAGTTCCATTGTAACCCTAGCCACTGAAATTTTGTTTCTGGAACTAGACGTGACTTTTTGAAGTTGATCTGAAATCCCAATTGTTGTAGGAATTTTATTACCATGTTTGTCGCCTTGAGACAATTCTCTACACTGTTTGCCCAAATAAGCCAGTCGTCTAGGTAGGCTACTATTTGTATTCCCCAGGTTCTCAATTCTTGGATTACTGTTTCTGCCAGTTTGGTAAAAATACTGGGTGCTATATTGAGTCCGAATGGCATTACTTTGAATGCATAAGCTTGGTTGCCTAACTTGAAACCTAGAAACGGACGAAAATGCCTTGCTATCGGAACGTGATAGTAAGCATCTGTAAGATCTATAGAGTGGTGACGGCCCCACGGGGATAAGGCCCCGCACCTGAGAGACGGTCAGCATATGGAACTTGTCGCATTGAATGTAAGAATTCAGATGAGACAGGTCTAAGATTACTCTTCGCTTGTCTGAGTCTTTCTTTGGAACGCTGAACAAGCGAGCTTGAAATTTCAAATATTTTACCTTTCTTATTGCATTCTTTTGTAAAAGATCCTTTGCATGCAGAACTAACTCTTCCGTTGGATGTTGATAAAAACTGGTTGGTGGAGGGGGCCGTTCTATCCAACTCCACCCCAGACCCTTGGAAATTATGCTGTAAGCCCATTTGTTGAATGTCCAACGGTTCCGAAAAAGGTACAGCCTTCCCCCTACCTGAGGATTCTCACTGGTTTGTGTTGGATCTATTCCCCCGGGTTCCCCGGAATCCTCTACCTCTAGTGTAGGCTCTTCCGCTGCCTCTGTTGCGAAAAGCCCCTCTTGCTCTACTACCTCTGGCATTTCTATTATATCCATGGAACACGCCTTGTGTTTCATAGGAAGGATTAAAGGCTGGGGAAGGTGTAAAAGAGGTAGTGGCTACCTGTTGTTGTGGTTGAGGTGTAACCCAAACGTATTGTTGTTGGGGTTGAGCCTTTGATGTCGAAGGCTGACTCACTTGTGGCACTGGTATTGTTTGGACCACCTGTTGGGTCTGCTGACCTTGGAAAGATTGAAAATTCCTTGGTCTTTTCCTGCCTCTAGCTTGATTCCCGGATGGTTCGAATTTGCGTTTGGGAATCAGACCCCACCGGACTTTTAGGCTCTGATTCACTCTTGCAGCTTCACTAAGAACGCTGTTCACCATATCCTCCGGGAACGGGTCAGGACCCCAAATCGATGCCTTTATTAGTTTGTTAGGCTCATGTCTTATAGAGGCTTCAGCTAAGACATGCTTTCGACATTTACGTCTGGCTACCGCAAAATCGTATGCATCAGATTGTAACGTATGCAGCAACGACTTTGTCAGAATCTTGAATAATGGCTCCTCTTCATATACGAGGGAAGACATTTCTGCCATAGTAGTTGAGTTAATGGACCTACTCAGCCTCATGCGTGACTCAAATTCAAGTTTTATCAAGGAATCTGGGAGTCTAGGTAGCCGTTCGCTAAACTGTGTAGAAGCACAGTCAGCATTTAATTTTCCAGTTGTAAATGTTGCTGGAGCATCAATCCAGCAATCGTTATCCCCCGGGAATAGCAGAGAAGTCAAATCTGTTTCCCGTAATTGCGGCATTGGTTTGTCTTCAACCGCCGCTTGTAGAGCAAGGTCCACTATTTTTGTGGTGCAAGGTGTTGGAGTTTGTCCCTCCACCACAAACATTGTATACAAGCTTTTATGGGGTGTCAGCATGGTGTTAACACACTCCCACTCATTTAAAGTCCGAACCCAGGCGGACTGTGCTTGTTCTTTAGGGTAGATGACAGTTTCCTTAGGAACCTTGTCTAACCTAACTAGCGCTTCTTCGGTTAATCGCGCAAATCCGGGGAAAGGGAACTGAAGTCCCGCCGGATAGAATTCAAAATCTTCTACCGGCCGGGTACCAAATCCTTCAATAGTTAACATGCCATCCTTAAAGGGAGCATGTAATGCTAATCGCCAGGGATTGTTTTTCACAAACGCCGGGAGCTTAGAAACGTCCGGGATCACGTACTGCTGTTGTTGAGGCAGTCCGGATCGTAAGAGGTTCTCCATAAGACTCTCTTGGTTTTGCAGTCTCTGTGCCAGGGTATCTACCGACTGCAGGCGATCAGCTAAAGATCCAATCTGAGATTGGACTAAGCTACCCATTTGTTCCATCAATTGGCTCGAAAAAACTACCGGGTCAAAGGGTACCTACGGGGTCTTAGCTTTCGAGCTGCTCCTTGCTCTCGACCCATGGTGAGAGGAAGTAGCTACCACTGAGTCTTTCGATGTCTTGGTAGATAAGGAAGACTTGGATGGTCTAGGCAGCTTTGAGGGTTTACCTGGTTTAGGTAAGGACTTTTTTAATTGTTTAACTTTAGGGATTACTGAGCATGAACCAGCCATGTTTTTCCCAGTAAATCCTTGGAAGGAAGTCTGAGATGAAGAATTAGACGGTGCCGGACTAGGAATAGGGATCCTAGACCGGGCACCTCCTGCCTCACTTACCTCCCTACCTTGTTCTGTGGCTTCCAGAACCATCGGCTCTAGGTCCAAGCTGATGGCTGCTACGTCCTCTAGAACCGCTTCTCCAATGGCCTCTAGGTCTTCCGATAAAACCTGTGTATCCTCCCTGATCTTTGCAATGATTGGATCCGCCACTTCTTTGGCTACCGCTGCCGAAATCTTGGCGTTTGGGTAGATCAGGTTACACATCTCCTCTGACAGGATGTACGGTTTCTTAGCCTTCACATTCCTGGCAAACCCGCCAACCCAGATCTTGAGGGTCGACAAGGCGGAACTCCTAGTGGCCTGAGGGGTCTGAAAGAGAAAGTTTTCGTTACTATCGTTACTGGTAACGCTGTCGTTTAAGATTATATCGTCAATAATCTTCTCAATTCTATCACTTATATTCAAATTAATAGGTAGATTAACCAACGGGGATACCTACCGAATCCACGGTCAATTTTGAAACTAGCTCATAGCAAGTCTCACACGCATCCGGGTGCCACACCATCAAATCGTCCACCTGGACTGCACAAGGAGCATGAGATCGGCAGACCTCATGTCCACAAGCTTGTTGTAGCCCCGCCGCACAAGCCGTCATCTGACATCGCACTACCTGTAATTTAAATGATACATGAGTATCATAATAGTAGTACCGGAGGCTCCGGGTTCTTAAAATTAAGCTTAACTGAAGATGTAATATCTAGGTGAATACAAAATTTTTGTATAATACTAATTTATGATCATTCACTGTACTTATTATTGTCGTAAATAAGCTTTATATCATCCCGTCAGTGCCGGGAATGTAAAACTAAAGATAACAATTGTTAAAATAAAATTAGTTACTCCCGTCGACTCCGGGAAGCTAATTGAATATGACCCGAGGGTCTTGAACGTCTACCAGGGTAGGACGTATGATAGGTTAAGGTTTTAAGGAGGGAAGAGTTCTATTGACTCCCGCCAGCCCCGGAAACCTTTATAAACTACGACAATAATGGACAAAATTGAATTTAATTGTAATGTATGACAAAATTGTATGTCATAATACAAGTTTCCAGTGATTACTTCGTGTTATAGTTAGCCTATACTTCAGATCACGGTAAAATACGTGAATCTGGATATACAAATTCAACTAACTACTATACATCATATTGTATGCTAGTTCTATTGTAACAAAATTGCATGAAATAAACGAAGAAATCACGTCTGAAGTAAACCTAACACGCAATCCGTAACCTTCCCGGCTCAACCGGAAGCCAACTGTAAGGAGCCGAGAGCGACTACAGCTTTGTGGCAAACGAGCTTACACGACCACTAAAATATAACTGTTCCCCGCTTAGTCTCTAAAGAACATAAGTCATGAGGTATCCCGGGAGAGGGATAAGGAAAGACGTACACCACCGAGGTGGGTAGCAAGCGGGAACCAGCCTATGAGCCTGGCTCATGGCGATCAAGTGGAACCGTAACCGGCCAGGTGGAACAACCTACCGAGAGACAGTGGCTCCACGTGATCTAACTAACCTATCCTATAGAATGATCATAAAAAACACCTAGTAAATAAATAATGAAATCAAATATAAATATATTATGATATAGGTTATGATGGCAAGCAAGGAAAATTTATTTGATTATTTCGCTCAAGAGAGGAAACCAAAAAGAGGAATTAAAAGTGAAAATGTGATTGCATTAGCCTAGCCCTCCAAAATCGGGTAGCTACCGACCTGGTCGGGAAGACAGCAACACTAAACTGTTAGACAAACCCAATCGGGTAAATACCGATTTGGGACGATAAATTTGATTAATGATAAATCCTGCAATCGAGGTTCCTCTCTATCATAACCTTAACAAAGGACCTATCTCTTATATATAAGAATGGTTAACAAACTTACACTAATAAGAGTTAAACTAATCCTTACAATTAAGATTACTCAAAATACCAGAACCTTACTGGTGTAGGCTACCTTCTGAGGGCGTACACGGCTCGGTCGGGCAGCCATGCTAGCCCATAACCTAATAAAAAGTTTTGTCATATAATGGCATCACATAAAACTTTGCAAAATGGCAAGAAGCATGCATGATGTTACGGATAAAGACGGATCACAAATAGTATAAGGAACTAATTGCTATGCGTCATGGAAACAAAAGCTCTCGGAGGTAGCGACATGAATGGCGAACAGGGAGCGGTATTCTTCGACTCCCGATATTTAAAAAGCCTAAATAATTGAATGTATCGAATATCGCTACTTCCAGAACCGCAAAATTGATAGTTTTAATACTCAACTTGGTGGCAGAAGCTTCCAAAAGGTCCGACATCTTGCATAAACACCAAATCACAGAACTAAATAAAACGCGTGCGCTCTGTAAAGATGCTATGAAAGGAGTGAGTGTGATCGCATGGGTGGAAGTAGTAGTAGTAGCAACAGTAGTGGGATGTAGAACGGCACCTCGTAGTAACGGGGGAATTTGAAGGAGGAGAGATCTAAATGGCACGAGACCTCTGACAGTGGTTTTCACGCCCCAGTTACTATACCGACACCTTATATAGGTGAGCGAGCTGGGTTTATTCCTAGCATTCCAATGCAACTTTTTTCTCTGGTAATATATAGCAGTTATATACCTAAGAAATGATGCTAAAGGAGCATTTCACGGAGCGGCACAGGTGGAGCCCAGAAAAGATATTATTGGCAGATAACTCATTACTTCATAAAGCCAAAATACCCAGAAATATTCAAGTTATACATGAAATTTATTCAAGATAATTCCTGTTTCATCAGTATATTTTTAAGGGGCCGGCCGGAACCCTTATATATGGGAGTATAGGGCAAAAAATGCAGTCATGAAAAAATTCAGGGAGCTTCATATGGCAATTGAGAATACGTATATGAAATATTTCGTCAAAATTCCTCACTTTCGTAGTTACAGGGTAATTAGTAAATGTAACTCCATAGGCCAAAAACATTGATCCGTACAAGAAAATGCAATATTTCTTCTGTTATTGTAAATTTTGATAATTATTGTCAAAGATATTGTGACCAATGGCATCTGTAGAGATTCCATGATCCGCAGATGGGAAGTCAGTGAAGTAACCACGATTCAGTGCGAGCACAAACCCCAAGTAGGTTACACGTTCGAGTTTCACCTCTGACATTCGCTTGCTTTTACGTACAGACGAAGAAAATTCGCTCTAATATGATTACAGAATATCATAATATACACAATATTAGCGTAGTTAGTGAAGATAGAGAGGCAAGGTTGAGTAGTAACGCCCCCCTCTTGCCTGACGTACACGTCACACTGTGCCCCAGGCTACGATCTTTGACCAAAGGGATCATCATTTATGATTTATTAGTACCCAAAAATGAATATGAAATTCATAATAAGCATGATTTATTAACGTTGTCTTTGTAAAAAGAGTACACCGAGTTTCACCTCCGACATTCTCTTGCATTTACGTTTGTTTAGCTTTGTTTCGGCACGAATTTCATCATGCCAAAGAGGAAAACATCTCACTAACAAGAAAAACATCTCGCTAACATACAGAAAAAGAAAATTCACTGTAATAAGCCGAGTTAGTGAAGGAGAGAGAGAGTTGCTTAGGAAGGAGTGACCCGTCTTGCCTGACGCAGTGCCCCAGGCTACGATATATGAGCAAAGGAATCATCATTTATGATTAAATTATGTTAAATAACATAGTTTTGGTTTATTAATACACAAAAAAGAAATATACATTCATAATAATCATTATTTATTAACATGTCTATATAAAAATACGAAGTAAAACTTTGAACGCCAGTATCTCAAAACTATACTTATTGACCTTCAAAATCTATCTTATCACTTAGTTTTGAAGCTATAACATTGGAATTTGGTATATAACTCCGAAAGACATTATAGAAAAATCAAATCAAGCCCTTTTGTCCAATTTTTGTTTAGTCTTTTTTAAATAAATTTTTTTTTCCTGATTTATAGGGTTTATTTTTTTACCATAATGAAAAATTCATATATAGCAAAAAAATTATTAAAAAAAAAAAAAAAAAAAAACTCTTCACTTGATTGGAGGTCTACATCAGGTCTATATATGGTAGTAATCCCAGGACTTAATATTAAACATCAAAGTAGGAGATAGAATTTGGAAAATGTTATTTTCATGATAAAATAAATTTTTTAACATACTCACCTGGTAGTTATATATATAGCTTACATCCCTGACGTCACGGCAGAATTTCAAAACTCGCGGCAATCGCCGTTGGGTAGTCAGGTGCACCACCTGTGCGCCCTCTACCCAGGTACGGGGAACCGTTCCAACTATTCCTCAGATCTTCCATGCCCATAGTCTCTAGAGGGGAGGAGGGTGGGAATTAAATTATATATACAGGTATTCTCCTACTTACGATGGGGTTAGGTTCCGAAAAACCCATCGTAAGTTGAGAAAATCGTATCTCGGATATAGCCTAGCCTACACTAAGTTAATCAGTACCATATAGGCTAGGCTATATACACATATATGGAAGATTAGCCTACACTACACAGTATACCTATACATATAAGGTATAGTAATTATTAATATCAGCTAGTTCGGGTGTTTCAATGCAGATTGACTTATGATAATTAAGTATAAAAAGAAACTTAATAATAAGAACAAGGATCAGACTGTAGCGTAAAGGGTACTCACCAAGATTCGGTCCGTTGTCGGCATACGTGATCGGTGTCAGGCTGTTCATGGCTACTATAACTAAAGATCGGAAGAGGAGGATGATGATAAAGCAGCAGGATCATCAATTCGCTCTTCCTCAGATAGAATTTCTTCTTCTGTTAGTTCAGGTGTCTCGAGGAAACAACTGTTCCGAGACGTACAGGATCGAGTCTCAAGTGAGGGGGTAGGGCTGGGGGAAGCGGAATGCACTGGAGTCGTTCTCTTGAAGAAAAAATCCATTGTAGGTTGCACAGTGCGTTTTTTTCGTTCTTCATAAATTAATCGGTAACATGCAACACTGTCTTGATGAGCCCTCTGAACTTTGGCAAACCGTTCCTCGTCCCCATCCATTTCACTTAAAAGTTTCAGTCCTTGATCAAATAAAGCAAACGCCTCTGCCAGTTTTTTAGTCGTAAACGTTCGCTCCAGCTCTTTTATTTCTTCTTCCTCTTCTGCTTTTTTTTTCTCTTCTGCAAGTGCAATTAAATCCTCTGCCGTTAGCTCTACATCTTGCACATCTATAAGTTCTTGGATATCTTCCTCGTCAATTTCTAAATCTAAACTTTTCCCAAGTATCAAGATCTTTTTATGATTTCCACTTCTTCTTCATTCTGATCGAAACCTTTAAACGAGTTCACATACACTTTCAGCAGATTTTTCCAGACCCCATTCATACACTCTTTCTTTACCTCCTTCCACGCCCTTCCAATGTTCATAATGGAGTTAAGAACACTAAATTCTTTCCAGAAAGTTCTGAGATCTTTCTCCTCGTTATCCGTAGCCTGAACAGCCTGCGCAAACGTGTTCCGAAGATAATACGCCTTGAACGTAGCCACAGCACCCTGATCCATGGGTTGTATGAGAGAAGTTGTGTTTGGTGGCAGAAACACAACTTTTACATTCTCGTTAATATCTCCGATGTGCTGAGGGTGGCCAGGAGCATTGTCGAGAATCAGAAGAATTTTGAAGGGGATGTTATTTTTTCTACAATGATCTTTCACTTCCGGAATGAAGCAATGAACGAACCAGTCCTCGAACAATATTGCAGTCATCCAAGCTTTTTTATTATGACGGTAATGCACAGGAAGTGTCTGCTTGTCGATGTTTTTTAAAGCCCTTGGATTTTCTGAGTGATAAATCATAAAGGGCTTAAGTTAATACCCAGCCACATTTCCCCCAAGCAGAAGAGTCAATCGATCCTTGTATGCCTTAAACCCGGGCATCACCGTTGCTTCTTTGTGGATGTAGGACCGTTGTGGCATACGTTTCCAATAAAGTCCGGTTTCGTCAACATTAAAGATTTGCTCTGGCAAGTAGCCTTCATTAACGACGATCTCGTGTAAAACATCCTTAAATTTAGCGGCTCCGTCGGCATCAGCGCTTGCTGCTTCACCGCTAATTTTCACACTGTGAAAATTATGGCGGTTCTTGAAACGACGAAACCATCCAGCACTTGCTGCAAAACTTTTGTTGTGGTTATCATCATAATTCTTCTTCAGCTCTTCAAAAAGCATGCGCGCCTTTGTCTGAATGGTTAAGAGGGTGAGCGGCATACGCTTTTGTATTTGATCCTCCATCCACGTGACCAGTAACTGCTCCATTTCTTCCAAAGGCCCTATCCTCTTCTTTGATATAACCGTTGAATGAACTGAAGCAGATGCCTTTACAGCATCCATTACGCGTTTCTTGTCCTTGAGGATGGTGGATACCGTCGATTGCGATAAACGTTCGTCACGTGCGATAACCATGACTGCCTTTCCCGCTTCACGCTGGTTTATTATTTTCAGTTTCTGCTCCAAAGTGATGGATTGCCTCTTCTTTTTTGCCCTACCAGCAGGACACCTATTTGGTTGTTTGGCAGACATAGTTTTTTTGTTTTAATTTTCTGTACTTAAAAAAACTCTCAAAAATCACAAACGAACACCGACCTAATGTTACTTGGTTCAAAACGAGCGCAAGTGAGGTCGAACTCATTGCCGCTGTACCTACGCCAGCCTCTCGCTCTCGGGCCAACATATCGTACAGCGTAGTACGCTGCTGCCAGCGCTCGCTGTGCGCGAAATTTAAAAATACTCATTTTCAACTTTTTTTTTTTCTTTTTTTTTTTTTTTAGTATTAATTGCTAACCCCATCGTAACATCGGATTATCGTAAAACGGATTATCGTAACTCGAGCACTACCTGTAACTACCAGGTGAGTACGTATGTTCAAAAATTTATTTTATCATGAAAATAACATTTTTAAACATCTAACTCACCTGGTAGTTATATATATAGCTGATTGACACCTTTGGTGGTGGGTCAGAGACAGCTATCATCGTTGGAATTGACATAAGTGTTAATTAAAAACCAACTTACGGGTTCGTACCTGTTAAGGAAGCTGACTTCAATGATATCCTGCCTCATTATGTCTGCTTTCCTTATGAGATCCAGCTATCCACCCAGGGGGCTGAAGACCTCTTGGAGACTGTCAACCGGTCAAACCTCTATGTGACTAGACTCCCTACAATACCCTTGTTCCGGGCGCTACCAAGGAACAAGCTGACCACCTGACTAAGGATCAATGATTGTGGAAGACTGCGTCCAGGCTCCACAAACAACCATAAAAATTCAATAGTTCCAAGGTAAGAAAAAGAGTATTGGTTTATGGGATTTCAGGGGGTAGTCCATTCTCCCATACTGAATGAGCTGCTACGAACGGTCCCAGCGTGTAGCAGTCTTCATACAGAGTCTGCACTCGTGTATGGTAGTGCGGCGCAAACACCGATTTGCTTCTCCAGAAGGTTGCGTCCAGGATATTTTGAAGGGATCTATTCTGTTTGAAGGCTACCGAGGGTGCTACGGCCCTAACCTCGTGAGTCTTAACTTAGTAGCCTGAGATCCACTTCATTACATGCCGAATCTGCTTCCCTAATTAAGTGCTTTATAAAAAAGGATAGCGCATTCTTTGACATTTGCAGAGCGGGCTTTTTGACAGAACACCAAAGCGCCTCTGAATTGCCACGTAATTGCTTCATTCTTTCCAGGTAATGCCTCAGGGCCCTAACCGGACAAAGAACTCTCTCTACTTCCTCACCTGTGATATCCGACAGGTTTGGAATCTCGAACGATTTGGGCCAGGGCTGAGAAGGGCGTTCGTTCTTCGCTAGAAATCCCAGCTGTAGAGAGCAGATAGCCTTGCCCTGTCTGAAACCTACAGCTTTGCTGAAGGCATGGATTTCACTGACTCTTTTCGCTGTCGCTAGACTAACTAAGAAGAGAGTTTTCATGGTGAGGTCCTTAAATGATGTCTCCTGTAATGGCTCGAACCTATCACTCATGAGAAACTTCAGAACTACATCCAGATTCCAAGCTGGCGAGGATTGTAGTCTCTCCTTAGTAGTCTCGAAGGATCTGAGAAGGTCTTGTAGATCCTTATTATCAGACATGTTCAGGTTCCTATGTCTGAAGACAGCTGCTAACATACTTCTGTAACCCTTAATGGTAGAGGCCGAAAAGTTACACCTCTTTTTAAGGTACAGAAGAAAGTCCGCTATCTGAGTTACAGAGGTACTGGAAGAGGAAACGGAGTTGTCCCTGCACCATCCTCTTAATGTCTCCTACTTGGATTGGTATACCTTAATGGTGGAAGACCTTGCTCTTGCAATGGCTCTAGCTGCCTCCTTCGAAAATCCTCTAGCTCTTGTGAGTTTTTCGATAGTCTGAAGGCAGTTAGTTGAAGAGCTTGGAGGTTTTGGTGATACCTTTCCAAGTGGGGCTGTTTGAGTAGATCTACTCTTAACCGAAGGCTTCTGGGGGTGTCCACCATCCATTCCAGTACCTCTGTGAACATTCTCTTGTCGGCCAGAACGGTACCACTAGAGTCATCCTGGTGCCTTCGTGAGACACGAACTTTTGCAGCACTTTGTGTACTACTTTAAATGGAAGGAAAGCATACACGTCTAGATGCAACCAATTCATGAGGAACGCATCTATGTAGGCTGCCTCGGGATCTGGGACTGGAGAACAGTAAGTCTCCATCCTCTTTGTTTGCGCTGTGGCAAAGAGGTCTATGCATGGGCGACCCCAGGTCCACCACAGGTTCTTGTAGACCTCTTGATGGAGAGTCCATTCTGTCACCAAGACTTGATGTTTTCTGCTCAGGATGTCTGCCCTTACATTCCTTTCCCCTTTAATGAAGCATGTTACTAGTGTCACGCTTTTCTCTTTCGTCCAGAGAAGAAGCTCTTTTGACGTCTCGTACAGGGACTTGGAGTGGGTTCCGCCTTGTTTGTTGATGTAGGCCAACGCCGTCGTGTTGTCGGAGTTGACCTGCACAAATTTGTTCTGTACAGTTCTTTTGAACTCCTTGAGAGCCAGAAAGACTGCAGTCAGTTCTTTTTGGTTGATATGGAACTTCTGTTCTCTGTTCCAGGAGCCCGAGACCTACAACTTTCCCAGTGTTGCTCCCCACCCCGAGTCCGAGGAGTCGGAAAACAACACTAGGTCTGGGTTCCCCTGCTTTAGGGAAAGGCCTTCCTGGAGCTTGACGGGGTCGTTCCACCAGTGTAGACAGGGTTTCATGGAGTCCGACACGGGAATACACTTTGTCTCCAGTGTCTTCCTCTTGTCCCAGTGCTGATTGAGGTGGAACTGAAGTAGGCGAAGGTTCAGTCTTCCTAAGGAGACAAACTGCTCTAGCGAGGAAAGGGTCCCCAGCAGACTCATCCATTCCCTTGCGGAGCACGTCTGTTTCCTTAGGAAGTTTTGCAGCCTTAACAAGGCTTGTTCCGTCCTCAACGAAGACGGAAAAGCCCAAAAAGCCCGACTCTGAATCCTCATACCCAGGTACAAGATCTCTTGGGATGGGATCAGTTGTGATTTTTGACGGTTTATCAGAAGGCCTAGGTCTTTTGATAACCAAATCGTCTTCTGAAGATTCTCCAGACCGCAGGTGTAGGAATGGGCTCTGAGGAGCCAGTCGTCCAGATACAGTGAGGCCCTGATACGTCTCTTGTGTAGCATTCCCGCTACGTTGCTTATCAGCCTCGTGAATATTTGAGGAGCGGTGTTTAGGCTGAAGCAAAGAGCTCGAAATTGGAACGTTTCTGCCTTGTAAACGAACCTTAGGTACTTCTTAGAGTTCGGGTGGATAGGGACGTGAAAGTATGCATCCTGAAGATCCAACGAAACCATCCAATCGTCTTGTCTGACTGTGGCTAGGACTGATCTCGTTGTCTCCATCGTGAACTTTGTTTTCTTCACGAAAACGTTCAGGGCACTCACGTCCAGTACTGGTCTCCATCCCCCCGAGCTCTTGGGAACCAGGAATAAGTGGTTGTAAAACCCTGGTGACTCCAGATTTCGAACTCTTTCTATTGCTCCCTTCTGCAGCAACATAGAAACTTCTTGCTGTATCGCCTGGGCCTTGGTTTCCTCTCTGTATCTGGCTGACAGATCGATTGGTTTTACTGCTAAAGGAGGTTTTCTCAAGAAAGGGATCTTGAATCCCTCCTTGAGCAGCTGAATTGACCAAAGATCTGCTCCTCTTTCCTCCCATGCTTGCCAGAAGTTGGAAAGTCTGGCTCCCACCGCTGTCTGAAGAGGATTGCTGTCAGACCTTGTTTCGCCCTTGTCTGAAGCCTCTTTTCTTCGTATTTCTTGCCATCGGTCTTGTGTTCCCTCTACTGAGGGCTCTACCTCGAAAGGGCCGAGAAACTCGAGTCATAGGAGTAGTTTCCTTGACCTTCTGTGCTCCAAAACTTGTTAGTAGGACTTTCCTTGCTGTCTTTGTCATTAAATCCTGCGTAGCCTTTTGGGCTAAGGCAAAGGATACTTCCTTCACTAAATCTTGTGGGAAAAGATGTGTGGAAAGGGGAGCAAACAGCAGTTCCGCTTTTTGAATGGGTGTAACCCCATTCGAAAGGAAAGAACACATTTGGGCCCTTTTCTTAAGGATTCCCGCAGAGAAAAGAGCCGCCAGTTCGTTCAATCCATCTCGTAGAGCTTTGTCAATGCAAGACATAAGATGAACAAGCTCCTCCGTACCAGCTGACTTGAAGGTTTCTATTTTCTTCCCCAAAGATCCCAGAGTCCAGACTAGGAAATTAAAGACTTCGAAGGCTCTAAAAATCCCTTTGAGGAGGTGGTCCATTTCAGAGGTAGACCAAAAAACCTTTGTCTTTCCCATGGCCGTCCGACAAGAGGCGTCCACAAGACTCGAGAAGTCCCCTTGGGAAGAGGCGGGAACTCCCAGACTGAGAGCTTCTCCAGTCTCATACCAGATGCTAGATCTGGACGCTAATCTGGCCAAAGGAAATGAGAAAGCTGTCTTTCCTTGGTCTCTCTTAGTGTCCATCCAATCCTTCATAATTCTCAATGCTCTCTTCGAAGAGCGTGATAAGACCATCTTCGTAAAGTTGGACTTCTTAGCTGCCTTCCCTAGCGTGAACTCTGAAGGTGGGGAACGAGGGGCAGCTGGAATAAAGTTTTCCGGAAAAAGTTCCGTGAAAACCTTCATAAGCCTTTACAAGTCTGACGAAGGATTTAGATCTTTTTGATCCTCTTCGTCTGAAAAGTCTTCTATCGGATCAAAAGGAGAAGGGGGGATGTCATTATTCCCTTCTTCCGATCGACCCATAACAGAAGTAGCGATGTCATGTTTCGTCAGCGCTTCCAAAGTATGTTCTTGACGCCTGGCGTCGAGAATCCTGAAGCTCGGCTTCCTGGCGCTGAACTTCTTGACGCTTGGCGTCCTGATGTTCAAACACTTACCGCTCGGCGTCTTGGCGTCCACGTTCTTGACACCTGGCGTCCTGGCGTCCAGCTTCTTGATTCCTGGCGCCCTGTCACTGAGAATCTTGACTTTCGGCGTCCTGGCTTCCAATTTCTTGACGCCTGGCGTCTTGGCGTCCAGTTTCTTGACGCCTGGCGTCCTGGCGTCCAGCCTCTTGATGCTCGGCGTCCTGGCGTCCAGAATCTTGAAGCTCGGCGTCTTGGCGTCCAATTTCTCGCCTCCTGGTGTCCTGGCGTCCAGCCTGTTGACGTCTGGTGTCTTGGTGTTCAGAACCTTGACGCTCTACATTTTGGAGTTCGGAATTTTGATGCTCGGCGTCCTGGCATTCATCTCTCGCCTCCTGGCGTCCTGGCGTCCAGCCTGTTGATGTTTGTCGTCTAGGTGTTCAGAACCTTGACGCTCTACGTCCTGGCATCCAACTTTATGAGGTATGACGTCCTGGCGTCCAACTACTCATCCAAGCTTTTGACGTTTGCTGTTCTGCAGCCCCTTGAGGTCGTTTGCTGAACGCTCGCCGCCTGTGCGACATACGTTAAACGAATCCTCAGGACAACTCACAGCTCCTGGAACTTTCTGATCTGGACGAATATGTACGTCTTTGTACGTAGCAGGTTGATAAGACTGCATTAAGGAGGAGAGTTTCTGCTGCATATCTTGCAGTAACGAAAACTGCGGAGCTTCTTGCTGCTGGGGACAGACTGGGGAAGCTGCAACATCAATTTCTCTCTCTCCATCATGTTCAGTTTGAGGCGAACGTCCCGAAGATGAGTGCCAATCCGAAGGAGGAGCTGGAGCATGAACCGAAGGCATCCAATCGTCCGATATTTCCTTGCCTCCTACCAAAAGCGACGGAGGCCTCCTGTGCGACCATCTTGCCGTCTTAGCTTGGTAGGATAGCAAGCATCGAAGCTGGAAGGGAAAAGTGCTTCGGAAGTTGGAGCCTGCACCGAAGGCCTCCCACCGTCCGATATTTCCTTGCCTCCTACCAAAGACGACGGCCGCCTGTGCGACATCTTGCGTCTTAGCTTGGTAGGAGAGCAAGCATCGAAGCTGGAAGGGAAGTGCTTCGGAGTTGGAGCCTGCACCGAAGGCCTCCCATCGTCCGATATTTCCTTGCCTCCTACCAAAGACGACGGCCGCCTGTGCGACATCTTGCGTCTTAGCTTGGTAAGAGAGTAAACATCGGAGCTGGAAGGGAAGCATTCCGGGCTGCTCCAATGACTACATCCTGGCTGCTCTACCGGATATTGTCTTTTGAGGGGTCTCGATTTCGAACTAAGACACCATCCCCGTCTGGGGACTGCATCGTCCGATGACGAAGAAAACACTTTAACCTCGCCCTTCCAATGGCGAGGGTGAGCGTCCTGGGGATCGTCAACAGGTACGCTCGAGGGGACGACTGCTCGGGAGTTTGAGGGGTCTCTAAAATCTCTCACCTCCCTTCGCCTATCGACTTTCCTTCTCACAGGGGTTGGTGAGCTTGGAAGAGGTCTAGGGCTAGGAGCACGACAGATCTGAGCGGCCGCACCCTCCACTGCACTTGCACTTTTTGTATCACTTGACACTTTAAGATCTCTCACATTAGACCATAATTTCTCCCTATCTTCTGCAAGGGATTCTACCCGTTGACCAAGGGCTTGAATGGCTGCCATCATGTCCTTTAATGTTGGACTATTACCTGTTTCAGTAGTGGGATCTGGTACTACTACTACAGAAGGTGGATCAATAGGTTCATTAGCGAGGGATATAGAACTGCCGATTCCCTGACTGTCTTTGGATGAGCGAGACATACTATTCTTTGCTCTCCTGATCCTATCCTTCTCTAATTTCCGCACATAGCGGTAATACTCTATCCACTCAGTCTCAGGCAAGTTCACACATTCTTCACACCTATCACCCAACTCACAAGTCTTACCTCTACATTTAATGCAAATCAAATGAGGGTCTATCGAGGCTTTAGCAAGCTGAGTCTTACAACCTCTCACACACATTCTCACACTCGATGCAGAGTCAGTCATGTTGGGAAATATCAAAAGAGAGATCAAATCAAGCAAGGGTCAAAACAACAACATCCAAACAAAGGTTAAGAAAAATCCAAATCGAGTTCCAAAATCAAGCGAAAGCCAAAGCCAAAGTGTACTTCACCAAATAACTGCAAAAAACACGGGCTAAGCGAGCGAAGTTCCAACGATGTCACCGATGCGGCGGCAGGGAAGATCTGAGGAATAGTTGGAACGGTTCCCCGTACCTGGGCAGAGGGCGCACAGGTGGTGCACCTGACTACACAATCGGCGATTGCCGCAAGTTTTGAAATTCTGCCGTGACATCAGGGACGTACGCTATATATAAAACTACCAGGTGAGTTAGATGTTTAAAAATGGTTATTTTCGGGATAAATCGCCCTGGCGTCACAAAACCGAAGGTAAGAGACGAAAATCATATGCAGTTTGGAGATGTCCCAAGTCACCTTATTAAGTGGTAGGAATATCAAAGTCCTGTCCTTAAAAATTGGCATTAGCCGGCCGGCCCCCTTAATGTTAGAATATTACTTTTCTTTTACTCATTAACACGTAGTGCGATAATTTGCATACAAACTTGTGTGCTAATACTTGTATCTATTTTCACACAATTTTACCTTAAGTGCTTTAAAGCAGCTGAGAGAGCTTTCACATCAATACGTAAAAAAAAAAGAATGGACCAAATAAAAGAACACCTCTGTCCCTCATAATAGTTTTGGGGGCAGGTGACAATAAACCAGTTATCAAAACTGTCTGCACGAGTGGATAATTTTCCAAGAGTCTACATACCATAAGCACTAATTCGCACAATGAAGTCCTTCACAAGTTTTCCTCTCTCCACATGAAAGGAAGAAGCCTCGCTAGTCCTTAGGAACCAGCCACCCATAAGTGTCATCAAAAGGGATTCCCTTTTCACAGTGTCTCTAATCTGGGGCACTGCCGACAAGTAACCAACCTTAACCCTTTAACGCCGAATGGATGTATTAAACGTCGAGTCAAAATCTCCCCCGATTGCCGAATGGACGTACCATACGTCGTCTCAAAAAAGTTTTTTTAAAAATTCGCGGAAAAATACTTATAGGCCTACCAGCCGAAAACTTTTGAATCACGCGCCTTGGGGGATGCTGGGAGTTCACGGATCAAGGTGTTGTTTTGTTTTGATGCGTGACCCAAGTGCGCAGGCGCGAAATGCCTTCTTCTCGCCCCAGCCAGCATCAGCGACGCACCGTTCGAGAGCGATCTTTTATCGGAACCGCGTTTTTCTGAGCTTGTGCGAGACTTTGAACATTTGTGTTGATACAGGACGTTCATAGAGATGTCTGGACGTCGTACGAAACGCGAAAGGCACGTTTTACCCGTCGGAAGGGAACGTGTTAGGAGAGTTTTGGACCTGGATGCTGGGGAATGAACAAGCACCCAACCTGACCTTGCTCCTCAACGCCGTTCTGTGCGACCACGTGTCGATGAAAGTGCTTCTCAAGTGTCTCATTTGCCGTTAGTAACCCCAAGGAAGCATCGGGCCGTCCTTAGGGGCATTCGTAGGAATTTGGGAGGGCTCCAACAAAGGGACATTGATGAATATTTATCAGAGCTCGATCGAGAGTATGTGGCAAGTCCTCATTTTGATGGCGGATGGTCGTCAAGTGATGAGGACATAACTCTCAATGAAAGTGATGACGACGAATATTTGCCCCCAATGTCCGTTCGAGGGTCACATCCCGAAAGTGAATTAGAGTTCAGTAGTTTCAGTGCGTATGAGGGGGAATCTGAGGAGGGGGATGATGAAGAGTTTAGTTCAAGTTGATTGATTGATTGTGAGTTATCTGGCATCACAACTACTTTAGTTCAAGTTCAAGTTTTCGCGCCGATGAGGATGATACAGAAAGCGAAGGCTTGAGTGAGGGAGATGGGCCAGTGAGGGGGTCTCGTGTTCGTAGTCGTACCCGCGCTCGTGCGCGTGCGCGCGCACGGGTACACAGAACGTTGGATAGTCGAGTGAGCAGCCAAGGTGAATCTCAGTCGTCCGAAAGCGAGGATGGGTGGACAGAGGACCCCACACCACCTACCATGCATCCATTCGCGGCAAATCCTGGCCTCACCGTACCTGCTCCCCTGACTCCTCTGGGTTTCATTCAGCTTTTCCTTACGCGGGAATTGCTGGAGTACCTGGTAGCAGAGACGGCGGACTACGCCAGGTACTGCCGTGATGAATTGCGCACGACATTGTCGTATTATTGGCGGGGTTGCAACCTCCCTGACATGGCGCATTTTTTGGGGATCCACGTTTTTTTTGGATTGTTACCTGCTTCCGACGTCAGGATATATTGGAGGCGTAATTTTTTCTTGGGTACGCCCAATGTGCACAGCGTTATGCCCCGTGATACTTTCCTGGCGTTGGACAGATATTTCAACGCCTTCAACCGAAGGGCCATACCCCGGAATAACTCTGATCGCCTCATTTTAGTGCGCCCAGTGTTGGATTATATCCGTGAACGCTGTGTAACTCTCGTGATTCCTGGAAAGAACCTTTCATTGGATGAGGGGATGATGCCTTACAAAGGACGTCTAAGCATCAAAGTGTATAACCCCAAGAAGCCGAAGAAATATGGCGTGAAATTTTTTTTTATTACCGAGGCCAACACTGGCTACGTCGTGGACTTTTCGGTGTATTCCGGGGTCTTCTCCACGTTGCGTGACACTGTTTTCGGGCTTGTGGATTGTTTCCGTAACCAGGGATACCACCTGTTTATGGATAATTATTATAACTCGGTATTCCTGGCCCAGGAACTGTATGAAGCAGGTATTCACATCAGTGGTACCCTTCGGTTGGTGCGTGGGGCCCCGAATTCCCTCAAGCGGTTCGCTAGCCATCCGCAACATCTGGCAAGAGGAGAGACACAGTGGCGGCGGAAGGGAGCTGTCTTTGTCATCTGTTGGAAGGGTGTCCGACTCGTCCCCATGATTTCGACGAGCCATGAACCTGTCCAAGAGGAGATCGTGCAGCGGAAGAAGACACGTCGACAGGGCCGAGTTGTGTATGAGGAGTTTTGTTTAGACCGCCCTACCGTCATTGGGCACTACAACAGGCACATGGGAGGAGTTGATCTCTTTGATCAGCTCATCCAATATTATCCCTTCGCCAGGAGAACCAGGAGGTGGACACAAAAGCTCCTCAAATACATCCTTCAGTTGGCCCTCCAAAATGCCTACATACTGTACTGTGGGTACCGCGGTAACAATCTTCCGAGGTTGTCCCACATACAGTTCCTAGAGGTAGCCGGGAATGCCCTCATCAACTTTAATCCCGAGGAGTGGCCTTCCATCACTGCCCCCCTGCCCCGAGCTGTAGATCTCCCCGTACAGGAAAGGGCAGACCTAAGGGGTGCCTACTTCGGTCATAGAGGTGCCAACGCCCCTGCTGCCGCCGCCACTGCTGCCGACGTCCCTGCTGCCGACGCCCCTGCTGCCGACGCCCCTGCTGCCGCCGCCCCTGCTGCCGACGCCCCTGCTGCTGACGCCCCTGCTGCCGCCGCCCCTGCTGCCGCCCCCGCCCGCACCACCCCTTCTCGTCGGGTAGTGGACCCTCCGTGTCGGCTGATGCCAGGGGATCACATACTGGATCTCCTTGAAGGGCGCAGGCAGAAACGGTGCCGGGTGTGCCATATGAATGGCAGAAGGAGAGACACCCGGTTCTTCTGTCGCACCTGCAAGATAGCTCTATGCAGGTTCGGGGAGTGTGACCGCAAATACCACAGTGCGGTCTTCTATTGGAGAGAGACTCAGCGGCAGTCAGGGGAGGGCTCACGGGACCGCGCCCTATCCCAGCAGCCGTAAGGGCGCGCGTCTCCTCCTCCACCTGTACCTCGTCATGTCGAGAGGAAAAAAATGCAAGACTCTTCAATGGAGGAGGGAGAAAACAAGAATAGAACGAAGAGTCAGGATTAGGAGTGAGTATTCTGCATTTGTTTTATATTTATTTTTTCATTTATTATATCAAGTTGTTATATCTCCATATCTATGCATGAATACGATATTTCATTGTATGCAAAAAGAAAAGTGTCACCTGCATTCCTTTTATTTATGTATTCGTACCAGAATCGGAAAATGTAATAAATAAAGAAACACGCACATTATATATTTATATTTATATATATATATATATATATATATTATATATATATATATATATATATATATATATATATATATATTTCTTTATTTTTTTTTATGTTGGTATTTTTGGGTAAGCAAAATACATAACAGTCTAGTAATCTTCAGTCATTTATCTTCATTTTGAAACAAATCCGAAGGCTCTAGAACAATATTGTGATTTATGGTGAATTTTTGAAAAAAATATTTTTCTTCCCTCTGCGCGCCGCTTCGCGGCCGAAAATCTCCGAAATGTGTACATCGCGTTATCCTAATATTTGCTCCTTTCCATATTAGCCGTTTTATAGAATTTCATATATCAAAATGTGCGCAAATTCATGAAAAATATATTAAAAAATAATTGAATGTTGTAGATTTTCTCATTTCTGAAATATGGGCATATAAATCACGATAATTGGGAAAAAAACTACGTATGGTCAAATTTGACGCAACCGAAATGGTCAAAAAACGTAATTGTAAGCTAAAACTCTTACTGCCTAGTAATCTTCAGTCATTTATCTTCATTTTGAAACAAATTCGAAGTCTCTAGAACAATATAGTGATTTATGGTGAATTTTTGAAAAAAATATTTTTCTTCCCTCCGCGCGCCGCTTCGCGGCCGAAAATCTCCGAAATGTGTGCATCGCGTTATCCTAATATTTGCTCCTTTCCATATTAGCCGTTTTATTGAGTTTCATATATCAAAATGTGCGCAATTTCATGAAGAATACAATAAAAAATAATTGAATGTTGTAGCTTTTCTCATTTCTGAAATATGGGCATATAAATCACGATGATTGGGAAAAAAACTACATACGGTCAACTTTGACGCAACCGAAATGGTCAAAAAACGTAATTGTAAGCTACAACTCTTACGGCCTAGTAATCTTCAGTCATTTATCTTCATTTTGAAATAAATTTGAAGTCTCTAGAACAATATTGTGATTTATGGTGAATTTTTGAAAAAAATATTTTTCTTCCCTCCGCGCGCCGCTTCACGGCCGAAAAACTCCGAAATGTGTACATCGCATTATCCTAATATTTGCTCCTTTCCATATTAGCCGTTTTATAGAGTTAGATATATCAAAATGTGCGCAAAGTTATGAAGAATACAATAAAAAATAATTGAATGTTGTAGCTTTTCTCATTTCTGAAATATGGGCATATAAATCATGATGATTGGGGAAAAAACTACATACGGTCAACTTTGACGCAACCGAAATGGTCAAAAAACGTAATTGTAAGCTAAAACTCTTACGGCCTAGTAATCTTCAGTTATTTATCTTCATTTTGAAACAAATTCGAAGTCTCTAGAACAATATTGTGATTTATGGTGAATTATTGAAAAAAATATTTTTCTTCCCTCCGCGCGCCGCTTCGCGGCCGAAAAACTCTGAAATGTGTACATCGCGTTATCCTAATATTTGCTCCTTTCCATATTGGCCGTTTTATAGAGTTAGATATATCAAAATGTGCGCAACTTCATGAAGAATACAATAAAAAATAATTGAATGTTGTAGCTTTTCTCATTTCTGAAATATGGGCATATAAATCACGATGATTGGGAAAAAAACTACGTACGGTCAACTTTGACGCAACCGAAATGATCAAAAAACGTAATTGTAAGCTAAAACTCTTACGACCTCGTAATATCCAGTCATTTATCTTCATTTTGAAACAAATTCAAAGTCTCTAGAATAATATTGTGATTTATGGTGAATTTTTGAAAAAAATATTTTTCTTCCCTCCGCGCGCCGCTTCGCGGCCGAAAATCTCCGAAATGTGTACATCGCGTTATCCTAATATTTGCTCCTTTCCATATTAGCCGTTTTATAGAGTTTCATATATCAAAATGTGCGCAAATTCATGAAAAATACAATAAAAGTTAATTGAATGTTGTAGCTTTTCTCATTTCGGAAATATGGGCATATAAATCACGATGATTGGGAAAAAAAACTACGTACGGTCAAATTTGACGCAACCGAAATGGTCAAAAAACGTAATTGTAAGCTAAAACTCTTACGACTTCGTAATATCCAGTCATGTATCTTCATTTTGAAACAAATTCGAAGTCTCTAGAATAATATTGTGATTTATGGTGAATTATTGAAAAAAATATTTTTCTTCCCTCCGCGCGCCGCTTCGCGGCCGAAAAACTCAGAAATGTGTACATCGTGTTATCCTAATATTTGCTCCTTTCCATATTAGCCGTTTTATAACGTTTTATATATCAAAATGTGCGCATATTTATGAAGAATACAATAAAAAATAATTGAATGTTGTAGCTTTTTTCATCTCTAAAATATGTGCATATAAAAAAATATATATATAAAAATTTCGACATTCGGTCAACTTTAACTCGTCGGAAATGGTCAAAATTTGCAATTCTAATCTAAAACTCTTACAGTATCGTAATATTCAATCATTTTTATTCATTTTGAAACAAATTGGAAGTCTCTAGAACAATATTTAAATTTACGGTGAATTTTTGAAAAAAATATTTTTTTACGTCTGCACGTTACGAATTCGTTCATCATTTTGTGATAATATTTTTCCGGTGTTGCTTTTATTGTTTTACAATGTATTATATATCAAAATGATTGTAATTTAGTGTACAATACAACGAAAAAAAAATAAACTCGTTAGCTTTCACCGTTTTTTGCACAGCGGGATTTTAATACAATTATGTATGAATTTTTTTTTTTCGCTACCATATATCGCATTATTTACATATGATAATGATATTATTTTTCATTTCTGATGATTGCATACTAAACTTCAGGCAATGACAAAAAAAGGAGCCAAAAATGAACTCTTAATCTTTAAAACTAAGCGCGCTGTGATTTTTTGAAAAAATTATTTTTTCCGCTTCCGCTCTCACTCAAAACCGGCTCCGGCATTCGGGGGAGTTTTTGATTTTTACCGCTTCGGCGTTTAAGGGTTAAGCGGTTCACCGTTTCTTTTCCTCTTACTTTTCCTGCACTCTACTTGGGGCAGAGTGACATTAGTTGTACTGCAATTTAGTGTATGACTAAGCAACTGCACCTGCACTTTGAGGTACAGAGTGCCAGCAACAGTGTGTCCGCTCATAAAGATTATTGCTCCTTCAGGACCGCTCCATTAGTGTGACCTCTTTATGGAACACTCAGCCACAGTGACACCTTATTGAAAAGGTGCCATTCCATTGAAGTGTAATCAAATTTAAGAGACACTTCCCCAAACCAAATTACTTCCCACACCTCTTTATTACACATCATACCCTACCAAAACCATGTCAGCAAAACAGTACCAAGCCTTCATGAACATGGGAAAGGATACAGGTCGCACAAGTCTGAGTTCACCAAGTGGGCCTAAGACAGGCTAGGTGCCGCCCTAAAATGAAAGAGAGGAACAATAACATCATAAACTGGCAAAAGGAGTAAGAGAGAGAGAGAGAGAGAGAGAGAGAGAGAGAGAGAGAGAGAGAGAGAGAGAGAGAGAGAGAGAGAGAGAGAGAGAGAGGCTCAAAAAGAAAATACCGAAAGTCTAGCCCACCAACAAACCTCTAACCCCACACCTGCTGCACCTAATGCTATAAACTGGGTAGGGGCAAAAAAGGATTGTGTACTCTAATAATGGCATGGAAAGGAATATCATTGAATCTAGCTTTATAAAAGAAAGTTACAACCATAATATGAAAATCAGTTAAAGGATGTATAAACTTGATCCTTTAATATCAAAAGAAATTTGTAAATTGTTCAATTATAAGGTAGGCAGTAAGGATATATGGAAATATGATTTTATTATTTGTAAACACAGTAAGGGGGACCACTGCTAATGTGATTTCCAACCCGGCCTGACAGACACCTGTCAGGTGTGGAATTATAGTCGTTTAGGCATTGCCCTAGAGATAGATTCTTGTGAACTTTGACACCTGTCAGGTGTGGATTTATAGTTGTTTATACATTGCCCTAGAGATAGATTCTTGTGAACTTTATTGCTGATAGAGGAGTAACTAGCATAATTCAAATATTCAGTAGATAGATAGAGGAGTAACTAGCATAATTCAAATATTCATTAGATAGAAAGTAAAACCCCTAAGGTTATAAGCTGAGACGGAGTACCCGAGGTAAAGAGTTACTTAATATTGTGGTGTCAAGTCTGATATTTTATTCATTGGTTTAAATAACGTAATGCCTGAGTGAATACGTTGCATGCATGCCTGGACAAACCTTTACGATGGACATGAATGATAAATGTAACTAGGAATTCATAGTTCTAACAATGTACATTTTTCTGCTTTCACGCTTATACTGTAGGAGATGTATCTGCAAAGTATTCTGAGTTTTTAAATCTTTCTGTATTGATATTATTTTGCATTTGTTCGGTCACACAGGAAATATATCTGTAACATTTATTTGTAAATGTTTAGTGCTCTAGAAGTAATTATAATTCTTCAGTGTTTTATTTTACAGTGTTTTTGGTATGGGACATCATGTTGCTTTGATATCTAATCCTACAGAAATTACATGTGTAATCATTCCGTGCTTTAACATCTTTATGTGTTAGCGGTCATACCTTACAGTATTACCTTATATTACTTTAAGAGATTCATATCAAAGAATCCCATTTTCCTAGTCACTTTGAATAAATATTCAATCACACAGGAGACCCAAACAGCAGAATTGAGTTTTTTCATTTGTGATTTAATATTTGCACTAGCTTTGTGAGTGTATGTTATTTTGTCCTTTTACTGCTTGATCAATTTAATGTTTATTTATTTTTAATAAAACTAAATCGCGGAATTTCAGTGCTACTGCTGAAAGTCCTTGGTTGTCATTCATTCAGGTTTACCCTACCCTTGACATATATTATGGGGGAAGACTGCCTGCAGTCCAAACGAAAAGAAATTCCATCTCTTCACACAGAGAGTGCAAGAGAGAGTAACTTAAATTAGTCAGGTGTGTTGTTTTCTTTGGAATTACTGTAGAGCCAATAACAAACATACAAAAATCTTAAATCTCTAAAAGGTGATCAAGTTTGATTAACCAAAGAGTCAAGGGGAACCACAACTTGGTGCATTTGAAGTTGACCCGATGTGTTTAAATAAGAGACAAACTATTACTCGAGTCTAGAGTCTAGAAGTTATGCCACTGTGGCAGCTCTATTATCATACCTGACCAGCACACTAACACAGATAGCTTATTTCTTTACGTGAATTGCACCGCACATAAAAACTATACATACATGCATGCATACACACACACACACACACAGATTGTGAGCTTTTTTACTTACAATACACGCTGAGTATCCAACTGTCTTCTATAACAGCCGTTGGGATATTTCTATTTTCGGCTCGGCATGCCAGAAGCTCTCCATCATCAGAAGAATTTGGTTGCAATCGAACGACGGATGTCGATACGTTTCCATCATGAGTTGTCTATGAGAATTTAATATAACTGTTGACATTCATGCAATTGTGCATTTGCTTATAAATATATCTACGAATGGACGAAGGCATTCCTATTCTGAACATGTTTAAATATTTCATTCATTTTCACAATGCCATATTGATAGAAAAAACATAACCTATTATCATGGTTACCATTTATGCTTAATAGTCTTAGACTTACTGTATCTGAGGTAGCTGGAAGTCTGGTAGATCCTCTCCACCAAGTAAGGACAGCAGGTGGCCGGGAACCTCTGGATGAGCAAGGAATGTCGTATATACGGCCGCTGGACAGAGGCTCTCGAGGGTGGTGGATAGACACGTCCAGCGGCCTCACTGGTTGGGAGAGTCAAGAAAATATCTAATTATGATTTCCCTATCCCCAAGAGAAAGAGAGAACACATATTTACTTCATTTTTAATCCCAGTTGTTGCACGAAGGAGATATTAAAAAAAAATAATAAAAAAATAAAAAATAAAAAACATTCATCGGCATTTGTGTCACACCAAATTTACATTTTTTTTTATTTCCTTCTTTGGTTCTTTTGGTTGGTTGTTTTTATTGCAAACAATATTTAGTTCCCAATTTATTTACTATTTCTTTAGAGTAACTTTTCTGTTTTTTTCTCTATCTTTCGCAAAAATTCACATTCCAAATATTCTTGTAATATTATCGAGTACTATAATGTGCTTGAGGCTCAGTCAGTTATTTCCTGTAACTATAATGAAATTTCTGTTAATATGCTCTATTCCTCTGGTTAAAAAATCTCAATAAAAAAGAAATTCTTAAATATATAAATTTTCATAATAAAAATTTAATTTTTATTATTATAAAAATATTAATAATGCTTACCTGTATAATTTATCTAGCACTAAATCCCCAACAACCGCACCAAAATTTACCACATTGGCAACCCTGTTACCTCCTATTCTGTCCGCCAGTTCGCAACACTGCTGTTGACAGTTACAAAACCTTCCCTTGAAAATCAGTTGTGTTAGGCAGATCGTGGGGTAGGATGGGTGGGACTAGATAAATTATACAGGTAAGTATTATTAATATTAATTTTATAATAAAAATTCCATATTAATAAACATTACCTTACTATAATTTATCTAGCCCGATTAACCACATTGAAAAGGAGGAGGGAATCTGAGTACAATTTTCCTTTAGGGCAGAATAGGACATAAAACAATCAAAGAAATATATATCATAGGCAGTTAAAAACTCAACCCAAAGTCAAGATATGAAGAACTCAAAGTCTCCTACCATAATGCCGCCGAACTGCCGTAGTAAAGGACAAGGAGTAAGTGCATAGTCAGCCCGTCTGTACTAAAGTCAGGTAACCGACCAGGTGACCAGTCAGACGAATCGAATGTCTGGCGCAAAGAGAGAGGAGCGGGTATTGACAACTCTTTCTCTGAAGGATGAGTGCCTGGACTGCCTGGCCGATTCAAAGCTAAGCAAACATTGGGGGTGTATCAACGCAACCCAACGTCGCCAGCAGTGATATCGGCTCATGAGCAACTCCTGACCCGAGCTTTCTGGTGCCAAGAGAAAGGAGCGCAGAGCAAAAAGCCACTCGGTCCCGAAGGACGAGTGCCTGACAGTCCATCCAACCTGGTCTCATGTTAAACAATCATCGGAGGGTGTATTAATGCAACCGACTATGTCAACAAGAAACTCAGGGCTACTAAATGTCGCCTGATCTTGCACGAGTGTCTGACTCCGAGAAAACAGGCGAGACAAAAAGTAGATGGTGAACGAGTCACCAAATGACAGCAGACGATCCATTGACTACTCCCCTGTCCAGAAGGACAATGGAAGAAGCGTGAGTCGTCAGGACAAGCGAACCAGTGGCTAGTCCTAGGTCAGCATCGACTTTGGGAGAAGCGTAGTCGCCAGTGCCAACAACCCTGTGGCTGGTCCCATGTCAGACTGACAATGGAAGCAGCATGAGTTGTCAAGCAGCCAGTCCTTGTCAGCAACAACACCTAAATATAGGCAGTCCCCGGGTTACGACGGTCTCGGCTTACGACGTTCCGAGGTTACGACGCTTTTCAATTATATTCATCAGACATTATTTCCAGGGTTAAGACGCATGTTCCGGGTTACGACGCCTACAACGCTAATCTGGCAGATGAAATATGACACCAAAAATGCAAAACAATCAATATTTGAAGGTTTTTTTGATGAAAAATGCCATAAGAATGCAGCTTACATAGTTTTCAATGCACCCAAAGCATTAAAAGTAAGGTTTCCTTAGGATTTTTGACAATGTTCCGGCTTACAACGATTTTCGGCTTACGACGCGTCTCAAGAACGGAACCCCCATCATAACCCAGGGACTGCCTGTACCAAACAGCCTAATTCCCATTATAACTAAAGCAAAAACTGCCATAAGTTATAATACAAAAACAAAAACAAAAAAAATATATACAACAAAAAAATAATATACAGGTAGCAACCAAACGCAAAACAGGAAGACTACCTAATTCTCCTCTCTAACGACCTGTCCTGCCATCACCAATGGGCCCAAAGAACGAAGGTCGCCTAGAACTAGAAAAATATCCCTCAAGTAAAAAGAGGCAAAAACAGAATTAGAATGCCAAGTCGCTGCTTCAAGCACCTTGGCGACTGAGACGTTCTTCATAAAAGCTACTGATGTAGCAACTGCTCTAATACTGTGTGCTCTCGGCATCTGGCCTTCACAGGCAGCCGAACCGCCAGTTTTAACAATAAGATCTCTGAGATAAAAGGATACACCATTCTTTGATATAGGTCTCTTGACATTTCGGGGTGAAACAAACAGATGACGGGGACGACCCTAAATGTCCTTTGTGCAATGTAAATAGCATGAGAGCGCCCTAACAGGACAAAGGACTACGTAATTCCTCATTTAAATTACCGACAAAGTAGACCAGCAATTTCAGAATGAAAGACCTGGGAATGGGATTATCAGACGATTCAGTCTTTGCGACAAATTCGGGAAGGTATGACAAAATCATGTCTTGTCCAGATCCGGCAACCAGAAAAGAGAGTGCTTGCGGTTCACCCACCTTCTTGGCTGTAGCCAGCGAGACAAGGAAGAGTGTCTTAGAAGAAAGGTCCTTAAATTCGGCTGTATTCAAGAGGCTCAAATGGAGGGAACCTTACAGCTTGAAAGACTTTATTAGCGTCCCATGTTGGAGGAGAACACTGCAGACTGGGTCGAGATAGGGAAAAGGATCGAATTAAGTCTCTAATGACATAAGAGGAAGAGATTTCAGGGAACCTCACCTTAAAAACATAGGAAAGCATCGAC
Source organism: Macrobrachium nipponense (assembly GCF_015104395.2). Taxonomy (NCBI): domain Eukaryota; kingdom Metazoa; phylum Arthropoda; class Malacostraca; order Decapoda; family Palaemonidae; genus Macrobrachium; species Macrobrachium nipponense. The sequence continues at coordinate 63,669,613 of NC_061100.1, forward strand.
CTATAACCCTTAATGCACGAAGGTGACAGGGCCCTGTCATGATGTAAATGAACTAAAAACTCTGCTACTTTCGGTAAGGAAGGTCTAGAAATTGAATGTCCTTGAGACTTACACCAACATCTGAAAACCGACCATTTAGCCTGATAATTTACTCTGGTTGATTGCTGTCTGGCAACAGCCAACTGTTGCGCCACTCTGGAGGCAAATCCTTCGTGCTTGGAGAATCTCCTGACAGTCTCCAGGCATGAAGATGAAGCATGTGGAGCCTCTGATGGAACCAATGAAAATGGGGTTGTTTGAGAAGATCTGGTCTCTCTGTCAGACGAATGGAGGGCTCCACCAGTGCTTCCAGTAGGTCGGGAAACCACTCCTTCTGTGGCCAAAAGGGGGCGATAAAGGTGAGATCCAGACGCTTGGTTGCCCTCACTTTGTTGAGGACTGACCACACCAGAGTGAATGGAGGAAATGCATAGGCTTGAAGGCCCTCCCAGTTCTGCAAAAGAGCGTCTGTCCTGGCACTCTGAGGAGTCTGGTAAGGGGTGAAAAAGATCTGGCACCGAAAATTCAGTGGGGTGGCAAACAGATCGACTGTGACAAGCCACTTCATCCTGAAGCTGTCGAAGACTTTCTTGCAAAGTGTCCATTCCGACCCTTGAACTTCGTTTGGTCTCGACAAGGCATCTGCTAAGACATTGGGATGGCCCAACATAGAATTGATCGGGCTTCTTTAGTGAGAAGGTCCGACTGTGTGCCACCTTGGTTTCTTATGTACGAGGCTGCTGTGGTGTTGTCGACGAAGATCGTAACAACCGACTCTGTCAGTTCATCCTGAAATGAAAGAGGGCCTAGGTACACTGCCCTTAGTTCCCTCCAGTTTATTGACATGATCCTCTCTTCCTCTGACCAAAGGCCCGAAGCAGCTTCGGAGCCCAGGTGCGCGCCCCAACCTTGATCCCAGGCATCTGACCAAAACATTAGGTCCGGCAGAACTGAAAGAAGAGATATCCCCTGACTTGAGGCGGTGAACTTGCATCCACCAACAGAGATCCTTCCGACATTGTGGAGAGGAGGCGACTAGCGTGTCCTCGGACACGAAATCCCACGACTGGCGAAGTGTCGACTGAAGGGACCTCATTCTGAGACGACCTCCGGGAACCACTTGGATGAGGGATAACAAATGCCCCAGGAGAGTCCTCCAAAGAGAAACTGGCTGCATTATGGAGGACAAAAATTATTTGACCAGAATTAGAAGCTTGTCTATCCGTTCCTGAACGGGAGAAGCCCTCAAAATCTGGGAATTCAAAACAATCCCCAGATAAGTCATGATCTGGCAAGATATTAGACTGGACTTGTCGAAGTTGACACGAATGCCCAACTCGACACAAAGAGACAGAACTATCTCCCTCGACCAGAGACATTTCTCTATAGATTCGGCCTGGACTAGCCAACTGTCCAGATACCGAAGCATCCTTACATTTAACCGATGCAGAATAGCTGAAACAGGAGCCATCACCCGAGAAAAGACCTGTGGAGCAGTGGTAAGGCCAAAACAAATGGTCTTGAACTGGGAAACTCCCGAGTCCGTGAAAAACCGAAGGTAAGGTCTGCTCTTCAGATGGATAGGGATTTGCAGAAAAGCATCCTGCAGATCGATGGAAATCATCCAGTCCCCCATCCTGACGGATGAAAGAACAGTCTAAACCGTCTCCATCCGGAACTTGACTTCAGAATGAACTTGTTCAAGACCGAAAGATCTATGATAGGGCACCAGGCACCCAAGACCTTTAGCACCCAAGGCCTTTAGAACTACAAACACCCGTGAGTAAAACCCGGGAGAAGGAGGAGCTCGCTCTATGGCATCCTTCTCCAAGATATAACCTGGTCTCTTCCAACATATAAAAGGAGTGGACAACAAGATCTCCGATGCACTTTCTAGGAAGTGACGTGTTGGCTGTTGTGCCGTTCCTGATTTTCTCATTTTCTTTTCAGATGGTGTATAGGCTATTAATGTATCCTAAGGTTGTTTTTGCTTATTTTATGTGCAATCCCGGAGTTCCCTGTTTTTCTTTGGGGTGGGCCAGTTAGATTAAGTAGTCCTAGTGTGAGTGTTTTTGTTTGTCATGTCTACTTTACCTTATATTTTTCGTATTAAGGTTAAAAAAAAAAAATAATTAATTTCCCTGTTTAGTCATTTTTTTTTTTTTTTTTTTTTTTTTGAGGGAGGAAGGTGTCAGGCCGTAACGTAATTTTAAAGTAAAATCTCATTTGTTTTGCCTTTTCGCACTGATGGCTTTTATTTTTCTATTATTTGCAATTTTGTAAAACTAAGTTAAGTTAAGTATTTTGCTGTTGGTTTTACGTTAGTATCTATTTTGGTTAAATGTAGTGTTTATTTGCTTTGGTTGAAAAAGCTTAAGTTTTTGTGGCGCCATCTATTGAGTGCAGTTTGAAGTGCGGCCTTCCTCAGTGTTTTTGCTTCCTTGCCAAATTTGTAACTCTGTTTATTTTTCTTTATGGTGACTGGGAGTGTGGTAAGGAGAGGTGACTTGTGACTCTCCTAATGTATTCTCAAGAGTCTAGTTCAAGGCCGTTGAAGACTCTGGAGCTGCTGATCTGTCTGCTGTTGTGGATTATATATAGCTACATATCGTCCTATTGTGAAGATTTCTCGCTTGTTCTCGGAGAACAACATCTGCTGTCATTGAGCTGCTGCTTAATGTTGAGGCAAGTAGTGTGGGTCTTCTGTTTAAGTGGCTACTTGGTTATCGGTCAAGAGGCGACCATGGCCCCTGTATCTGTAGCTGGGAGGCCGTAGACTAAAGTGTGAATATCCACCAACAGATTTGAAGTGCAGTTCTTCTGATGGGAGTGACGTTCTGTGACTGCAATTTTTGGAGCGATATATGGACTCGTCTGTATTAGTACTGGTCTGTGTCATAGGACCAATCTGTATTTTTAGCTACACCTTAAAGAGTGTGTAATTATATGGTCTTCTAAAGTGTGTGTTTGATAGTATATTAAGGTTTAGATTGTTATGTCTTAGGTAGGATTATTGTTTCTTTTTGTATGTCCTTCCACTTCTTTCCTTTCTATTTAGTAATAGGTTAGCGTGGTGGGTAAATTTTTTTGGGTCCCTTATTAAGATTAAGATTTGGTTTCTTCACTATGAGTTGGGTTTAGCTTTAGTTATAGGTGACTCTTAAGAGTTATTTGATGGCATTTTGTGCTTTGTATATTTATTACTTTTTGTGAGCCATCAGTGTTCGTACATTTATTGTGAAAGAAATATTGTGAAATTTTTGCCTGTGTCTTTCTGGTTTTTCCTCGCTCCTACTGATTTGTTTTTGTCACTGGATTTGAGATTAAAATAAAAGAACCCGTTATGGCTTCCTCCTAAAGGGAGTTCGTAACACCTGGGAATAATGGAAGGAGGGGATATAAAACACCAAGAGATGAAGGACACGATCAGGAAAGAATATATGCAGAGACTGATGGCGATACTCAAGTCAAAACTCAACGCCGGAAATATGATAAAAGCCATAAACACATGGGCAGTGCCAGTAATCAGATACAGCGCAGGAATAGTGGAATGGACGAAGGCAGAACTCCGCAGCATAGATCAGAAAACCAGGAAACATATGACAATACACAAAGCACTACACCCAAGAGCAAATACGGACAGACTATACATAACACGAAAGGAAGGAGGGAGAGGACTACTAAGTATAGAGGACTGCGTCAACATCGAAAACATAGCACTGGGGCAATATCTGAAAACCAGTGAAGACGAGTGGCTAAAGAGTGCATGGGAAGAAGGACTAATAAAAGTAGATGAAGACCCAGAAATATACAGAGACAGGAGAATGACAGACAGAACAGAGGACTGGCACAACAAACCAATGCACGGACAATACATGAGACAGATTAAAGAACTAGCCAGCAATGACACATGGCAATGGCTACGGAGGGGAGAGCTAAAGAAGGAAACTGAAGGAATGATAACAGTGGCACAAGATCAGGCCCTAAGAACCAGATATATTCAAAGAACGATAGACAGAAACAACATCTCTCCCATATGTAGGAAGTGCAATACGAAAAATGAAACCATAAACCACATAGCAAGTGAATGCCCGGCACTTGCACAGAACCAATACAAAAAGAGGCATGATTCAGTGGCAAAAGTCCTCCACTGGAGCCTGTGCAAGAAACATCAGCTACCTTGCAGTAATAAGTGGTACGAGCACCAACCAGAGGGAGTGATAGAAAACAATCAGGCAAAGATCCTCTGGGACTATGGTATCAGAACGGATAGGGTGGTACGTGCAAATAGACCAGAAGTGACGTTGATTGACAAAGTCAAGAAGAAAGTATCACTCATTGATGTCGCAATACCATGGGACACCAGAGTTGAAGAGAAAGAGAGGGAAAAAATGGATAAGTATCAACACCTGGAAATAGAAATAAGAAGAATGTGGGATATGCCAGTGGAAATCGTACCCATAATCATAGGAGCACTAGGCCCGATCCCAAGATCCCTGAAAAGGAATCTAGAAAAACTAGACGCTGAAGTACCTCCAGGACTCATGCAGAAGAGTGTGATCCTAGAAACGGCGCACATAGTAAGAAAAGTTATGGACTCCTAAGGAGGCAGGATGCAACCCGGAACCCCACACTATAAATACCACCCATTCTCTTAGAACAGACACACATGCATTTTTTCGTGTAAGGAGGTTTATTCGTTGAACATAAAACCCTTTCTTCTTTTGACGATCTATAATTTATAAATAAATTATAGATACAATTGCCGTTCGAATTATTGCTCTTACAAATCATCAGATTTTTCTTTGACAAGCCATAATCATGGTATGTAATAAAGTTGATTCCAAAAGATCTCGCATTTTGTAGTCCATATAATCCAGTCATTGGGCTGAAGCTAAAGCTAGGTTTGTTATGAATTCTACATCATCCACGATGCATGTCTGTTTTGTACATAGAAAAAAAATAAGTGAGATTATATATATGTGTATATATATATATATATCTCACTTAGAAATTCTATACAGTTTACTTTTATCTAATATATAGCTTATATAATATATATATTATATATATATATATATATATATATATATATATATATATATATATATATATATATATATATATATATATATATATAGTAATAAATACATTTTAGAATCACATATCTGTAAATAAAAACCCATGACCTGAGGTCATTGGCGAATTAGGAGGGTCCTACGTGACCAAGGCAAATCTAGATCACGCTATGCGATGTCTGCAGTAGCCTGGTTTAAGTTTGTTTGGAAATGTCATCGTTTTGCATTACTGATAACTTTTCATAACAACTTCCATGGGAAGCGGTTGACCTGTTAACCTGCGCCGGAAACTTGTAACTTCCGAGCCGGCGGACTACATATGTTTTTATGTGAATCGCTGAGATAGCTAATGTTTCGCTATCAACGTGATGCTCTAAGAAGTCAGTTCATTTCTAGCGATAAAACGGAACGGTCCTCACGACCGAACTGTCTCTCTTGTTATGGAGTTCAGTAATAAAGTTGTTCTACTATTATTCAACTTATCCGTTTGAATCATCTCCTTTACCTTAAGAAGAACCACTCTACTAAGATATCACATAAGAGAAAGAAGGAACCAGAATGCTTACGAATGACAGTCGTAAGAAAATACAAACAGTCTTTCGCAAAAGCGAAACGACTAAGAATGGTGGCAGAGATTAACGAAGAATAACATTAACAAGACCCATATCAGCCGACCGAAGAACTGCAATCACCAACTTCCAGCTATAAGTCAATAATAAACAGAGGAAACGGGATCTTCAATCAACGCAACATTTTATGAAGACGAAGATATGTCCTTCATCGAGAAGAATACAAGCATCAACATCGACGATTGAGTGACTGTTGTCACATATCTCCGAGAATCAACACCGGACGAGAGCAGCATCGAACATCAACAGAAAAAAGAAACACATAAAGGAAACAACGCGCGGTCACTAGCAAGGACGCGAAGAGTAGGCCAAGAGGAAGCAACGCGAGGAAGGGGGCTGTGACGTCATCAATCTTGGACTTCTTCATGCAACGCGAGGAAGAGAGGAGACCGTGACGTCATCACGACTTCCGACGCGGGAGAGAGGAAACTGTGACTCATATCCCATGTCAACAATCCTTCCCCCCCCCATAAAAAAATAACCCAGAGGCTAAGTAGAATTTTATCTATTCAGGTTTTTTCTCAGTGAAGTGTTGTTCATCAGGAGTCGATCGTCCAATATTACAGGAGGTGAGTTGTTCGCCATCTTAATCTTCATTCATTACAGAATCAATCTTCAACTACGAGTTCTCGCCCGCAGACTATTTTTTTTTCTCGTTGTTGCTAATCGTTTTCTTGCAGGAATTCTCCGCATAATATCTTTATCAAATTATCTGTACTCTATTATCTTTTTGTGGGGTTTTCCTATTACTTGCAACACATTTATACAGTATATTGCATATGCGTTTACGTAGTGGTCGAGTGTATTCTTATAGATATTTTGATAGGACCGCAAGGAATAGGAGTGATAAGAAAAAAGTAAAAGTGAACATGGCAACTACTGCGGCAACTACTGCGGCTGGCAACCCGAATGTGGTGACGCTCGTGAGCGTGAGGTCAGCAATTGTCCCTTTTCAAGGTCGGGTCAATGGGTTCCTGCCTCAAAATGTTGAGGCATGGATCTCATCTGTAGACGCTCATTTAAATGCAAAAAGCATCACAGACCCAGCTGTACAATTACAGGAAGCCAAAAGCTTCATAGACTTTGCTAACGGAGACGCAAGTGCATATCTAAGAGGTGTTTCTTTCCAAGAGGCGGCTACATGGGAAGAGTTCAAAATTAGGTTACGTGCCGTGTATGGGGGTGAAGAGGCTTTAGATGTAGTATTGGCATTGAGAAATATCCTTAACCAAGCCTCCATGACTCAGCTTAATGTTGTCGACCGGCTAAATGAATATCAAGATAGTTTAAGTAACTCCGGGTGGGTTACGAGTGCCAGAATCGCCGTGAAAGATTTTATCCGTCTAATTTACCTCACGAGCATTACAGCAATGTTGCCTGAAGCTTTAGTGCGGTGTTTTGACAAAAATTGCAGCCCAACAGTACGGAATTAGATGTGTATAAACAAATCAAAAAACACATGTCTAAATGTACCGACCTTGATCCCTCGCTTACTCAAGTTTTTGCAAAAAATGAGAATAAACCACAACAAGTAAACGTGGTCCATAATAATTATCATGCTGCAGGGATGGTTTGTTATAACTGTAAACGGCTAGGTCACATGATTTCAGACTGTCGGACACGTTTTTGTTCAATACATAATAGTTCCACTCATTCATATAATCGTTGCTTCTCGCGGAATCAACAGCAGAATCCTACAAACACGCAAACAGTTGCCAATGCAAACAAAAAGAAGGGTCCTCAGTACTATAAAAAGAAACAAGCAAACGGAAATGCTGCTCAACAGCAAAAAAAAACAAACAAACAAATCGTGCTTCAGGTACCTCCTGTTTCTGGGTGGCGTCTAGCCAGAACTTGCAAGGTCAAGTGAATTTTCAAGGAGTGCTAAACAAAGCAAATACCACGTAGTTAGCTCCAAGGGGGGAGAGGACGATGTTGGGTCATCCATATCAACATCTTTTGTATCAAATAATCAGTTTAATCATTATCAGATCATTGTGAGGCAATCGATTTTCCTATGAAATACACGGCCGAATCCAAAAAAAAAACTGTGCAGCTTCCGTAGATTTGCAACAAATTCACGCAATATAAGTCAAGACGAGTTTACGAACAACCTTACATGCAGTAAATTTAATTTGGACCATAAGTCATTTACTTTGTTCTTTGATTCTGGTAGTGCACGTAATATCATGGATTTAAGGACTCATCATTTACTCTTTTCAAACTTCCCTATAGAGAAGTCCGGAATAAGACTCTCGGGTATAGGAAATAATGAATTAAATGTGGTAGGAGTAACTCATGTTCAGTACAAGGTCGGTAAGCGCACGTTTTCCGATACCTTTATCGTTGTACAAAACATTAATATGTATCCCGCAGTAATTATCGGATACCCATCTATGGGCACTCAAAATATTACCTTAGCCCATGCAAAACACGGCGTGTATATCAAAGGAAAATTCTATAAGTCTTCTAATACCCTAAAATCAGTTTTAGATAATAAGGAGACAGACAGAGTAGTAACATATATTGAAGAACCAATCACTTGTCTCATAAACCAAGAAATAATCCATGCGACCCAACAGAATTCTCGCTCGCACCGTAATATCAGCTTGCACGCAAACTCTCGAGCCGAACGTAACTTCGAACATATTAGTGCGTGTAAAGAAAACCTTGCCAGGATCTGAAATGTTAATCCTTTCCGACACTCTGAAAACACACGGATTATCCGTCACACAAGCCATTTATACAGTCGGCTCACAACAACAATGTAACATCGAAGTCTGTAATCATTTGAATACCACTTTAGTAATCCACAAAAATCAACATATCTTGGATGTGGAAGTTTATAAACATCGCATTCTTACCGTAGCTGAGATCAATCACGCTCAATCAGTTGCAATCTATAAAGAACAAAATCAATAAGGACATTCAAGAAAAAGAAATTCAGCAGAAATTTTTGAATCTTTTAACTGAATATCATGATGTTTTTTCCACTACGGATGGAACCTTAGGAAAAACGGATGTCATCGAGCATCAAATAAGGCTAAAGGACAAACAGAAAGTAATCTATGTACCTTCGTACCGACTTCCTATGAAATTTCAGAATGAGATAACTGAGGAAGTAGGTAAAATGCTAAAAGAAGGAGTCATTAGGAAATCAAACAGCCCTTATAATTTTCCGTTAATAGTAGTACCGAAAAAAGATCGAACTTGGCGGATATGCGTCGATTTTCATCGCTTAAATGAGGAAACAATCCCTGACCGATTCCCAGTACCATGTACTGACGATATTCTATCTGTACTAGGTCAGAACAAATATTTTACCAGCTTGGACCTACTAAAGGGCTTCCATCAGATTCCGTTGGAAGAAGAGAGCATTCCATACACTGCCTTCAGCACAGCCAGGGGACATTATGAATTTTTGCGTATGCCTTTTGGTTTACGTTGTGCTCCTATAACTTTTACTAGAATGATAACCATTGTGTTTGGAGACTTGTTAGGAGAAATCCTACATGCCTACATGGACGACCTAGTAATCTTTTCTAATACCTTAGAAGAACATCTACGTAAATTAGAGTTAGTGCTACAAAGACTAAGGCAGCATAACCTAAGGGTAAAGATAAGGTAAAGATAAGGTAAAGATAAGTAAGTGTGAATTTTTTAAAACAGAACTAGTTTATTTAGGTTTCACGGTGTCTAGTCAAGGTCTTAAAGTAGTCCATGATAAGGTATCGGCTATCCGTAACTTCCCGATTCCTACAAACATCAAGGGAATACAGCAATTTTTAGGCTGTAGCGGGTATTACCGGAGATTCATTAGGAACTACTCCATCATAGCCGCTCCCCTAACCGATCTTATAAAAAAGGGCGTAGATTTCATATGGTCTGAAAATCATCAACAGGCGTTCAATAAATTGAAAAATGAACTGTGTAGTTCTCCTATCTTGAAATTTTCTGACTTCGGTAAGGAATTCTTTATAGCAACAGATGCCTCAGACCTAGGAGTAGGTGGGGTATTGCTTCAACAATATGATAAACAGTTTTTCCCTATAGCTTTTTATTCACGTAAACTGAGACCTTCCGAAAGTAAATATGCAGTAATAGACAAGGAAGGGCTCGCTATTGTTAATTCACTCGTTCATTTTAAATTTATAATATACGGTTATCCCGTCAAGGTTCTCACTGATCATAAGCCCCTAACCGACTTCTTTAAAGGCTTTAGTCACAGCCCTAAGCGAACTCGGTGTCACATGATCATCCAGGACTTGGCGCGAGGATCGGGTATTTACCTGGGAAAGCAAATATCATTGCTGACGCATTATCACGCAACCCCTCTTCATCTTGTACCGAGCCATTAGCTGAATTAATAGATATCTCAACCTCCACGCCCATTGTTAAAACTATATCTGAACAGGAAGATCTGGACTGGAGTGCTGAACTATTACAGACGGAACAAAGAAAAGATCAACAAATAGAAAAAATCATAATTGCGTTAAACGGAAATCCGAAGGAAAAGGAATATATAAAGTATAAGCAGCAGAATTATATAATCAAGATAATATCCTATGTAGATCCGTGACGAGGAAAACCCGCAACACACCACAGCTGAATAACAACCAGGTGGTGGTATCTATCTCACTCATACCTACTGTCTTAAAATGGTTGCATGAAAATCCACTGCATGGACACCCGGGTTATTTCCTAATGTCCAGAAAGCCAAATCTTTATTTTATTGGCATACGATGCTTACAGATATAAAAAAGCACATAGCAAATTGTCGCACTTGTCAAGAATACAAAGGGCACACGAAGACACCTGTCAGCCTAGGGGCTTACCCCGTGCCAAATCAACCCTTTGAAAGAGTACACTTAGATTTATTAACAGGATTTTACGAGTCAGACAGAGGAAATAAGCACCTCCTAGTAATCATAGATGCCTTGACTTCGATATACAGAACTGATAGCGCTTAAAACAAAAACCGCAGTCGAGTGCGCTAGAAAGTTTTACGAGTGCTACATTTGTAAACATGGAATTCCACACACCATTATATCAGACTCGGGCAGGGAGTTCAATAATCATTTCCTTAACTCCTTGTGCGAATTCCTTTGCATAAAGAAAATCAATACCATGATCTATCACCCAGAGTCTAATGGGCTAGTGGAAAGGGCAAATCGTTAAGGTTTTAAACATTTTAAGGGTCACCTTAGGGGGGGGCAGACCCCAACTGGGACATTGCCATACCTGCGGTACTAAGCACACTTAATCACTCATATCATGTGTCTATTAAAATGACACCGCACGAGGCACTGTACGGTATCCCAGCTAGAACACCTTTCCATGTATTAACGCCTACAATTAATTTATCAAATCCTCTAAAGGATGTTATGGATGCAAGCATAAGTCGATATAATATACTTCGTAAGAATCTAGAAGAAGCACAAATTATAATGAAAAGAAATCATGATAAAATAGCTAAGCCAACTAGAACATATGCCGTGGGCGATCACGTATACATACAAGTATACGTACGTAAAGGTCTAAATTACAAACTGACACCTAAGTTTGAAGGCCCGTTTAACATTTTAGAAACATTAACGACCAATAGATTTAGGGTTCAAAATGTATCCAAACCCACGATATGAGAATAGTTCCATTGGCACATATCAGAATCTAAAGAAAGGTAGATGGAGTGAGGGAAAAATGGTGTATTTATGAACTTGTATAATAATTTATATATATATATATATATATATATATATATATATATATATATATATATATATATATATATATCAATCATATTTGTATGTAAACATATTCTTTAACATGAGTTTATTACATATATTTTACTCATTGCAGGTTTCAAAAAATGAATCTGTATTGTTAGGAGTGATATTGTGTGTTTCAGACATCTTTGTTGTATGGAAAGAGCGCTAAGACGAAAGAAATAGAATTTAATCATGGCTCGATTATCGAAAGAACAGAAGACATTTTTATGTGTCGAGTTAATATAGTCCATAGAAGTGGATATGCAAGCCATATTTTTGCTGAAGATGACGTCCTTAACTTAAAGAATGACCTGATGAGGTTTGCCATTTCGCTTAGAAATGCACCAACGTCATTTTCATGCTAACTCGAGATTTCGCTAGCTCAAACCCTAAGCGTCGCAGAAATGTTTATCTTATGACATACAAAATAAAACCGCTGAGGCAGAGGAACTTGCTCGTGACTTGCTGATGTGGTCTGTGCGGCACATAATCTCGAACGCCGCAACCCGCTTATTCTTGCTGGACTGAACATCTTGGGATATGTTGCGAGTCTAGGCTTAGGAATTTCAAATCGCCTTAAGATAAATAAT
>NC_061100.1:63691716-63694216 GCF_015104395.2 Macrobrachium nipponense
TTCAATATTTATTTTTCTCTCGCTCTTGAGACTATGATAAAGTGATATGGCTTTTATTAGGTATTGCAACTGAAGAAGGGACATGGGACGTTGTGATTACAGTGGTACCTCGAGATACGAAAGGCTCAACTTACGAAAAACTCGAGATACGAAAGCCAATGCGAAAAATTTAACGGCTCTACATACGAAAAGTTTTCAAGATACGAAAGGTTTCTGAAAGTCCGAGATTCGCCCGATAAGAATTTTGAAACTCGCGCTGCGCACGGCCATCTTAGTTCTAGTAGACTCGCCACCATCCTCCTGCTCTCCCACTGGTTCCTGATGCTAGCCACCGCCATGAGATCCTTCTCTCCTATTGGACAGCATCCCTCCCATCATGCATCTTATACGTACGTACGTGGTGGCGTCCCCACCCGGGCCACCTTGTACCAGAATCTTTATTGTACGCATGCGGCATTCATTCGGTCCAACGATTTCGTTTAGTAACGTAAATTCGTTAGTAATTTCGTTGTGCTACTTTATTGTGTTGTGTGAGACCCTAATTAGTATACGTACTACATACGTAACTTAATTACGTACAGTATAGTCATGGGTCCCAAGAAAGTTGCTGAAGTTCACAGAAAGAAGAGAATGCTTTCTATGGATACAAAAATGGAGATAATAAAAAAAGTATGAAGCTGGCTTGCGGTTGAGTGTTATCGCTAAGGAATACGGCCGAAATCCGTCGACGATAGGCACCATCCTTAAGCAGAAGGAAGCCATCAAAGCAGCTACACCTTCCAAGGGCATGACTATTTTGTCCAACAAGAGAAGCCATGTGCATAATGAAATGGAAAGGCTGCTTCTTGTATGGATTGAGGACAAAGAAATCGATGACGATACGATAACCCAGACGGCAATCTGCCAGAAGGCCAGCGCTATTTTCGGCGATTTGATTGCCCAAGTCGAAAACGACGGTGGAGAGGGGACATCAACGGCAACCCCAGAGTTCAAGGCTTCTCATGGGTGGTTCGAAAAATTCCGTAAACAGACTGGCATCCATTCGGTGGTAAAGAAATTGAAATTACGTAAAGTATAAAAAAGTAAAAAGAAATGTAAAAATCAAAAAAAGACAAAATAAATTTTATTTTAAGTTTTTTGTAAAGTTAAGTGTTACAGTTTTGTTAATGTGTTTTGTAAAGTTTAGTTTGTTTTTCTGACATTTTTTTATGTGTTTCGTAAAGTTAAGTGTACGTATCTGCCGTTTGTCCTCCTCCTCCTCTGCCGCCACTTTCGGAGATAGCCTCACTCGAAAGGTAAGCTTCCACATTTTACGTAGTAATATTTCTTGTTACCATGTACACTAATATACACTTTATTTACAGGTTTTGCATTTTTTTTATTAATTTAGGTATTGAATGGTCCAAATTGTTGTAGTATTTCATTGTTTATAGGTCAATTTAGCTTTACTATGAAATTTACTGGGGTGTTTTTGGAGGGCTTGGAACGGATTAGCTATTTTACATGTAAAATGTGGTCCAAGATACGAAAACCTCATGATACGAAGGGCGCCTCGGAACGGATTAATTTCGTATCTCAAGGTACTACTGTAATATGTTGTCCTTCTTCCTTACGTACATTATGGGAACTAATTACGTATATTAGGCGAATATATGTAGCTGTTGCACTTTTTTGTTTTTTGCCGGGGGGGGGGGGGGGGGGGGGGAGTTTATTACTGAGATTGAGTGGAATAGCACTGGAGCTGTCATTTCTGCTTGAGTTAGCAATTGGAGTCTAATTATTGACGCAGTTGTGCGAGAACAGCAAAATCGCTCGCAGAGCAACGATGCAGGGGAGAAGGGACTTCTCTTATACTTTCTCTCTCTCTCTCTCTCTCTCTCTCTCTCTCTCTCTCTCTCTCTCTCTCATCTTCCACCACCTCCTTACCCACTAAACGATCAGCTAATGGAATAGCCTTGACCGCGAGTGTTGTTTCGGTGTTTTTTTTTCCCGTAGAGTACAGGGAATTTTTACTTCCAGAATATTTATGTGTGGGGATTATTTTTTTTAAGTTGGTGGTTTGGGAGTTAATTGGGGAATGTTGTTGGCATTTCGATGATATTGAGATCCAGTCGAGTCCTAAATATGGGAGGCCTCTTTAAATCAGACAAAATGGTGGGACAGGACAATGATGATAAAACTTTGGTTCATAAAGTCAAAAATTGCATCAGGAGTTCACTCTTTTCAAGGCATTGTCGATGGTGCTCTTTCTCTACCAGTGCAGATTTTTACTGAAGGAGTCAACAATTTTTTAAATGCTAATGGAATTTAAATAATGATTTAGAGTTGTTCAGAGAGGCAAAAGCCTTTTTGGATTTCAATAAAGGGGACTTAGCACATTGCTGATGTAGCTTTCAGTATACAAAATGACTATCATGACCTAGATTCAGGTGTTTCTTAAGACAGCCTATGGCACGGAGGAATGCGGGGATATGGTCTGGGATCTGAGGGGCTTCTACAA
>NC_061100.1:63701716-63704216 GCF_015104395.2 Macrobrachium nipponense
TCTTGTCCCTCTTGAGGTAGAGGCTCTGGAAGGAGGGCCCCCTCGAAAGGGCTCCTGTCTAACTGGCGTCTCCTTCCTAGTCTTGGTCTGGAAGGTCGGTCTAGGTTTCCGGGCAGACTGGGCGAGCATATCCTGCGTAGCCTTAGCAGAGATAGCTCCAGAGATGTCATGAATTATCTTTTTGGAAAGAGAAGAGGCGAAAGCTGCGAATACAGAAGAGAAGCTCTCTGAGCATGAGAGACGGACTTGGTCAGAAAAGAGCAGAAGACCAATCTTTTCTTAATAACCCCTGCTCCAAACAGGGAGGCTACTTCGCTAGATCCATCTCTCACTGCCTTGTCCATGCAAGTAAGGACACTGTTGAGATCCTCGGGCGAAAGGGAATCCGGGTTCTGAGTTCTTTTAGCTAAAACCCCTAACGACCAGTCAAGGAAGTTGAAGACTTCCAAGACTCTGAACATTCCCTTCAACAGGTGGTCGATCTTGTTCATCGCCCAGGTAGTCTTAGCAGACAAGAGGGCCGAGCGTCGGGAGGAATCCACCAGTGAAGAGAAGTCCGCGTCTGCAGATGAAAGAAGACCCAGGCCTAAGGGTTCTCCAGACTCATACCAGAAACCAAGTTTTCCCGTAAGCTTGGAAGGAGGGAAAGAAAAAACAGTCTTCCCTTTCTCCTCCTTAGAAAGAAGCCAATCACCAAAACCTCTCAAAGCCTTTTTCATTGAGATGGTTGGTTTCATTCTCACACAGGAGGAAACCTTCGTCTTCTTTGATGTTGAGAAAAAGGAGAGAGGAGAAGGAGGAGCGACCTGAAGAAGGAGGTCTGTCAGGATCTTGTAAGACGAGACCGAAGAATCCTTTAACATGTCCTCGTCCGAATGTTCCTTCTCTTCTAAAGAAGAACCTTCAACTTCTTTACGAGAGTAGGCGGCCTTCTCTAAAGAAGTGTGCCTATCCTGGGAGGAGTGTCTGGCAGCCGTCTGGCGCCTATCAGGAGAAGCCAAAGCTTCGGGAGAGCTCCTATCGAGGGAGTCCTTCCTACTCCGATGAGGGAGTCCTCTGTTTTCTTGGCGTCTGTCCAGAGAAATACGGGAGTCCAAGGGGGAGCGCCTGCTAGGAGAGGAGAGCCTACTATGCTCAAGGCGCCTACCAGGCTCTATGCGCCTGTCAAGAGGAGAGCGGCTGCCTGGCGAATTGCGCCTGAATTGAGAGGAGCGCTTGCTAGGCTCTTGGAGCCTACTAAAAGGAGAGCAAATCCCTGGAGAAGAGTGCCTACTAGGTGAAAGGCGTCTACCAGGATCCAAAAACCTGGATCAAGAAGCGTGGGTCTCTGTAAAAGCTTGTTTACCAGAAGAGAGGCTTCTTTCGGGCTCTTTGCGCCTGACAGGAACAGAGCGGCTAACAGGCGAATAGCGCCTACAAGGAGAGTAGCGCCTATCTTGATCAAAGTGCTTGTCAGCAGGAGAGCGACTACCTGGGGAGTAGCGCCTACCAGGCTCTAGGCGTCTGACAAAAGGAGAGAGCCTGTCTCGAGAAGTGTCAAAGCAGGGGAAGGCTCTCTTATCCGGAGACTGAAGGCTCTTCGGAAAGGAGCGAGACGTAGAAGCCGTGCGCTTATCCTTCGAAGAGCGCCTACTAGGAACTTGTTCCCGTTCCACGGGAGAAAGGATGTCGCCAGGAGAGAGCTTCCTGGGCGATTGGCGCCTGGAAGACGACTGGCGTCTGCCAAGGGAAGAGCGCCTCACTCTATCCGCTGGTACAGGAGAGAGAGCAGACTCCGACTGAAAAGGCAAACAAGGAGAGGGTAGCCTAGACTTCTTGACGGGAAGAGAGACGTCCTTTTTACGACGAGCGCCTCCCACCAAGGAGCCAGCAAGAGCCGAAATCTGAGCTTGCAGCCCCGTTAGAATCCATGCCGGAGATCTTACAAACTCCTCCACAGGGGACGAGGTTCGAAGCCTACTATGAGGCAAGTACTCCTGATCCCTCCTGGGCTTCTTGATGTCCACCTCAGGCTCCTCCGGAAAACACTCAGGGCTGGAAGGTAGGGCGCAAGGCGCCTTCCAGGCTCTCTTCAACGGTCGCGAGGTATCCGAGGTGCTCCATCCTCTTCTAGGCGAAGGCGATGAAGAAGAAGAGAAGCATTGGCACAAAACCTCCTTCTTGGCGCGAATTAAGGCAGCCTGGGAAAGAGCATCAGGATCTACCGAGGGGACGCCTGACCGGTGGGGGTTCTCCCTAACCTTCCTGCGGCTGTTGACTTTCCTCCTCCACTGGGACTGGGAGTCTGGAAGAGGTCTAGGCCTGGAAGCATTAAGGAGCTGATTCAGACGCACCCTCCACTGCACTGGGGGCACTACACAAATCACTTGCACTATCACTCTTACCTTGCAACAAACGAATTTTCTTCTCCATGTTAAGGATCGTGGCTCTCATGGCTGCCACTTCCGAAGGCTTATCTTCGGGTTCGATGCAGGGAACAGGAGCTGAAACGGGAGAAGGA
>NC_061100.1:63709856-63712356 GCF_015104395.2 Macrobrachium nipponense
GTGTTTGAATGATGCTAAAGTATTTCAATATCCGAGGAAACAAACAGTAGTAAAATTTCCCCACAATGAGTTTGGTACATATGTACATCTAAGATGACTTAAATTATAAAAGCCTTTTTATGTATAAGCTAGCTTTTGCAACAACACATATCTTACGAAAAATTACTTATGTGAAGATGGTTTTAGTAGTACAAATGATAGTTATTGTATCGTTAAAAATATCAAAGTGAACGAAGTCGCAAAGTCGATTCTATGTCATGTTTTTCCTAAACGCGTTGACTTAAGGAACCTTGTTATGTTGTTTTATCACTGCCATAAACCCATAACATGCGGTGTATGCTATGATAATTCTAAACTATTATTCACTACCAAAATAACGATGATATTTTGTATTGAAAATTAATGTTAAATATATTCCAAACATTATTACTACGTAGCATGAATAGTACTATAAATATTTCGAAAGATAATCTTGCTGTGAACGCTACCTATAATTTGATTTTCATATACGTACTTACATTTTGTCAGCTGGCTGGCCTCGCATAGATAAAAATTGATTTCACTGATATGGAATTACTCCACGAATAGCCTTTTTATTATGAAGATATGACGACTTAAAGGAGAACGTTATTTTGGTTGTTTTTATCACTGGCACAAGAAACCCATAACAATGCAGTGTATGTATGATAATTCTAAACTATTATTCACTACCAAAATAACGATGATAATTTTTGTATTGAAAATTAATGTTACGTATATTCCAAACATTATTACTACGTAGCATGAATAGTACTATAAAAATTTTCGAAAGATAATCTTGCTGTGAACGCTACCATAATTTGATTTTCATATACGTACGTACATTTTGTCAGCTGGCTGGCCCTCGCATAGATAAATTGATTTCACTGATATGGAATTACTCCACGAATAGCCTTTTTATTATGAAGATATGCGATAATATATAAGGTAAAAAAATGCTTTTTATGTATTTCGTTTACGCTTCGTCGCCAATAACAAACAGCAATACTTACGATAATCTATGACAAATAGCGTTTGTATGACTTCATTGTTCAGAGAAGTTATATACGAATACTGCCAAAATAATAATGAAGTTCGAATTAATTTTAGCCTTAATGTTATTACTACTGTAATTATACTACCACTACATTAAAATTTCTAAAAAGTTTATCAAACAAAAAATGTCGCTTGAACGCAACCGTATACATAAACCATTTTCATACGTAAAGGCATATGCTTACATTTTGTGCTGGCCACTCCGACGATAAGTTGAGTGAAATGATGTGGAATTATTCTTTGAATAGGCTATTTATTATGAAGATATGACTATAATATATATGGTAAGAATGGTTTTATTACCTTTATTGTCAGTTAATATCATAATGTGAATGTTTGTGTACTTGGTGGTTATCGCACTGCAACTACGCTTAGCCTACCAATGAACGTCATACATAACTTGAATAGGCTATTTATTTCGAAGATAGGACAATAATATATTAGGTGAGAATGGTTTTATTACCTTTATTGTCAGTTAATATCATTATATGAGTCTTTAAATGAATGTTGGTAGTTTATCGGACCACGCCGAGGGTTAGCCTACCGAAAAACATCGCATACGCAACACAACAAACAAACCCGTGATGCAGTGATTCATACCAGTGATGTAACATGAGAAACGGTCCAAGAAAAAACCCGTGATTAACTGGATCCGTGAATACTGATCCGTGAATAAGCGATGCCCCACTGTATATATATATATATATATATATATATATATATATATATATATATATTATATATATATATATATATATATATATTATATATATTATATATATATATATATATATATATATATATATATATATATATATATAATATATATATATATATATATATATATATATATATATATATATATATATATATATATATTATATATATATATATATATATATATATATATATATATATATAATATATATATATATATATATATAGAAA
Organism: Macrobrachium nipponense; assembly: GCF_015104395.2. NCBI lineage: Eukaryota > Metazoa > Arthropoda > Malacostraca > Decapoda > Palaemonidae > Macrobrachium > Macrobrachium nipponense. The sequence goes on from NC_061100.1 coordinate 63,711,879, forward strand.
TGTGGGCGCTGAAAGTCTTTGCACACCCCTGAAGGCTGCGCAAAGACTTTCAGCGTCTTAAAGAATCCTCCATATCAGTCACGGAAAATGCCTGAGAGAAAAATGACTAATTGGCACCTTTTATTGTTTTCCACTGTGTCCTTGATTAAGGAAACAATAACTGATCAGTAGCTCATTAGCCGTGGTGTAAGTCTGTTTTTTTGTTTTTTTTGCTGGCACTCCTGTCAGGATTTGTTCGTCGTCGTTGTTGCCCTTGTGTTGCCAATCCCTGTGCCTTTATGCGTAACGGTGGGTCCTTATACTTCTAGGGATGATCGTGTAAGGGTCATTCAGTGTTTTGAATTAGGGTTAAATACCGCTGAAATTGTGCGGCAGACGGATTTGAAGCGTCGAACAGTTCAGAACATTGTTGCGCGGTACAAGGCGTCAGGGAAGAAAGAGGTACCTCTTCCCGCCAAGAAGTCTGGGAGGCCCCCGT
>NC_061100.1:63714856-63727467 GCF_015104395.2 Macrobrachium nipponense
CTAAATATATGTGTGAATATAACAATATTCAAAAATAAATTCTTTAACATTTCCTTAATATGTAGGACAGAAACAAACACCATTATATAAAATATAATGAGTTATAAATTTCTTGAAAATGACAAATTAACAAGATGTACAAAAATGTTATAAAGTTAATATCTATATACAATCTAATATCACATAAGGTGCAATCCAGGTGAAATACAAAACTACAGTAGGGATAATAAATAAGGCAGGTAGGAGAAAGAGAAAAAGTAAATACAAGACCTTATAATTATGATTCATAATTTTCAGGAGGACCACGTCCCCTGCTGCCACTGTTTGCAAATTTTAGGCTTTCCAATTTGGGTTTTTAAATAGTGGCGTTTAAAAACTGCTGGGGATTTCCAGCCTGTATATTTTTTAAGTTCATCAAAGTTCATATGGTGAAAATAATTAATGGATGTAGCTACTGCTCGTATATCATGAACATGTGGAAATGATTCTGGGTTAGCTTGTTTAATAAAATACAGAATCTGTTGCCTGATTCCTTTCAGGGAAATGGTTCCTCCATTCTCTCTAATAAATAAGGGCCCCGAGGATTTATTGGAGGTTCTATTTAAGTATGCTTTCAGAGTGCTCACTGGACACAAAGATGGATCCTGTGGAAGCGGAACCATCAAAAAATTCCAGGGAGACCATCTGTTCTGAGGATCCTCATTTTTTGCTAAAAATCTTTTGTCTGGGAAATTAATATTTCTCCCGGAAGGAATTCAATATGCCCCGGATCTCTAGACAAGGCTGAAAGCTCTGATATTCTGGCTCCCGATGCTAGACTCATTAAAAACAAAGTTTTTCTAAATAGTGATATATAATTACATGATTCATTAAGAGTGTCAGAAGCTAATTTAAGTACATCATTCAAAAACCAAGAAACTGTATTAGGACGAGTTGATGGTTTCAATCTGGCACAAGCTCTCGGGATAGACGAGAAATATGAATCTGTAAGGTTAATATTAAATCCAATTTGAAAAATCTTCTTCAATGCTGATTTAATTGTTGTGATTGTATTGGCCGCTAGGCCTGATTCAAATAAAGTCCTGAAAAAGGTTACTGCTAGATTCATAGTCATCGTCTTAACCTTTGAGTCTCTTAAAAACTTTGCAAGTTTCTTTACAGCTGAATCATACTGACGAAGAGTGGATTCTCTTTTATCTGATTCCAAAAACAGGGTATTTTTAGGATCAATTTCTGCGTCCTTTTGTGCTGCAAATTTCATAAAGTCCACAAAGTTAGGGCACTCTGAATTTTTGAGGAAGCTAACACACTGTGAGTTTGTACTACTTGTGTTAGTTTTGGCTTGGGGATCCATTGAGGATGGAGACCCAATTCCAGTAGCAGGGGAAACCAATTGCTCTTGGGCCAATTGGGGGCTACCAGAGCCACTCGACCCTTGAAAGTTCAGAGTTTGTCTAGTACTTTCATTAACATGTTTATTGGCGGAAATAAGTAAATTCTTTCCCAAGAGTTCCAGTTCAGTGACATTGCGTCTGTGGCATAAGCCCGAGGGTCCAGGTTGGGGGCTACATAACATTTCAGTTTGTGATTGGACTCTGTTGCAAATAGGTCTATCTGGAGACCCGGAACCTGCTGTGAAATCCATTTGAACGACTTTAAGTCCAGTGACCACTCCGATTCCAATGGAGTTGTCCTCGAAAGTGCGTCTGCCACTACATTCCGTACTCCCGCCAGATGAACCGCTGACAGGTGCCAATGGTTCATTGTTGCCATGGAAAATATTGCTATCATTACATGGTTTATGTGACCCGATTTGGAACCTCCTCTGTTTATACAATGGACTATAACCTCGCTGTCCAGCACTAGTTTGATATGTTGCTTCCTTTTTGGAGCAAGTTTCTTTAGGGTCAAGAATACTGCCATGGCCTCTAATACATTGATATGAAGTTGGCAAAATGTTATCGACCATAGTCCCTGGACTTTCTTGTACTGGGAGTACCCTCCCCAGCCGGTTAGAGAGGCGTCTGTATGAATGACCAGTGCTGGTGGTGGAAACCTTAATGGAATGGATTTTGCTAAATTCTTGACTTTTGTCCATGGCTGAAGTCTTTTCCTCAAAATTGGTGGAATCCGAGCTATTTTGTCTCGATACCTCTTGTTTGCTTTGGACCGCCATACTCGGTTTATATCTTTCTGTCTGGCCTTCAGTAAAATGTCTGTTACTGAGGCAAATTGGAGGGCACCTAGGATTCTCTCTTGGTTTCTCTTGGACGTCATTTTGTCCTTGAGAAAACTTTTTGTATTCCTTGCTATTTCTTTCCTCTTGTTTACTTGAATACACAGAGTATGTGTGTTTAGGTTCCATTGTAACCCTAACCACTGAAATTTTGTTTCTGGAACTAGACGTGACTTTTTGAAGTTGATCTGAAACCCCAATTGTTGTATGAAATTTATTACCATGTTTGTCGCCTTGAGACAATTCTTTACACTGTTTGCCAAAATAAGCCAGTCGTCTAGGTAGGCTACTATTTGTATTCCCCGGGTTCTCAATTCTTGGATTACTGTTTCTGCCAGTTTGGTAAATATCCTGGGTGCTATATTGAGTCCGAATGGCATTACTTTGAATGCATAAGCTTGGTTGCCTAACTTGAAACCTAGAAACGGACGAAAATGCCTTGCCATCGGAACGTGATAGTAAGCATCTGTAAGATCTATAGACGTGGTGACGGCCCCATGGGGAAGCAAGGTCCGCACCTGAGAGACGGTCAGCATATGGAACTTGTCGCATTGAATGTAAGAATTCAGATGAGACAGGTCTAAGATTACTCTTCGCTTGTCTGAGTCTTTCTTTGGAACGCTGAACAAGCGACCTTGAAATTTCAAATATTTTACCTTTCTTATTGCATTCTTTTGTAAAAGATCCTTTGCATACAGAACTAACTCTTCTGTTGGATGTGATAAAAACTGGTTGGTGGAGGGGGCCGTTCTATCCAACTCCACCCCAGACCCTTGGAAATTATGCTGTAAGCCCATTTGTTGAATGTTCAACGGTTCCGAAAAAGGTACAGCCTGAGGATTCTCACTGGTTTGTGTTGGATCTATTCCCCCGGGTTCCCCGGAATCCTCTACCTCTAGTGAAGGCTCTTCCGCTGCCTCTGTTGCGAAAAGCTCCTCTTGCTCTACTACCTCTGGCATTTCTATTATATCCATGGAACACGCCTTGTGTTTCATAGGAAGGATTAAAGGCTGGGGAAGGTGTAAAAGAGGTAATGGCTACCTGTTGTTGTGGTTGAGGTGTAACCCACACGTATTGTTGTTAGGGTTGAGCCTTTGATGTCGAAGGCTGACTCACTTGTGGCACTGGTATTGTTTGGACCACCTGTTGGGTCTGCTGACCTTGGAAAGATTGAAAATTCCTTGGTCTTTTCCTGCCTCTAGCTTGATTCCCGGATGGTTCGAATTTGCGTTTGGGTATTAGACCCCACCGGACTTTTAGGCTCTGATTCACTCTTGCAGCTTCACTAAGAACGCTGTTCACCATATCCTCCGGGAACAGGTCAGGACACCAAATCGATGCCTTTATTAGTTTGTTAGGCTCATGTCTTATAGAGGCTTCAGCTAAGACATGCTTTCGACATTTATGTCTGGCTACCGCAAAATCGTATGCATCAGATTGTAACGTATGCAGCAACGACTTTGTCAGAATCTTAAATAATGGCTCCTCTCCATATACGAGGGAAGACATTTCTGCCATAGTAGCTGAGTTAATGGACCTACTCAGTCTCATGCGCGACTCAAATTCAAGTTTTATCAAGGAATCCGGGAGTCTAGGTAGCCGTTCGCTAAACTGTGTAGAAGCACAGTCAGCGTTTAATTTCCCAGTTGTAAATGTTGCTGGAGCATCAATCCAGCAATCGTTATCCCCCGGGAATAGCAGAGAAGTCAAATCTGTTTCCCGTAATTGCGGCATTGGTTTGTCTTCAACTGCCGCTTGTAGAGCAAGGTCCACTATTTTTGTGGTGCAAGGTGTTGGAGTTTGTCCCTCCACCACAAACATTGTATACGAGCTTTTATGGGGTGTCAGCATGGTGGTAACACACTCCCACTCATTTAAAGTCCGAACCCAGGCGGACTGTGCTTGTTCTTTAGGGTAGATGACAGTTTCCTTAGGAACCTTGTCTAGCCTAACTAGCGCTTCTTCGGTTAAGCGCACAAATCCGGGGAAAGGGAACTGAAGTCCCGCCGGATAGAATTCAAAATCTTCTACCGGCCGGGTACCAAATCCTTCAATAGTTAACATGCCATCCTTAAAGGGAGCATGTAATGCCAATCGCCAGGGATTGTTTTTCACAAACGCCGGGAGCTTAGAAGCGTCCGGGATCACGTACCGCTGTTGTTGAGGCAGTCCGGATCGTAAGAGGTTCTCCATAAGACACTCTTGGTATTTTGCAGTCTCCTGCTGCCAGCGGTATCTACCGACTGCAGGCGATCAGCTAAAGATCCAATCTGAGATTGGACTAAGCTACCCATTTGTTCCATCAATTGGCTTGAAAAAACTACCGGGTCAAAGGGTACCTCCGGGGTCTTAGCTTTCGAGCTGCTCCTTGCTCTCGACCCATGGTGAGAGGAAGTAGCTACCACTGAGTCTTTCGATGTCTTGGTAGATAAGGAAGATTTGGATGGTCTAGGCAGCGTTTGAGGGTTTAACCTGGTTTAGGTAAGGACTTTTTAATTGTTTAACTTTAGGGATTACTGAGCATGAACCAGCCATGTTTTTCCCAGTAAACCCTTGGAAGGAAGTCTGAGATGAAGAATTAGACGGTGCCGGACTAGGAATAGGGATCCTAGACCGGGCACCTCCTGCTTCACTTACCTCCCTATCTTATTCTGCGGCTTCCAGAACCATCGGCTCTAGGTCCAAGTTGATGGCTGCTACGTCCTCTAGAACCGCTTCTCCAATGGCCTCTAGGTCCTCCGATAAAACCTGTGTATCCTCCCTGATCTTTGCAATGATTGGATCCGCCACTTCCTTGGCTACCGCTGCCGAAATCTTGGCGTTGGGGTAGATCAGGTTACACATCTCCTCTGACAGGATGTACGGTTTCTTAGCCTTCACATTCCTGGCAAACCCGCCAACCCAGATCTTGAGGGTCGACAAGGCGGAACTCCTAGTGGCCTTGAGGGGTCTGAAAGAGAAAGTTTTCGTTACTATCATTACTGGTAACGCTGTCGTTTAAGATTATATCGTCAATAATCTTCTCAGTTTCTATCACTTATATTCAAATTAATAGGTAGATTAACCAACGGGGATACCTACCGAATCCACGGTCAATTTTGAAACTAGCTCATAGCAAGTCTCACACGCATCCGGGTGCCACACCATCAAATCGTCCACCTGGACTGCACAAGGAGCATGAGATCGGCAGACCTCATGTCCATAAGCTTGTTGTAGCCCCGCCGCACAAGCTGTCATCTGACATCGCACTACCTGTAATTTAAAAGATACATGAGTATCATAATAGGATTACCGGAGGCTCCGGGTTCTTAAAATTAAGCTTAACTGAAGATATAATATCTAGGTGAATACAAAATTTTTGTATCATAAATTAGTATTATGAATGATCATAATACTAATTTATGATCATTCATTGTACTTATTATTGTCGTAAATAAGCTTTATATCATCCCGTCAGTGCCGGGAATGTAAAACTAAAGATAACAATTGTTAAAATAAAATTAGTTACTCCCGTCGACTCCGGGAAGCTAATTGAATATGACCCGAGGGTCTTGAACGTCTACCAGGGTAGGACGTATGATAGGTTAAGGTTTTAAGGAGGGAAGAGTTCTATCGACTCCCACCAGCCCTGGAAACCTTTATAAACTACGACAATAATGGACAAAATTTAATTCAATTGTAATGTATGACAAAATTGTATATCATAATACAAGTTTCCAGTGATTACTTCGTGTTATAGTTAGCCTATACTTCAGATCACAGTAAAATACGTGAATCTGGATATACAAATTCAACTAACTACTATACATCGTATTGTATGCTAGTTCTATTATAACAAAATTGCATGAAATAAACGAAGAAATCACGTCTGAAGTAAACCTAACACGCAATCCGTAACCTTCCCGGCTCAACCGGAAGCCAACCGTAAGGAGCCGAGAGCGACTACAGCTGCGATCATTTGTGGCAAACGAGCTTACACAACCACTAAAATATAATTGTTCCCCGCTTAGTCTCTAAAGAACATAAGTCATGAGGTATCCCGGGAGAGGGATGAGGAAAGACGTACTCCATCGAGGTGGGTAGCAAGCGGGAACCAGCCTATGAGCCTAGCTCATGGCGATCAAGTGGAAACGTAACCGGCCAGGTGGAACAACCTACCGAGAGACAGTGGCTCCATGTGATCTAACTAACCTAGCCTATAGAATGATCATAAAAAACACCTAGTAAATAAATAATGAAATCAATTATAAATATATTATGATATAGGTTATGATTGCAAGCAAGGAAAATTTATTTGATTATTTCGCTCAAGAGAGGAAACCAAAAAGAGGAATTAAAGTGAAAATGTGATTGCGCTAGCCTAGCCCTCCAAAATCGGGTAGCTACCGACCTGGTCGGGAAGACCGCAACACTTAACTGTGGGACAAACCCAATCGGGTAAATACCGATTTGGGACGATAAATTTGATTAATGATAAATCCTGCAATCGAGGTTCCTCTCTATCATAACCTTATCTAAAGGACCTATCTCTTATATATAAGAATGGTTAACAAACTTACACTAATAAGAGTAAAACTAATCCTTACAATTAAGATTACTCAAAATACCAGAACCTTACTGGTGTAGGCTACCTTCTGAGGGCGTACACGGCTCGGTCGGGCCGCCATGCTAGCCCATAACCTAATAAAAAGTTTTGTCATATAATGGCATCACGTAAAACTTTGCGAAATGGCAAGAAGCATGCACGATGTTACGGATAAAGACGGATCACAAATAGTATAAGGAACTAATTGCAATGCGTCATGGAAACAAAAGCTCTTGGAGGTAGCGACATAAATGGCGAACAGGGAGCAGTATTCTTCGACTCCCGATATTTAAAAAGCCTAAATAATTGAATGTATCGAATATCGCTACTTCCAGAACTGCAAAATTGATAGTTTTAATACTCAACTTGGTGGCAGAAGCTTCCAAAAGGTCCGACATCTTGCATAAACACCAAATCACAGAACTAAATAAAACGCGTGCGCTCTGTAAAGATGCTATGAAAGGAGTGAGTGTGATCGCGTGGGTGGAAGTAGTAGTAGTAGCAACAGTAGTGGGATGTAGAAACGGCACCTCTCGTAGTAACGAGGGAATTGGAAGAAGAGAGATCTAAATGGCACGAGACCTCTGACAGTGGATTTTCACGCCCCAGCTTACTATACCGACCACCTTATATAGGTGAGCGAGCTGGGTTTATTCCTGGCATTCCAATGCAACTTTTTTTCTCTGGTAATAATAGAAAGTTTGATATACCTAAAAGAAAAATGATGCTAAAAAGGAGCGAAGTTTCACTTGGGCGGCACCAGGTGGAAGCCCAGAAATAAATATATATATAATATATTAATCATATATATTATATATATATATATAATATAATATATATATTATATATAATTATTATATATAATATATAATTATATATATATATATATATTATATTATATATAATTAATATATATAATATATATAAACACATATATATTATATATACACATATATATATATATATATATATATATATATATATATATATATATATATATATATATATATATATATATATATATATATATATATATATATATATATTATATTATATATATATATATATATATATATATATATATATATATATATATATATATATATATATATATATATATATATATATATATATATATATATATATATATAATATATATATATATATATATATATATATATATATATATATATATATATATATATATATATATATATATATATGACTGGTAAAGGTGTTCTGTAACAACAGAATTCCATCTAATAAAAGGAGCCCCATAAAAACACCAAAATGTAAAGAGAAAAGTACTATTTTGTTCATGAAACTTACCTGTCAGATATATATATAGCTGTATTTTTTCTGAAGTCCGACAGAATTTTAAAAACTTCCGACACACGCAGTGGTCGGCCAGTGGTTAGTACCATTTCCGCCGCTGGGAGGCGGGTATCAGGAACCATTCCCATTTTCTATTCATAATTTTTCTGTCGCCGGTGCTGAAAACACCTGTTTTTCAGTACTCCGTCTTAGGATTTTGGAAACTTCATTGCCGCTAAGTATCCTAATTGTCTTTGATTTATTTACTTGGATTTGTGGCTAGGCATACGCTATCTTAAATTGATTTGAATTTGATTCATTTTTGCTTAAAATATCTGAATCTAGTTAGGCTAGTTTCAGACGGGGTTGTCTGCAAAGATAGGGTGTGGCTACCGAAAGCTTCGGTAGATCCGCACTTGGTATGTACGAGGGGTATGGGTCTTCCTTCTTTGTTGAGATTTGTCATGTGAAGAGGATGTGAGACTTTGTCTATTCCGTAAGGAAGACGTATGATTCGTATGTACGCAATTAATCAGTAAACATGTCTAATTCCTTGTAAGGAAGACGTATGATTCGTATGTACGCAATTAATCAGGTAACAAAATGTCTAATTCCCGGTAGGAAGACGTTATGATTCGTAGTAACCGCCTTAATCGGTAACCAAAATCGGGTAGTTTGAAACCTGCAACCTTCCTGTAGACTATTTTGCCTAACCCTGTAGTATGGCCTACGGGCTATGAATATGTCTACGAGAGGTGCTCGCCTTCTTCATTGCTGTGAAGTGCTACTTCTGTAAGTGTTACTCCTAACCCTGCAGTATTGCCTTCGGGCCCTAAGCAGTGTCTGTAGAGGAATTGCCCTTTCTCTTATACTCTTACGATTCGTAACTTAGAATCGAAAGTGCTTGCTTTAGAGAGTAAAAGTGAAGTGCAGAAGTGCAGTGATACCCCTTGTGTAGTGGAGGGTGCGTCAGATCGGCCTCGTTTCGCCTCTAGGCCTGGACCTCTGCTTGACTCCCAGGACCTGGGGGAGGGAGCATGTCGAAAGCCGAAGGAGGGTTACAAGGAACCCCCACCGATCTGGCGTGCCTTCGGCAGTTACTGATGAAAATCCCCAGACTGCCAAAGTGCGTGCGCGTGCACGAATCCTGAAAGTTTGCTTCTCGTCCTCCGAAGCGTCCTCTCCGTGCAGGGGTTGGAGCTTTCGGAAGGACTCGCGCCCTCTAAATAGAAGCTTTATAGAAGAGGACGCTTCACGTCCTCTCTCTCTCTCGTTATGCGTTTTCAGTGAGAAGTAAGAAGGCGAACGTCGCCTGAACTCGTGTCCGTCTTTCCACCGAGAAATACGTAAAAGAAGTCATAGTAGCAGGAAGCTTTTGAGAGCGGACGCCTGGGACGCTCGGATGGACTCCAGCGCGCGCGAGTGCACGCCAAGCGCGCTCCGTGCGCGCCAGTGGACGCCGAGCGCGCTCCAGTGGACGCCGAGCGCGCTCCAGTGGACGCCGAGCGTGCACCAGCGCACGCCAGGTGTGTCGCCTGGCTGAACGTTTTCTGTTGAACTCTTCAAGCTCTTGTTCAGATTTGGGCCTAAAGAATTTTTACCTCTACCTTCGGTGATACCTTCTACCTCACCTGCAAAGAATGTGAAGTAGGCAGTGCTTCGGAGGAAGCTTAAAGTGAACAGACAACTTCTTCTTCGAAACCCAGCAAGACATCGGGTTCGTGAATTCAAGAGGTCTCTGTCAATTAATATTGCTTTTCGCATAGGTGGATGGAGTTAAGGAAGATCTCGTTTGCTCTACCGCAACCTTTGCCATTCTGCCAATAAATTTAAGTTGCCACTACCGCAGTCAAGACTTTGCGCTAAGGCAGTTACGGGTTATGTAAGGCTCGATGTCCCTGCACGTCAGGACTCTCGGCACGTTCAGTAGGATTCTTGCAAAGGCACTCATCAAAAGGACGCTCTTCAGGAAGCGCAAGACAGGACTTCCTTTGCCCATACTGCCATAATTTTAAGCTTTAGCAGGCATTAGTTTGTGATACGGGAGAGGAAGCTGGTTGGAGAGTTCTTCCTCTTCCCAGGATAATTTTCCAAGCTTTTTAGCCCATCTGAAAGGGTTTTTCAGATGATAGATTTTGTTAGTTTCTAGTCGGGACTACGCTGCCGAATTGAACATCGTCGTCCTACTTGCCGTAAGCCCAGTCTCTTAACACGATTCTTGCCCCTTCTCGTTTGAGACGGGAATCGGAAAAATTAAATTGCTCGACTCCCTGGATTACGTTTTGTCAATTCAGTGACTTTCCCCCATTGACATTATACTTTCGTTTTGTCAAGTAAGTGGGTATCCCCTCTTTGACAAAAGATCTCTTTGTCCCGTAAATGGGTTAGTTCTCATGACAAACATCTCATTAACTTGATATTGCGTAAGCGAATAAGCTCTTATCGACAAGATCGGAAGAGCTTCTCATTCGTCATTCGCAGACTCGTACAAGAAATAGACTTGTAGACTACGTCAATGAACGCTTATGTCAATAACATAAGAAGCTTGAGCTGACTGCTTCGACTGCTTCGATTCTCTTAAGTTTTTGTTCATGAAACTGCCTGTCAGATATGTATGTAGCTGTGTTTTCCGAATTCAGCTATATATATGTCTGCCAGGTAAGTAGGAACAAACTTTATTGTGATATAATTTCATTTTTTGCCTTGCGTTATTTTACTTCTGGTTGGTTCAAGTCATATACGCTTGCTGTAGTTACCTCTTCGGATGGCAACCGAGAGGTCGGTTGTCTATTTTAAGGACATTTAATCGTTACTCCCTGCAGCCTACAGGAGTTTCCGATTTATCTTTTTACCGTTGTATGGTAGTTTCTGACGACACAAACGCATCTATATATTTAGCGTTTTCTGTTTCGCTTAAATATACCAGCTTGAGAGTCTTTCTGCTCAAAAAATAACGGACCTATTTCTTCGTAGAATAGGGTAGCTGGCAACCCAGACATAAAGTTAAGAGACGACTTCGTAAGCTGCTTGCTGCTGCTGTCACGCTGTCTGTCCTCCAGTCCAACAACCGAGCCAGTATTCAGTGACAGATCGTGCGCTGTATCATGCGCGGTAGTTACGTCTCTCTCTCCTGCGGGATTGACTGACTAACCGTATCTCTGTGCTGACGGTTACGTCTCTCCTCGGCGGGATTGACTGACTAACTGTATCTCTGTCCTACAATCACGGACTTTAGCCTAAGATTGAGGGATTTCTTACGTGAATGAATAAACGTTGCATTCGTTTTGCCTTACTATGTTTCAACAGAGTTATCTCTTAATCCTTTCGGTGCTCGTTACCGCACGGTATGGAACTACGAGTCTACCGCAACATTGCACTTTTATTTGCTCTCCTGCTTAGGCAAAGCGCAGCCTTATTTAGGGAAGTAAGCATACTCGGGGAGGGAATGGATGAGCTGCTGGGGACCATTTCCTTCCTGAAGAAGTTTGTTTCCCCGAAATAGACTGCAATCCAGACCACAGTTTTTTCCTACCGGAAACTGAAATATTATTCAAGATCTAGCAATGATTCTGAAACATCTCTCAGTGCGTCTATCACCTGAGGTGATAGAAAGAAGGTGCCAGGACATCTGGATAGGGTTTCAGATGTCCTGGATCTTAATCTGAAAAGAAGTAAAAGCGATCGGTAGTCCCTCCAGTCCTCGAACGAGTTTTTTGGGAACCAAAAAGTGGTCCAGATCAACTCTGATTCCACAGCTCTCTCATATCTTAAGAAGTATCTTCTCTCGGTCCTTGTTCGAGTTTACGAGAAAGAGCCTATTATAACAACAGGCGTAAAATGTAAACGATCCTCTACAGGTTCGTTACAGGATTGCAAAAGTCCGTACGAATCGTCTCGATCGACGGCAGCAACTATTCACTTCCGAGTGGAATCTTTCTTTAGAAGTAAGTTGAGAGTTGTGTAGACTTTAGGGACGCCCTTTCATTCTTCTCTTCGATATGTTGAGGACGAAGAGGCGGCTTCTTCTCTGCTCCCTTATTCTCGATCCGGGATCAGTACCATTAAACGCCATCCTATGATATTGAACGGGGATGGATGTTTAGTCTCTTTTTCCCCTTTTTCAATCACGCTTAGGAAATGTAGTAAGATGGATTTATGACGTCACAGGGAGCGACAATGACGCTGATCGCCCATGTTGGCCTTCAGAATCCTGGATTCACAGAGGTCCACAAATATTTCCTAGTTCACTTTCCAAGGACCTTTTCCGAGAGAGTCGGTCTACTCTAACTCGAAAGGTACCTATAACCTCTCCGCTCTGAGTCTGACTACGTTCAGACTATCGAGAGGTTGACAGGAATAAGATTACCGTCTTCCTTTCCGTCTGAGAATGGGATAAGCTGGCAGTCACAACTATTAAAGAATATGCAATATTGTTTGTTGACGGCCTTTGGGGCTCAGAGATTTGCGTCTGTCAAA
>NC_061100.1:63727967-63752967 GCF_015104395.2 Macrobrachium nipponense
GAGTACTTACATTTTTCAATTACACACTTTCGTCCCAAAATACATGACTCGGCGCGAGCGCGCGCGCCTCGGCACGAGACATAATTCAAGGGTTCAATTCATGAAAGAGAGGAAATCGCCGCATCTACGGCGATAACTCCATGTTGGTTCATAATTAAGTAATGAAAAATGAAAAAACAGCGTAAAAAGTCATTTTCAAAGTTACAAAATTCCGTTAGTAGAAAAAACTCGCCGCATTTCTAACGGCGATAAACAAATGTTGGTTCATAATTAAGTAATTGAAAAGAAAACAGTTTTACCTTACAGTTTCATTTTCAAGTCAAAAAAACATTAGTAGAAAACACAATAAAATAAACAAAGCATACGACGATGAAGCGGGCAGAGAGCGATGACGAAAACACGTCCTTCACACCACGGCCGAAAGCAAAAGTGTTTGTTTGACCTCCCAGTCGCGCGGCGCGCGACTGTCGGACAAGCAGTTAACTACCGTTCTCCCCTTCGTTCGAAGCTTACGACCGTTCCCCAGCTGCCGCTAGCTACTTCCTATTGTTAAAGGACCGATGGTTTGTATTACGTATCGGAACAAAAAAAAAAAGTATTTGTCTCCAAAGTTAGAAATTAAGGCCAAATTTTAAGATTTAAACAGAGGGTACTGAAAATGGCGCCCACGGCAGTGGAAATCTCACCAAAACGCTTTAGAAATTTTTACTTACAACTAAAAATGTTTCGAAGATTGACGCCATCTCGATGTTTACGGAGTCGCTGGTGACAACAAACTTTCCATTTCCTGTGATAAATCCGCACACCACTTGTACCCACAGACGCTGGAGCACTTTTATCACAACAATCGAAACACGATTTCTCACCAACAACAAAGCCAGGAGTAAAACAGCTGTTTTGGTAGAAGATGACGAGAAGCGTGCTCTTAGCTAATTTTTAAATAAGTAGTAAAACATCAATATTTTACATATTTATGATGATTAATTTGAAAATATTCGTTATTGAAAAAGTAACTCGACTCTGACTCAAATTTAAGTAATTATTTTTCTGAATTAGAACGTTCTTTTAAGTTCTGTATTATGACGTCACGACATCTTGACTTTCGTACCTATTGTAAATAATGCTATACTCAACTGTCATTGCAGAACAGTTTACCAGTTATTCATGCAGATTGTTATCAGCTATACATGTAATTGTTATAATCGTAATGCGCATATATATCTTTATTATTTACTTTTTGGATATATGAAGATGTTTTACTGCTGGATATCGCCGTAGTGTGACGCAATCGTTTTCGGTCCATGGGCCTCTGTCTGTTTTCGCACCATAAGAAATTATGGGGCCGAATTTGCAATGACCAGAAAGTCGTTAAAAGAGGAAAGTTAGCATTGAGGGGCATATGTTTTGACTGAGAAAAATACAAATTTATCAATAGCTAGCTTGTAAAAAATACTTGGTTTATAAAAACTTGATTGACAACTAAGCAGCATGTCTACTATGGGTTTCAGAGACAGTGCAAGGCACGTTTTTTGGGCAATACCTATTTCTGTAACGAACACTCGTAACAGAACGAGATTTTGCTATAGTGCATTACACCAGTGCCGTAATTTATAAGGGTATCGTGAATCACTAATCGTAAAGAATAACGACACTTGTCCTTGTACCAAGAGACAAAAAACTCCATTATGCAGAAATGGATACGAACACGCGTATAAAGCTCCACCTATACCCTCCACCCCCCCCCCCCCCCCCCCCCCCCCCCTCCACCGCCATCCTTTTCTTCTTCGTTCCTCCGCCTTCCTTTCTCTCTCTCTCTGTTGCCATTCGGTATGTGTTGACCCTCCAAACTGGGTATAAGACTACACACAAAACGTTGAAATTGGTGAAATTAGGCTATGTATTGGAAGTATATATACATAAATATTAAAGCAATTTTATCATTATTGCATTACTATGACAACTAGAATTCATGGAAACAGTTGATAAATAATGGAACGGCGTATGTGTGAAGCCTCCACTAATGTGGCAACGATGATTTTGCCATTCTTAGCATGCAAACATTAAAGCAGCAAAGCATTAAAGGTTACATTTATTTCTGGCATACGATTATTAAAGAAATTCAAAATACTAATAAAGACTGAATCAATGAAAAGTGCTAGCAAAAACAAAAAAGCAAAAAAAAAAAAAAAAAACGTAGCCGTTTCCTCTATGCACTTTACCGTATTTGTTCCTCTATGTTTCGGGCAGCCAGATGTACGAAAACGTTAGAAACTATGACAATTTGTCGAAAATTGCATTTTTCCTAACTATACAAACCTGAGGTCCTTTAACAATAGGAAGTAGCTAGCGGCAGCTGGAACGGTCGTAAGCTTCGAACAAGGTGGGAGAACGGTAGTTAACTGCTTGTCGATCGTCGCGCGCCGCGCGACTGGGAGGTAAACAAATCACTTTTGCTGCTTTTGGCCCATGCAAATACGCAGAGTGAGGGGGTGGCATGAGGAGGGACTATATGTTAAAGGACCTCAGGTTTGTATAGTTAGGAAAAATGCAATTTTCGACAAATTGTCATTTGTTCCGATACGTAATACAAACCCTACCCCGTCGCTTTAACAATAGGAAGACTCACTTCTTGGTGGGAGGAATCTGAGTCTTTTTTGATGAACAGACTGGTGTTGTCGTCCATCCCTGGAATGCCTCCCTGGTCGTAAGAGCGAGGGAGGGATCCAAGCCTCTGTCGATTGATCGGGGTGTGCACCGCAGGATCAATGGTCAGACCTCTGGGCCGAGTACTAAGAGAGAGGCAAGCGTATCTCTTTGTACCAGCATTGTAAGAACTTTTTTTTTTTCCTTTACATGAGCAAATGTAAAGTAATGGGTTTGTCTCATGTCGGCATCCACTTTCTCACCCTTGTTGGAGAAAGTGGGTGGATATTTACTCCTATCTCTAGTTAAAGAGGTAGGATGGAGCTCTGTTGAATAGCTTACCTGCATCTGACTCCCTTCCAGCAAGGTAACGACCGTATCCCTCTGCCCACAGGTAGAGGTAGAAAAAGATGGTGAAGAGAAGCCAGTCACTCTCTCATTCACGCATTCATTCTCCCAGTCATACCAGGAATCGATGCTGTTCTGCCTGCTCGGGTGCTGGGTAAGCTTACACAACGTGTTGAGCAGCCACCACAGGTCCCAAGGAAAAAGAATATCCAAGGACTTGTGGGCAATATCCCGAAGGTAGAAGGACGTGAAGGTGGTCTGGTTGGCCCAGACACCTGCCTTCAGGACCTGCGCCAACGGAGAAGTTCTTACGGAACGCTAAGGAGGGTCCGATACCTCTGACTTCGTGGGCTCTCGGACGGAGCGTACGGATGTCGTCGCTACCATCAGCTTCGTACGCTCTCCTGATCACCTCACGCAGCCAGAAAGAAAGCGTGTTCTTGGAGACTTCTTTCTTGGTAACCCCAGTGCTAACGAAGAGGCGTCGACACTCAGGCCTGAGATGTCGAGTTCTCTTCAGATAGCGCCGTAGCGCCCTCACAGGACAAAGCAGCATCTCATCCGCATCATTATCGGTGAAGTCCAGGAGGGAGGGGATCGTGAAAGACTCGAACCTGTCGTCAGGGATCGACGGATTTTCCTGAGTCTTAGCTACGAACGTTCGGGACGAAATTGAGCGTCACAGATCCCCAGCCTCTGGTATGTTTAACATCATAAGAAAGGCCATGTAGTTCCCCTACTCTCTTCGCCGATGCCAGGGCCAGCAAGAAGAGGGTCTTGAGGGTCAGATCCCTGTCTGACGACTCTCGGAGTGGCTCGAAGGGTCTTCGAGTCAACTCCTAAGTACGAGAGTCACATCCCACGCAGGGGGCCTGAGTTCCCTGGGTGGGTGGGCAAGACCTTTCGAAGCTCCTCATTAGCAAGGATCTCTCGAACGAATTCGAGATGTCCAGTCCCCTCAGTTTTAGGACGAGCGCCAGTGACTGCTCTATATCCCTTAACTGTGGGTACGAGAGGAGCTTCTCTCGGCGAAGAAACACGAGGAAATCCGCTACCTGCTGAAGAGTGGCTCTGAGAGGAGGACAGACCCTGTCTACGACACCAACCACAGAAGACGCGGCCACTTCCCCTGATACACAGCTGCAGAGGACTGTCGGACGTGTCCAACCATCTCTGTTGCTGCGCTACGAGAAAAGCCTCTCGTTCGCAAGAGATGGTGGATAACAGCCAGCCGTGAAGTTGAAGGGACTGGACTGCCTGGTGGTACCGTTCTACGTGTGGCTGGGCTAGAAGGTTGTGCCAAGTGGGTAGCTCTCTCGGTGCGTCCGCAAGAAGAGCCAGCAGGTCCGGATACCAAACGGCTTGTGGTCGTTTGGGAGCCACCAGGATCATTCTGAGATTGGGAGTGACCAGCGCTCGACTGATCACTTTCCGAATCAGACAGAAGGGAGGAAAGGCGTAAGCGAAGAGGTTGTCCCAGGGGTGTTGGAGAGCGTCCTCTGCAGCTGCCGCTGGGTCCGGCACAGCCGAAAAGAAAACCTGAAGTTTTCTGTTGTTGCCGGGTGGCGAACAGGTCTACGACCGGTCGCCCCCACAGGTTGAAGAGCCTTTCGCCACGTCTTGGTGTAGAGACCATTCGGTCCTATCACCTGATCCCGACGGCTGAGCTTGTCTGCTACTACATTCCTCTTGCCTGGAATGTAGCGTGCTGACAGCTCTATCGAGTGAGCCGTGGCCCACTCGTGCACCTGCACCGTCAAATGATGGAGCGGAAAGAGACTAGCCCCCCCCCCCCCTGCTTGTTGACATATGCCACTACTGTGGTGTTGTCGCACATCAACACCACTGAGTGTCCCACCAGCGGTCCTGAAACTCTTGGAGAGCGTTGAACGCCGCCTTGAGTTCCAGGACATTGATGTGAAGGTGCTTCTCGTGATGGTCCCACACACCTGCAGTCAGCAAACTCCTCCAGGTGTGCGCCCCACCCATCCCTCGGTCGATGCGTCTGAGAACAGAAGCATCTCCGGGGGGGGAGTGCGTTATGGGCACTCCTCTTAAGAGGTTCTTGTCGTCGAGCCACCAGGCTAGGTCCTGCCTCACCTTGTCCGTGATAGCCACGGGAAAGTAAGGAGGATCCTTGGCCTGAGACCAACTCTCCCTTAGTCTCCACTGGAGAGACCGCAGGTGAAGACGCCCGTGAGGGACTAACTTCTCGAGTGACGACAGATGGCCGATCACGACTTGCCATTGCTGTGCTGCCTGTTCTGCCGAGACAGGAACCGGCCGGCTGCCTCCCTGAATTTGCTGATACGCAAGTCTGCGGGAAAGACTTGCCCTGCTACCGTATCTATCAGCATACCCAGGTACTTCATCTTCTGCTTGGGTTCGAGGTCGGACTTCTCGTAGTTTATCACGATCCCCAGATCGCGACAAAAAACTTGAGGAGTCGATCTCTGTCCTGTAGCAACTGCGAGCGGGAGCTCGCCAGGACTAGCCAATCGTCGAGATACCTCAGAAGACGTATCCCGTTCGAATGGGCCCAAGCCGACACCAGAGTGAACACTCGCGTGAACACCTGTGGGGCGTTTGTTGACGAGACCGAAACAAAGTGCCCTGAATTGGTACACGGTCCCGTCGAAGATGAAGCGGAGGTACTTTCTGGAGGGACTGATGGATGGGTATTTGAAAACTCGCGTTCCTTCAGGTCCACTGAAAGCATGAAATCGTTCCCCATGATCGAGTCGAGCACTGAGCGTGCCGACTCCATCGTGAAACCGCGTCGTCGCGAACGAAGCGGTTCAGGGGAGAGAGGTCTATCACCGGACGCCAGCCCCCCGATGCCTTCTCCACTAGGGAAGAGGCGGCTGTAAAAGCCCGATGACTGGTCCTCCCCGATTTCTACAGCCTCGTTTCGCCAGCATGGTCTTGATCTCCTGTCGGAAGAGCGTTGTCCTTTGCTGATCCCCGGACATAGGTCTGTAGATGGACCGGTTTGGAGATGAGGGGGGGCCGAGACTCGAAGGGTAGTAGATATCCCTCCGAAGGATCGTCTACTATCCATCCCTCGGGCGCCGGTGCCGCTGCCTAAAGTCCCCGCCCAATGGCTCGCTAGGCACCCCCCCACTTCCGGCAGCAGGTGAGGGGGAACGCCGTCCCTAGCGTTTCCCTCCTCGTTTCGACTTCTTTCCAGCACCTCCTCGGGGAAAGGAGGGCTGGGAGGAGGCTGGTTGCTTTGGCCTCCTCCTCTAGCAGAAGTTGAAACAGCTGGAGTCTTCACACGGGGTTTGGACGGTGCCAAAACCGTCTTCGCCGCCGTGGAATAAGCGCTAGCCAAGCTCTTTGGTTTGGCCGCAGTTACTCGAGGTTGCCCAGAAACCTTCGAGACTGCCTGGTGGACTAAGCGGTCACTCTCGTCATTGCGCCGCCGTTCCACCGCAGCGTCCACCATCTCTCCAGGAAAGAGAGTATGGGGAACTCCTAAGAGGTCCATTTCGTAGCCCGAGTGCCGCCTCACGCCCGCCCCCTTGGTCACTCGGGTAAGGACTGCGTCCCTACGTCGAAGAACCAAGTTGGCCCACAGGTTAGCAGTCTGATGGGCGAGGTAGAGATTGCTCTTCCTCCAGACTGGCACAGTCTCCTGAAAGAAGCGTCGTCTTCGAGAGCAGAAACTCCCAGAGTCGGCCGCTACTTTGGATATTGTGAGGGACCACAAATCCAACCAGGAAACTGCCTGGAATGCTGCCATAGCGGTAGATTCCAGGGCAAGTGCCTCCTGCTGCGAGAACCATAGGTTCTCCGACAGGAGCTGCTGCAGGGACACACCTGGAGTCAGCCTCGCTAACTCCGGGTTAACCTGTTTCGGCAGTATCGGGTCTTCCGAAGGCACGTAAAATCGCCTCTGTCGCTGTAGAGGAGGAGGAAGCAGCTTAGAGGACCGTCCGGATTTTAGCGAGTCCTCCCGTCCTGAGACGAGATTCTCCACCTGATCCAGGACCGAGTCCGCAAGCTCTGATCGTGGCAACCCCCACCATCATTTTGGGTTCCCTCTTGGGACCCCAAAATGATTCGAGCCGGGACGTGGGCTTCTGCTGGTGGTAGCGACGATCCTTCCGCAAGGCCATTATGCAGACGCATCAGCTTAATGACCTCTGCGAAGTTCCTCTGTATCTCAGGCGTTACAGCGTCTTGTGGAGTAGGACCGTCCAGTCCCTCCAGCAAGAGCATATCCCTCGATACTCCTCCTTCAGAAGGAGGAACAGCGACAGACCCCTGACGGTCGCCTCCAACTACTTGCGCGTACGTTCTGGTCGGTCCTAAGACCAGTGCCTGAGCCGTACGGCGTCATAGCTGGGTCCACGAGCGTAGCACCTCCTCGTGATCGCTCCTCGTACCTCGCTCCTCCCGGTATAGCCCTAGGAGGTTGAAGGTACGGGAGAGGCAGACCTGACGCTCCCCCCTCGCTCGCTGGCAGGACCAGCGTGCGTGGAGGGCTGCTGCCTGATCGTCAACCCGCTTGGTGACGGTCGAGCAGCAGGCCTAGCCTTGCCGCTCGCCTGGGGCGATTGGCTCGGCTGAGAACGTCGAGACCGATCTCTAGCGTCAGGCGAGCTGCCGCTGGTCACCGTCTCCGCCCGGTCCCATCGGGGAGCGGCGGACGGGTGACCTGCTAGGCTCTCTGTCGCGTCGAGACCGGCCAGCGTCCTCTCTGCGCGTCAAACCGCTGGTACCAGCCGTGGCTGGTACCCGCCGGCGTGGGGGACTCCTTCCTCGCCTCAACCCGTGGCCGGTCAGCGACCGTCACGTCACCCGAGCAGGCCAGTTGATCGCTGCGAGAGCGTCCACTGGCCTGGCGAGAGTCGTGTGCACGACTCTCGCCAGTCTTCTGCTCCGCGCCGCTGTTTTTGACGGCGGCGAGCGAGCTCGGGCGTCAAAAAAAACTTTGGCTGGACGGTCCTCTTTGGAAGAGCGTCCACTCGGTGCTTCCCGCGAACGAGAGCGGCCGAGACGGAAACCTGGTTTAGCGGCAGAACCGCTAGCACCAGGTGAGGACGCACCCAGCCGAGGCTGGTGCACCTCTGGTCCCCTTCGACTTCTTCTTTGCAGAAGAAGCGACGGGGGCCCCGTTCCCGAAGGAACAGGAGGACAGCAGAAGAAGCTCCCCACAGCTCGCCTGTGCGAGCCGGGCCCTTAGAAGATCCCGAAGGAGTCTTCTTAGGGGGGGAGGAGGCACCCTTCTTCTTCTTCGGCTGTTTAGCCTTAGAAGTCGAAGGGGAAGGAGAGGCAGCAGAGACGAAGAAGACGATGAAGACGACGCGACCACCTTCTTCCTCTTCCTCTTCTTCTTCGCCAGGCTCCGCAGAACAGACGTCAGGTCTTCCATCCAGGAGGGAGCCGGGGCAGTTGCCGAAGCAACAGGGCCCGACTGCACCTGTCCGGAAAGACCTGAGACTGTGACAGCACCACCAGCAGCAGGAACAACAGGAACAGGTCCGGGAACAGCAGGAACGGCAGGAACATCTGAAAGGGAATGTGCAGGCCGATCTGAAAAGGAAAGAGTAGCTGGAACGGCAACAGGTACGGCAGGCACGGCAGGTACCACGGGAGAGCCAGGCGTCCTGTCGGCAGTCACCGTCATCCGTGGCACTGGCGGCCGGTCCAGGGGGGTGGGTACTCTTTGGGCAGCGGAAGTCCGGGGTCGGCAAAGGAAAAAAATCCAGGTGGTGGTGCACCGTCCCTCTTTGGCAAGTCGGCAAGCAATGGGTTTTTGTATATCCACCGTGGTGTCCCACTCGACTTATATGGGGCGGATATTACCAGATTGGTTGGTGGCATCTCATACTCATGGTGTCGGTTACTGTGGTAGTATGGTGGTCACCGCACCATGAGTGACCACCGCCGACCCCGCCAACCGCTGAAGCAACCCTTGGATGCTGGGCACTCCCTGCAGTCCCAGCGACTCCCACACCTGTCCCAAGTCGTCCTTCGCTGATGGCACACCTGCGGAAGCAACAGTCGGGTTAGTTGGAGGGTCTTCCTCGCGCCTGGGGAAGAAAACACCCCCCCCACCCCCCCCCAGAGCGGACGGAAGACCCCGAGTACAGCTGTACGTCCGGGTAGCGGGCGCCCTCATCCACACTCGACGGATCGAGAGAGGAAAAGGACTCCGCTACCCCCCCCGCAGGGGAAGGCGCGAAACGTGGGGGCTGGCCGGGGGGCAGGAAAGAGGACGAAGTGTCCGTCACCAAAGGAGTCACTGGACTTTCCGATGACTTCTGGCCGGCCTAAGTCTCTTCCTGCCCTCGTACAGCACCCACTGCGTCTCGGACCAATTCATACCATGTGACACAAGGTTCGTTGCGGGAGCACTCTCGCCCCCGGCAACGAGTACAAACCTCGTGGGGGGGTCCACGTCAACAAATGACCTGAAACCTCCACATCTACGCCCCTTCCAGCCCGGGACACACTACGGGCGACTGGAGGGCGCGGTGATATCTCCATTTCTTCCAATTCACTCATTGCAGATCAATAGAATTGTAAAAGTACTTACAGTCACTCCTTGATTTATACAGAAAGAGAGGCAAATACTCAAACTCAAAGCAAACGACAAAGCGGGCAGAGCGATGGCGAACACGTCCTTCCACACACGGCCGAAAGCAAAAGTAATTTGTTTACCTCCCCAGTCGCGCGGCGCGCGACGATCGGACAAGCAGTTAACTACCGTTCTCCCCTTGTTCGAAGCTTACGACCGTTCCAGCTGCCGCTAGCTACTTCCATAAATTTGTTAAAGACCGAGGGTTTGATACGATCGGGTATTTCGATATCTTAACAAATTTGATTTTATCTACTTTAGAAATATCTGTAATTTTTCGGGGTAATTTGGTTGCAAAAGAGGGATAACTATACATGAATTAAATCAAAATTTTTAAATAACAAAGTAATTTAAACTAAATAACGAGTAAAGTAAACAGTTTAGGCGGGAATAAAACTTTGCAGTTTCGTCGTCTGCTGTTCGTAATTGTGTTTATGGCGCGCGCGCTTAGAAACCAGAAACAGCAACGGGTTTAAAAGTGCAATGTGGAGTGAACTGAGACCAAAAATGTGTATAATAACAATCAAATAAGCACTGTGGAGTTTCAGTTGTGATGGCAGTAAGGATAAAAAACCGCCGATTACAAGGTAAGAATGAATCAGTTCAAACCATAACCCCGGAATAACAAGTTTCATACTTTCACTAATATAGGCAACAAAATGTTGTTTTATTGTGCTGATTACAACTGCAATCTTGAGTAAGATCAATAAACGTTACATATATATGCTAACATTGTTCAAATGAGTGCTGGGAAGGCTGGGGAAAGATGGTGGCCGTCACTGATGAGAACCGTCCATAGCAAAACGTAGCCGCCATATTGGATTTCAAAAACTGCCTTGAAAATGTTATTGTTATTATACAATTAAGTTTTGTTCATACTTACCTGGCAGACATATATATAGCTGTATTTTCTGACGTCCGACAGAAATTTTACAAAACTCGCGGCACACGCAGTGGGCGGCCAGGTGGTAGTACCCATTCCCGCCGCTGGGAGGCGGATATCAGGAACCATTCCCATTTTTCTATTCATATATTTAATTAATGCCTCTGTCTCCTGAGGGGAGGAGGGCGGGCACATATAATTATATATCTGCCAGGTAAGTATGAACAAACTTAATTGTATAATAACAATAACATTTTGTTCATGCCACTTACTGACAGATATATATATAGCTGAATCACACCTTTCGGATGGTGGGAAACAGACAGAATAGGATTTTTTGGGAAACTAAAATTAAGTAGATGATATACATCTTGGTTCCTTACCTGTTTGCAAAGTAGACTATGTGATTACTGTCACGTAAGGCTGCTTTTGCTTAATAACAGAGTTGCCAGCCAGGTGGAGACCTGTAGTGCTGGTGCGCTCTGGATGATCTGTCAACGGGTGCGAGACCTCAGCGTGACACGATCATCGAGGCCATACAAATGAGGGCAACGAAGCAACTGACCACCACCTGACAACTATAACACAAAACCCCTTAACACTAGCTAACGGATGGGAGATCTTCACATAAGACTCACCACAACCTAAAAACACCACAACCTAACTTAACCTAACTAAGGAATAGGGAAAGAGCTACTTCCGGACCCCAATACTGTGTCCGCAGAAACATATGGTCCCCAGTGCATTGCAATCGTCCATAGATCGTTCTCACATCCCTTAGGTAATGGTGAGGCGAAGACGGAGTTGCTCCTCCAAAAGGTACAATCGAGGATGTCCTTGATTGACATGTTCTTCTGGAAGGCAAGAGAGGTAGCGACGGCTCGTACTTCGTGCGCTTTTACTCGGAAGAGGCTCAAATCAGTCTTCTGAAAAGATGAATGAGCCTCCCGAATGGTGTCCTTAAAAAGAAAGCAACTGCATTCTTTGATAAAGGTAACTCTGGCCTCTTCACAGAGCACCAGAGGTTACCTGAGGGACCTCTAACCTCTTTAGTTCTATGCACGTAGAACTTGAGAGCCCTTACCGGGCAAAGGACTCTCTCTGGTTCTTGGCCCACCAGACTTGACATCCCTTGATCTCAAAAGTCTTCGGCCAAGGGTTCGAAGGATTTTCATTCTTTGCAAGAAAGATGGGTTCAACGAGCAGACAGCATTGTCCCCTTTGAAGCCCATTAACTTGTTAAACGCTGAATTTCACTAACTCTCTTAGCCGTCGCAAGAGAAGTAGGAAAAGAGCCTTCCCTTGTCAGGTTCCGAAGAGACGCTGTTTGCAGCGGTTCGAAAATGTCCGACATCAGGAATTCAGAACTACGTCAAGATTCCATGATGGAGGTCTCGGTTGAGGAACCTTCAAGGTCTCGAAAGACTTCAAAAGGTCATGAAGATCCTTGTTGTCAGACAGGTCTAGGCCTCTGTGCCTAAAAACGCTGACACATACTTTTGTATCCCTTGATGGTAGGGACCGCTAATTTCTGCACATTTCTGAGAAATAGCAGAAAATCAGCTATCGGTTCACAGAGGTCGAGGAAGAGGAAACTCCCTCCTTTTTACACCATGCCCTGAAGGAAGCCCACTTCGACTGGTAGACAGCTCTTGTGGAAGCACGTCTCGCATGTGCGATTGCTCTTGCAGCTGCCTTCGAAAAACCTCTCGCTCTGGCCAACTTTTCGATAGTCTGAAACGCAGTCAGACTCAGAGCGGAGAGGTTTTTGTGAAACCTTTCGAAGTGAGGCTGTTTGAGTAGATCTTTCCTCCAGGGCAATGTCCTTGGAAAGTCTACTAGGAACGACATGACCTCTGTGAACCATTCCCTTGCTGGCCACATCGGAGCGATCAGGGTTAGCCTTGTCCCTTCCGAGGCCGCAAACTTCCTCATGACTTCCCCCAGAATCTTGAATGGTGGGAAGGCATAAAGGTCCAGGCCCGTCCAATTTCCAAAGCATCGCGTCCACTTGCGATTGCCTCTGGATCCAGACCGGGGAGCAGTAAAGAGAGTCTCTTGTTCCTTGACGTTGCGAATAAGTCGACCAGTGGACGTCCCCACAGCGTCCACAGGTCTCGACAAACGTCCTTGTGCAAGGTCCATTCCGTCGGAAGGACTTGGTCCCGACGACTGAGGAGGTCTGCCCTGACGTTTTGCACACCTGCAATGAACCTCGTCAGGATCGTTTACTCTTTCCTTTTTGGCCCACAGCAGAATCTCTCTCGCTAGGGAGTACAACGCTCTGGAGTGTGTACTCCCTGGTTTTTTTAAATAAGCGAGCGCTGTGGTATTGTCCGAGTTTATCTGAACAACCTTGTTCTCCAAACTCTTCTCGAAGAACTGCAGGGACAGAAACACTGCTGCCAGTTCTTTTACATTTATATGCCAGGCTGCCTGTTCCCCTCTCCAGGAGCCTGACACTTCCTTCCCCCCTAGTGTTTGCTCCCCATCCTGTGATGGAAGCGTCTGAGAACAACACTAGGTCGGGGCTCAAAAGACTTAGGGACACACCCTCTTGCAGCTTCTGGGGAGGGGTCCAACCACCATCTTAGGTGGTTCTTGACCTGAATCGAAATCCTCAATACTGCATCGAGATCGTCTTTTGCCTTCCACTCTTCTGCCAAGAAGAATTGGAGAGGCCTGATGTGCATCTTCCCAAGGAAACAAACCTTTCCAGCGAGGAAAATGGTCCCCAGCAGACTCATCCATTCCCTCGCCGAGCAAGTCTCCTTCCTTAGAAAGGCTGAGATTTTTTCTAAGCCTAGCCGCTGACGTTCCTGGGACGGAAACGCTCGAAAAGCCACTGAATCCATCTGAATCCCCAGATACACGATGGACTGTGTTGGGGTCAGATGCGACTTTTCGAGGTTGACCAGAAGTCCCAGGGACTTCGCTAAGGCTAAAGTGAACTGCAAGTCCTTGCAGACACTTCTCTCTCGACGACGCTCTGATCAGCCAGTCGTCGAGGTATAGGGAAAACTCTTATTCCCGAAGAGTGTAGCCACCCTCGCTACGTTCTTCATCACCACTGTGAACACCATCGGAGCCGTGGTCAGTCCGAAGCACATCGCTCTGAACTGCCAAAACTTTGTTGTTCAAGACAAATCTTAAATATTTTCTTGACAGAGGATCGGATGGATGTGGAAGTACGCGTCCTGCAAGTCCAAAGATACCATCCAGTCGCCCGGTCTCAAGGCTCCCAGAACAGAATGAGGCGTCTCCATCGTGAATTTGGTCTTTTCCACTAAGAGATTGAGCCTGCTTACATCTAGAACTGGACGCCAACCTGACGACTGCTTCGGTACTAGGAAGATTCTGTTGTAGAAACCCGGAGACCCCAGGTCCGCGACTTGTTCCACCGCTCTTTTGTCGATCATCTGGTGAAGGAGATCGAACAAGACTTTCTGCTTTTCTCCTTGGTAGGATGGAGAAAGGTCTTCTGGAGTCGTAGAAAGAGGAGGCAGATTTTTGCTAAAAGGGGATTTTGTACCCCTGCTCCACGATCTTGAGGGACCAAGAGTCCGTGTCTCTCTCTCTCCACGCCCCTCCCGGCTACTTCAGTCTGGCTCCGACTGGTGTCTGAAGGACATGCTTTTCACTTAGAAGGTTTTGGTTTAAAAGGAGCTCTTCCTCGTGAAAACCCTCTCCATCGAGGGAGCTGCTCTCGAGGGGGGAGCCCCCACGAAAGGGCCTTTACTTTCTTCGGCGGCGAACTGCAGCCGACGAAGAGGAAGGTCCGGCCGACCGTCTCGTAGACTGGGCCAAAAGATCCTGAGTAGCCTTCTCTTGTAGGCTGTTCGTCAGGTCCTTTACCAAAGTCTGGGGAAGAGATGGTTCGAAAGAGACGCAGAACAAACAAGTCCGCTTTCTGAGCTGGCGTTACTGACCGAGCTGTGAAGTTGCACAGCAAAGCTCTTTTTTCTTTTTAACAAAGCTGTCCCAAGTGCGATACCAGCTCTTTCCGTAAACCATCCCTGACGGCTTTGTCCATACATGCTAACACGCTGGACAGCTCCCCCAGACTAAGGGATTCTGGGCTTCTTGCTTGTAAATCCAGAACTCCCAAACACCAATCGAGGAAGTTGAAGACTTCCAGCGTCCTAAGCAGACCTTTCAGATGATGGTCTGTCTCCGACGCGGTCCAAGTTACCTTGGCAGAGGGTAAAAGTGACCTCCTCTAAGTGATGGCGAGGGCTGGAGAAATCTCCTTGCGCCGACGAAGGATACGAACTCCCACTTCGTCCTTGGTCTTATACCAAATGCCTCCTTTCCCACTAAGTTTAGTAGGAGGTAATTGGCGAAAGTTGTCTTGCCCTTGGTCTCTCCTTCTTAAACATCCAGTCTTGGAGCTTCTTGAAAGCCCGTTTCGTCGATAGAGAAGTCTTCATCTCTACGAACTCCGGGATTTTCCCCGTTTTCGATGAAGAAAACTGTGAAGGAGGAGACTTGGGAGCTGCGGGCTGAAATTTGTCCTCAAAAGAAGAACGTAAAAGTCTGACTAGGACTTTGTAATCAGAGGTAGAAGGGGCTGTAGCAGGCTCCTCTTCACCCGATTCAGCTGAACTATCCAGTTCTCCTTCTTCTCTCAACGGAAGAGGAGAAACGTCTGTCAGCGAAGGCGTCCTATTAGGGGGTCTTAGCAAGATCAAAGGACCCCCTATCCTTGCAAGATGCAGCCTTCTCACGGCATCTATCTTCTTTTTGACGCTTATTGCTCGCTAATGACAGAGCGTCCTGAGGCGGACGAGCGTCTTCCGCGCCCTCCGCGGCAGTCTCACCTGCTCGAGAATCGTCTTTACTTCTCTTTGCTGGCATACGTGCCTGAGCGCGTAACAAAGTGTCTGGGGGTAAGAATTCTTGTTCTGAATCCCCGAAGTGAAAGGAAGCCTGAACTTCCTGGCGAGCTTCTTGCCAAGCGTCCTGTCTAGCGTCCTGGAGAGCGTCCTGTCCGAAGCGTACCGGTGGTAGCGTCCTGGCGAGCCGTTCCCTGACGAACGTCCATCCTGCCTAGCCGTACCTGCCAAGACGGTCCCTGAACGAAACGGTTCCTGCCGGAGCGTCCCTGACTAAAGTCCTGGCGAGCGTCCTGACAAGCATCTTGCCGCACGTCCTGCCGAGCGTCCTCGCACAAAACGTCTTCAAAAGCGTCCTGTCGTAACGTCCTTCTATACGACGAACGAGATCTGCGAATCGCTGAAGGAGCAGCGATCGGCGAACGAGACCTCAGGAGGCGACGGCAAAGGAGGATGCTTAGTCCTCTTGACAGGCAGTCTAAGGTCCTTCCTCCGCTTAGGCTCGACCTGCTGCTGGGCGAGTCCTCTGAGCCATAAGTGAGGATAGCTGGTCCTGAAGGGACAAAGAATGTTCTTCGTTGGGAGAAGAATGAGTCGAGAAGCAGGACTGTTCCTGTGAGAAGACGAGGGGCGAGGGGACGCCTCCTTCCTTCTCAAAGGAACAGCTACCTGTTTCTCAGGTGTGGTACGCGCCTGTGTGCGCGCAACCTAGCGTCCTCATATGAGGAGATCCTACCTCTCTTCTGAGGCGGAAAGACATGGTAAGCGTCTTCCGACGAACAAGGCGAAAGAGGACGTGAAGCGTCCTCCGCCAGAAACGTCCTCTTTAACGGACGAAGAGTCTCTCCGAGCGCTCCACCCTTGCGCGGGGAGGACGCTTCGGAGGACGAAAAGCAGTCCTTCAAGACGCGTGCTCGTGCACGGTCTTTGGCAGCCTGGGTCTTTGCTACAAGCCTGCCGAAGGGACGCCAGATCGGTGGGAAGCCCCCGTAACCCTCTTGCGGCTTTACGCAATACCTCCTCCCTGGGTCTTGGGAGTCTGATAGAGGTCTAGGCCTAGAGGCATTATGGGGCCCGATCTGACGCCCCCTCCACAACACTGGGGGCACGATCACACACTTGCACCGAGCCAGTTTCCAAGGCTTTTACTTTGGTCTCCAGTGCGAAGGGACTCCAAATCTAGAGAGAGCATCCGCTCCTCCCGACCAGAAGAATCAGAGCCCGAAGGCAACACAGGTTTAGGGGTTGTAAACACTACAGGTGTTAGTGCAGGAGAAACGTTAGTCTTACCTTTGGGAAGAACTTCTTGAGGAAGACCTCCTGATCCTATCGCGCTCCCAATTTAAGGCGATAGGACTCATATGCTCTCCATTCATCATCAGTCAATCTCAATCACATTCCTTGCACCGATGATCAATTAAACAATGAAGCCCCCTACAACTCTACATACTGTGTGGGGGTCTACGATGCTTTCGGTAGCCTCACCTTACAATCAGCACTCACACACACTCTGAAACTCACACCACTGATCCAGACTATCTATTAGAGAAAAGTCAATCCAAAATCAAAAAACGGTCCACTATTGCGCATTGCCAATCCAACAATCCAATTCAATACCAACAAAATCATCAGATACTTAGAAACGAGTCAAAATCCAAAAAAATCCTGAGCAGAGGTCTGTAAACAGATGTTTACCGACCGGCGACAGAAAAAATATGAATAGAAAATGGGAATGGTTCCTGATATCCCCGCCTCCCAGCGGCGGGAAATGGGTACTACCACCTGGCCGCCCACTGCGTGTGCCGCGAGTTTTGAAAATTTCTGTCGGACGTCAGAAAATACAGCTATATATATATCTGTCAGGTAAGTGGCATGAACAAAACATATTTTACGACGAAGAGCTCACATGCTTATTTTTAGTTCGTATGGGGCTTTCATATATCACATTATGTTGACGAAACTTCAGTCTTTTAAATGGTATGCTTAGAGTTGCAATTGTATTCTTGTTTCACCAATTAAATATCGAGTGAATAAGACCCGTCCACCGTGATGAGGGTTGGCCTGTCGTGATATTCTACCCTATTTTACGAAGAGCTCACATGCTTATTTTAGTTCGTATGGGGCTTCAATATCATCACTTATGTTGACGAAACTTCAGTCTTTTAAAATGGTATGCTTAGAGTTGCAATTGTATTCATGTTTCACCAATTAAATATCGAGTGAATAAGACCCGTCCACCGTGATGAGGGTTGGCCTGTCGTGATATTCTACCCTACCTAGTGAGATTTCCACTGCCGTGGACACACTTTTCACTACCCTCTGTTTAGATCTTAAAAAATTTGGCCTTAATTTCTAACTTTGGAGAAAATACTTACTTCGAAAGGAGAGTAGAGGTCTTTAGCTCCGTTTCTCACCAACAACAAGTTGCGACTGATGCCCATCTCCGGTGTCAGGACGCGTTATAGGGTAGAATATCACGACAGGCCAACCCTCATCACGGTGGACGGGTCTTATTCACTCGATATTTAATTGGTGAAACATGAATACAATTGCAACTCTAAGCATACCATTTAAAAGACTGAAGTTTCGTCAACATATTGTGATATATGAAAGCCCCATACGAACTAAAATAAGCATGTGAGCTCTTCGTAAAATATGTTTTCAAGGCAGTTTTGAAATCCAATATGGCGGCTACGTTTTGCATGGACGGTTCTCATCAGTGACGGCCACCATCTTTCCCCAGCCTTCCCAGCACTCATTTGAACAATGTTAGCGTATGTATGTAACGTTTATTGATCTTACTCAAGATTGCAGTTGTAATCAGCACAATAAAACAACATTTTGTTGCCTATATTAGTGAAAGTATGAAACTTGTTATTCCCGGGGTTATGGTTTGAACTGAATTCATTCTTACCTTGTAATCGGCGGTTTTTATCCTTACTGCCATCACAACTGAAACTCCACAGTGCTTATTTGATTGTTATTATACACATTTTGGTCTCAGTTCACTCCACATTGCACTTTAAACCCGTTGCTGTTCCTGGTTTCTAAGCACGCGCACCATAAACACAATTACGAACAGCAGACGACGAAACTGCAAAGTTTTATTCCCTAAACTGTTTACTTTACTCGTTATTTAGTTTAAATTACTTTGTTATTTAAAAATTTTGATTTAATTCATGTATATTATCCCTTTTTTGCAACCAAATTACCCCGAAAAATTACAGATATTTCTAAAGTAGATAAAATCAAATGTTTCTAACGTTTTCGTACATCTGGCTGCCGAAAACCATAGAGGAACGAATACGGAAAAGTGCAGAGGAACGACTACGTTTTTTTTTTTTGCTTTTTTGTTTTTGCTAGCACTTTTCATTGATTTCAGTCTTTATTAGTATTTTGAATTTCTTTAATAATCGTATGCCAGAAATAAATGTAACTTTAACGTTTGCATGCTTTAATGTTTGCATGCCAAGAATGGCAAAATCATCGTTGCCACATTAGTGGAGGCTTCACACATACGCCGTTCCATTATTATAAACTGTTTCCATGAATTCTAGTTGTCATAGTAATGCAAAAATGATAAAATTGCTTTAATATTTATGTATACTATACTTCCAATACATAGCCTAATTTCACCAATTTCAACGTTTTTGTGTGTAGTCTTATACCCAGTTTGGAGGGTCAACACATACCGAATGGCAACAGAGAGAGAGAGAGAGAGAGAGAGAGAGAGAGAGAGAGAGAGAGAGAGAGAGAGAGAGAGAGAGAGAGAAAGGAAGGCGGAGGAACGAAGAAGAAAAGGGATGGCGGTGGAGGGGGGGTGGGGGGAGGGTAGGTGGAGCTTTAAACGCGTGTCGTTATCCATTTCTGCATAATGGAGTTTTTGTCTCTTGGTACAAGGACAAGTGTCGTTATTCTTTACGATTAGTGATTCACGATACCCTTATAAATTACGGCACTGGGTGTAATGCACTATAGCAAAATCTCGTTCTGTTACGAGTGTTCGTTACAGAAATAGGTATTGCCCAAAAACGCGTGTTCGTATCCATTTCTGCATAATGGAGTTTTTGTCTCTTGGTACAAGGACAAGTGTCGTTATTCTTTACGATTAGTGATTCACGATACCCTTATAAATTACGGCACTGAGTGTAATGCACTATAGCAAAATCTCGTTCTGTTACGAGTGTTCGTTACAGAAATAGGTATTGCCCAAAAACGTGCTTGCACTGTCTCTGAAACCCATAGTAGACATGCTGCTTAGTTGTCAATCAAGTTTTTATAACCAAGTATTTTTTTACAAGCTAGCAATTGAATAAATTTGTATTTTTCTCAGTCAAAACATATGCCCCTCAATGCTAACTTTCCTCTTTTAACAACTTTCTGGTCATTGCAAATTCGGCCCCATAATTTCTTATGGTGCGAAAACAGACAGAGGCCCATGGACCGAAAACGATTGCGTCACACTACGGCGATAATCCAGCAGTAAAACATCTTCATATATCCAAAAAGTAAATAATAAAGATATATATGCGCATTACGATTATAACAATTACATGTATAGCTGATAACAATCTGCATGAATAACTGGTAAACTGTTCTGCAATGACAGTTGAGTATAGCAATTATTTACAATAGGTACGAAAGTCAAGATGTCGTGACGTCATAATACAGAACTTAAAAGAACGTTCTAATTCAGAAAAATAATTACTTAAATTTGAGTCAGAGTCGAGTTACTTTTTCAATAACGAATATTTTCAAATTAATCATCATAAATATGTAAAATATTGATGTTTTACTACTTATTTAAAAATTAGCTAAGAGCACGCTTCTCGTCATCTTCTACCAAAACAGCTGTTTACTCCTGGCTTGTTGTTGGTGAGAAATCGTGTTTCGATTGTTGTGATAAAAGTGCTCCAGCGTCTGTGGGTACAAGTGGTGTGCGGATTTATCACAGGAAATGGAAAGTTTGTTGACACAAGCGACTCCGTAAACATCGAGATGGCGTCAATCTTCGAAACATTTTTAGTTGTAAGTAAAAATTTCTAAAGCGTTTTGGTGAGATTTCCACTGCCGTGGGCGCCATTTTCAGTACCCTCTGTTTAAATCTTAAAATTTGGCCATAATTTCTAACTTTGGAGAAAATACTTACTTCGAAAGGAGAGTAGAGGTCTTTAGCGCCATTTCTCACCAACAAGAAGTCGCGACTGATGCCCATCTCGGGTGTCAGGACGCGTTATAATGTACTTTTTCGGAGGGTGGCTAGCGTTGATTGTAGGTGGCCTGCTTGGCCTGCTGTGATATCCTACCCTAATGCATTGATAGTCGTTGGCCTGCTGCAGGCCATGGGTGTTTTACCCTACTTTCTGGCAAATGTTAGCCCTAACATCATCACTAGGGTTAATTTCACTAATTTTTGCCCTACTCTTTTCGTTTTTATCAAACACTAGGCATTGGTCATCACCACTTTCACTGAAAGCAATAAAATCGGGATCATCAACAGTATCATCCACAGAAACATCTGAAAGGACGCTACTTAGCTTATTCCTGCAGCAACTTTTCCCAACTTGACTGCTTCCGCACTACTGAATGGTTACAATAAAAACTGGCTTTAAACTACACATCTGCATTTGAGGCTGATGCACATGGTCACTGTATTACTTTCACTTGAATGCACATTTGCGTTAAAATAGCACAAAACTACGGAAAAATTAGCAAAAAGAATAGAGCAACTCGAGACCGTAGACTTTGAAATGCACACCAAATAGAATGAACGAGCTCTGGAGTCTGGGTCCGTTGCCAACATGCTTCATACATCGTTGATTCATTAATAGTATTATATTTTTTTCGTTATTTTTGAGTTTTCTTTTACCAATAGTTGTATGATAAGTTTGATAAAGCAGAACACTATTATTAGTATCAATAAATACTTAAAATGCTAAAATACGAGCAATAGCAATGTGTTTTCAATGTGCACTGTTGGTTAACCTGACTCAGGTTTGTTTACATCAGCAAGGGCAGCCAACTCTTCCGATGCATAATACAAACAAGTTATTTTTCTATTATTATTTCTCCTAAATTGGATCTTTTTTATCACTAATAGCTTTATTACGTTTTAAAAAACGAAATAAAGGCAAAGTAATGCAAAAAACATTATTAAAAGTAATATGAACGCAAGCAATGATAGTGTTGGAGACCGAAGGTTGGCAGCAGCTGAGTGGTGAACGAAAGTTGTAGTAGCTCTGGGCCTCTTGCTGGGCTGGGGTGGGCGGGGAAGGAGC
This sequence comes from Macrobrachium nipponense, assembly GCF_015104395.2. Taxonomy (NCBI): domain Eukaryota; kingdom Metazoa; phylum Arthropoda; class Malacostraca; order Decapoda; family Palaemonidae; genus Macrobrachium; species Macrobrachium nipponense. The sequence continues at coordinate 63,749,544 of NC_061100.1, forward strand.
AGATTTTCATAGAGCTGAAAATCCTACCCTTTCCGACCAAAAACTAAACCTACTTGTAATTGCCTTATGTAACTTTTGCTTATACCATTCGAAAGAGGAAAGATTGGACTTCCATTTTCTTTCATAAAATGGAAACCGGGCATTTGTGGTAAAAGTCAGTTATACCAGTCAAGGAAGAAGGGAAGAGGGCGTGAGGTTTTCAGAAACCTTACGAGAGTCAATAGTCTCTCCACACTAGTGCCTGATATAGTGCCACCATCTTACAGAGAATTCTGACCCTCTCCATAAAGAGGAGATTGCCAGATTCTGCTACTTCTACTTTCTTCTTATCCTTTTGTAACTTTCTATTTTTCTGTACTGTCTATATCTTCTCTTCCATAGTTTCCTTTCCTCTTCTTCACTACCTTTAGGCATTTATTCCCATTGTATGCTCTGCCGAGGCAGAGCCACACCCGCCAGCTTTCTGGCCTTATAAATTAGTACTTCGTCATGAACTACTTTCATAAAAGGGCCACAATTGGCACAGTGCCCTATTCTAGGCACTTAGCATTCCATTCGACTAAGAAATTTTAGCCAACAAAAATTGCTTAGCTTTAGAGATATTTTCAAAGCCTGGCTCGTTTATACATTGTTTTGATTTAATTGCTGTTTTAGTGCTACTTCCTAGTCTCTATATTTTGTGAAATCGCCATTGTCTATGGTGAGACTTACATTTTGTTTAATCTTATTTCCTCTCAACGAAGAATTACTTCATTAATTCTATCCTTGTTAGTTTGCACTGATGTTTGCTATGATGAAATTAATACTGTTAGGCATCGTCATGTTACGAGACAAAGTCACTTAACGAAATCTAGAGCCATTAACACAACTCCAAACGTGCCATATCGCCCCATCAGGGCAAACTAATAGTATGTTGCCTTAAATAATTAAGCTGGCAATATTATACACGATAGAATTAAGTATACTATTAACCCTGTAAGTTAAGTTTTATCTAATCATTATTTGATGTTCATTTTAAGTCATTCTCAGTGTGATGTTATATTTTAAGAGTAATTGAATTTGATTTTTCTTTATTGGAATAAGGCAAGTTGTTAGTCTTTTAGTCACATCACACTTTATTTTCTAATATTCTTGATCAGTAACTTACAAGAATTAAATTATTTTAAATTTTCTGCTTGTTGAGTGAACCTTCATGAATATTATCATCGGCAGACCTTTAATCTCCTTTATATTATAAGTCCACTCAAGGGAGTATGGGAGGCTCAGTAGGGAATGGGACAACTGGTCGCGACCGACTGGCCATGGCCCAACTGGCTATGGCCGACTGGCCGCAGCCCAACTGGCCGCAGGGGCCGACTAGCCGCAGCCCAACTGGCCATAGACGAAGAGATGAGAGAAAAAAAATTATTTCTGTCTATCTGTCTGTCTCTGTCTCTCTCTCTCTCACACAGAAAATATTTAGATACAGTAAATCTAAGAGACGAAGAGTATCTGAGAGGAATTGCTCATAACTTCTCTTAAGATATATAGTTATGTAGCTGCTATTTTAAGCAGTTTTTATATTCCAATAATTCAACTTTTTAATGAAATTTAACTTTTTTTATCTTTAATTATCTTTTGTTTTCTTGATTTTTTTATTCAATAATTCAGCTTTTTAGTGAAATTTAACTTTTTTTATCTTTAATTATCTTTTATTTTCTTAAATTTTTTATTCCAGTAATTCAGATTTTATGTAACTTCTATGTAATTCAGCTGTGTAATAAAATTTACATTTTAAGTATTATTCTTTTCTTAGAGAAAACCTCTTTTCAAAAATGATATGCATACATGAAATAAATAGTTTATAACCATTAACAATAATTACAAAGTTCAACAATGTATTTAAAACAGGAAACAGTCCAATTGGCAAAGTATCAAGCTCTCATTTAAAAAATGAAAATAGTTTACAACCATTAATAACAATAAAAACCAGTTTTATTCGAAAGAGTTTATAACCAATAACAACAATCACAAAAATCAAAAGGGTATTTAAAAAAAAAATAGATAAATAAATAAACACTAGTTTCCTTCAAAAGATAAAAAAAAAAAAAATCTCTCTCTCTCTCTCTCTCTCTCTCTCTCTCTCTCTCTCTCGCTCTCTCTCTCTCTCTCTCTCTTACCGCTGCGGCCAGTCGTCCCCAGAGGCCAGTTGAGCTGCGGCCAGTCAGCCACGGCCAGCTGGACCACGGCCAGTCGGCCGTGGCCAGTTGTCCTAGACCCGGCTCAGTAATTTATATGTCATTTGTCCTTGTTTCTGGCTTGTCTTGTCCATTCCAACCCATCTCGAGTTTAAAAGTCCTCTAGAATGAGGAGGTGTTAAGGATTTCAAGCCAGAGCCGAGACTCAATCATCCTGGCCTATATGCAAGTTGCCACTGTGAACTGAAAGCGTCCATTCTCTCAAAAAACCCTCTTTGCACCCATTGACTGCTCTGGATTTACTCTCCATAGGGGGCCTTGGATGTAGGCCAGAGCCTACCTAGGCAATATTTTAAAAGAGCAGGGCCACAGCAGCTCTCTCTCAGAACACCTCAGAACCTCTCAGAACTTCCTGAGACTCTCTCAAGCCCTGCAGACTTCACTTCACCCCTTCTGCTCCCCTGCCTCCTCTGGGGGGATCCCACAAGTGTTCCTATACCTCCATAGTGCACAAAAATATCAGCAGATGAGAAGACTACCAAACCCAGGATTTCTAGGTACGTACTGTGAGATGTAAATTTAGTGCTGTCAGGGAATTGCCTCTTGCCTGTATTTCATTTCCATTCTTCCAAGGCGACTTCCCCCCAACCTCTTCATTGTTCAGCTTCTCACTCCCCCAATTTTGGTTCAATGCAGTGATTAATCACCTTGTGATGCTAGTAAACATCCACTAGTTAATTCAAGTAACGTAATATTCCTTTCTGTGTAAACTCCCAGTCATTTCATGCCCCTTGAGTGGGTTGTAATATTTTATGCTAAGAGCAAGTAGTGTGTAACGTTTCCCACGTGTTCCTCGCCTCAGTACTTTTGCAGACAAACACCGTGCCTGATTGTGGAAGAAATTGGGAACCCTTTGGAATAAGGCTTGCATTGAAATATCCTGTTTTGTGCAAATTCTTATCTTCGTGTCTGGTTCATTTCCCAGCCAAGTATTCCCGGTGGACCGACAATCAACACCTCATTAGTTCCTGGACCTATACATAACTTAATGTAATTATATAGTTCATTTAAAACTAAAGTCCAGAGTTTAGGTAAATTCCTACTTTTTCAATAATATCGGCCTTCTGCCATAGATTTTGGCTTGTGATAACTCTCATCCCTCCAGTCAAAGCCATTTTTAAGAGTGTTAGACTACATTTTCAAGGAGAGGAAGGGCAGGGCATAATAATATATATGTATATATATTG
>NC_061100.1:63757967-63767967 GCF_015104395.2 Macrobrachium nipponense
ATTAGTAGTAGTAGCAGCCATTGTTAGTCACAAATCTTTTTAAAATTCTTTCCTATTTTCAATTTCCCCTTCATCAGATCAGCAAACAAAAGTATATTAGCTAACAATTCCTTTCTATTTTCATGATTTGCCTGCTGCACGAAACTAAAAGAACATAGTATATCTATTTCGTGAATGAACATATTTATGATAAAAAAAAACACGATTTACTGTAATGATTACAGCACCCAACTATAATATTAATGTAAAAACAGCAAAATACACCGATAAAAATCTATTTTTGTCTTTTGTTTACGTTTAGAATCAGCTGATGGACAATTATTACCGAAAGAATTGTTTTGGAAAACAATTTAGTTGCTAAAAGAAACGAATTTATTAATGGAATTATTATCATTTTTAACTTTGTACATAAAAGTTTATGATAGTGTCATTCATATTTCATGAGAGAGAGAGAGAGAGAGAGAGAGAGAGAGAGAGAGAGAGAGAGAGAGAGAGAGAGAGCACAACTTAGGACGAGAGTAACTGTTGACTATAGTCAAACTCAGCCTTTTTGGCCACTAAGGCGTTGGCCTTGTTTACCCCGGATTTTCCACACCGGTGCCACTTTGCCCCAGGTAGGTACTTCCGCCCCACCTTTCTCTCTCTCTCTCTTTCTTGTGTTCAGCCTCTGACCACCATTCTTGATTTGCTTTGGAGCAAATCCTTCTAACTGTCCTTTTGCTTACTTTGGCGGCTTTGGCTGTCCGCTGTTGGCCTTTTCATCTAAAAAGTACCGATTAACTTTATAAATTATCTCCTTAGTCTGACTGCACAGGCGGGGGCAGCGAGAAGCGGGAGATGTTTACATGGTGGGTCCGTGACACAGAATGACCTTGTTGGGCTGAGGTGGCAACGAAGCACTAACCCAGCACAGAGGTGTTGTCAAATCTCAGGAAAACAGTTTTAGTAACATTCATTTTCCCATTAAAAACTTAGTCATTCTTAAACATATGAAGTTTTACTATGAAACAGAGTAATTACCATATATTTAATTAGTATAAAAATGATCAGAGACATTTCTTCATCACTGTCGTGGCGTATTTAGAGAACTGTGGCAACCTTGCGGCCAACGCCTTCGTGGCCAAAAAGGCTGAAGCACAGTTTAGTAAATCATAGAAAGAATAAAAATATGGCAACACGTGTACCTACAAATGTCGGGGACCATCTAGTTCTTTTATTACGATAATAATAGAGCAGTATTATATTTTTTTTTCTGTAAGGAGAGAGAGAGAGAGAGAGAGAGAGAGAGAGAGAGAGAGAGAGAGAGAGAGAGAGAGAGAGAGAGAGAGAGAATTTTTCTATTTACATTCATAGTATTTGAAAATTTGTAAATGATTTTATCCTAAAAATGTATTTAGTCATGAAAAGAAGATGAAAACAGTAATTAGTGAATCTTGCTCTATGATAAAATTCGCGATTTCGTTAATTATCTGGGATATAGTATTTGGGCTCCACAAAAAAAGTAAGTAAAGTGATTTATGATAGCTTAGAGGATACTTATGTAAAATACATCGGTAGTTTGTAGAACGGTGTAACCACTATCACATTGTGTGAAAATAGTATGTACGAACGAGACTGTAGGTTTGGTGACGTCACGGTGATCATACGTATTTTTTCGTGAATGGAGATACATTTATGATCAAAAATAGTTACTGTACTGATTACAGTACCATACTGTAATATTAATGTAATCACATCAAAATAAAGTAATCAATGCATACTGTAAACTTGTAAAGTGTATTTTTGTCTTTTGAAAAATGCTTTCCCCAAGAAATTATTCCCTGAAGAGGCCTATTATGAAGATATGCCAATAATATATAAGATATGCATTTTATTATGAATATATGACAATAATATATAAGGTAAAAATGGTTTTATTACGTTTACGCTTCGTCGCCGATTGCAAACAACAATACGATAATCTATGACATTATCGTTTGTATGACTGCAGTGTTCAGAGAAGTTGATTACGTTCTACCAAAACAATAATGAAGTTTGAATTGAAAATTAATGTTTTCCTAAAAGTTATTACTACAGTGATTACACTACTATTATTAACATTTCTAAAAGGTTAATGAATGACAAAGGTCGCTGTGAAGCAATGTAACTCTAATGTTTACATTTCTGCTGGCCACTCAACTACAAGTTGATGTTAATGATGTGGAAATATTCCATGATTAGGCTATATATTATGAAGATATGCCAATAATATATAAGGTGAGAATGCTTTTATTACCATTATTGTCAGATAATATCATAATGTGAACCTGTTCATGCATTTGCTGGCTATCTGACCTGGACGAGGCTTAGCCTACCACGGACAAGCCCGCGATGCTGCGATTCATACAGCGATATAGACTGAGAAGCGGTCCAAGGAAAAACCCGTGATTGCTGATCCGCGACAAAGGGAGGCACCACTGTATATATATATATATATATATATATATATATATATATATAATATATATATATATATATATATATATATATATATATATATATATATATATATATATGATAATGAGTACGATTAAATTGAATATTATGTTTAAAATTAAGTGTATGTTACATTGAATCTGAAATGGAGTAAAACTTCTCACAATATATATATATATATATATAATAATATATACTATATATGATATCATATATATATATATGACATACAAATCATATATATATTTTTGTTTTTTTTATATATAATTAGTTATGTATATAGAGAGATACATATATATCTATATAGATATATATATATATATGACATCGATATATGATATATATATATACTATATATATAGGGAGATATATATATACATGCATATAGATATTATCCATATATATAGGTAGGATATATACTATAGATATATATACATATGTTATATCTAATGATATTATATATATCGATTAGATATATATATATAGATATATAGAATCTCGATAGAATCAATATATAAAAGATATATATTATATATATATATAGTATATATTAGTTATATCTATAGAGATTATATATATATAATAAGATATATAGAGAGATATATATATATGAGCGAATGAGTATGTACTATGAGCATCAATGATAGCATAGATATAGATATAATATAGATAGATATAGAGATATATCGCATACTGAGCTGAAGTAGCTAATATCTAGATATATCCTATATATGCAGATAATATATAGAGATATGATATAGATATATATATATAATATTATTAATATAATATATATAGATAATTATATATGATATATATCTATATATATATATATATATCATAGATATAGATATATATATATATATAGATATATATATATGATCTATATATATCTATATCGATATCTATATAGATATATATACATATATATATATATATACTATATATATAATATATATATATATATATATATAATATATATATATATATATATATATATATTATATATATATATATATATATATATATATACATATAAGATATATATATATTATATATATATATATATATATAATATATATATATATAATATATATTTATTATATATTATATATATTTCTATATAGATATAGATATATATATATCTATATATATATATATATATATATATATAATATATATTATATGTATATATATATATATATATATATATATATATATATATATAATATATACATATAAGTCATATCACATTACCGTGATTCATATACGTACATCGAGCTACAAATGTCCTTTAATATCTAATTCACCCTACCTCGGAATTAATATATTTTCATATATGCTTAACTGAAGGGGAATTTTTATTAGGCAATAATAGAATTGTCAGTGAAGCTATTTACCCACTTGCGGTGGTGGAGTGGGTAAATAGCTTCACTGACGTTCCCGGATTTGTATGGTGTCCTGGGTTCGCGCCCGGGCGCCAACAATTCTATTATCGCCTAATAAAAGTTCCCCTTCGGTTAAGCATACACGAAAATATATTAATTCCGAGGTAGAGTGAATTAGATATTAAAGGACATTTGTAGCTCGATGTATGTTACGAGATAAGAATCTCGTATTTCATTTGGTAAGTGTCAAGCCAAAGCTGTAGGCAAACTGATAACACATTCAATCTCTCTCTCTCTCTCTCTCTCTCTCTCTCAAACGATCACCAGCACAGCCTTCCCTCTCTCTCTCTCTCTCTAGCTCTCTCTCTCTCTCTCTCTCTCCATCCTAACAGGTCATCAAATGAGAGTCAGAGATACAAAAAATATAATATTTATTTAACAATGGAAAGATAATAACTCAAGTCTCACAGACTAACTAACTCAGTTAAACCCCCAATATTTAAATGTCTTAATCAGTAATTAGTCACACCAATCTCTTCTCCACCCGGGACCCTCTGTCCCCTAGGACTCTTGGTCCCCTTACCAAAATCGCCTGTTACAAAGACACGAGAACATACTCGTAAGCACACACAATTGTAAAGACAAAGTCAAAGATTAAACAGAACATCTTTACAAAATGTCAAATAGACAACAAGCCATCCCTTTGGCTAAAGTAAGATACACTTACCCATTACAGCCTGGAAAACCACACACAGATAATCAAAAACTTTCGCAGAGCTATTCCGGCATCTTGCCTTTCTCGCACAGACGTCTCTGAAAGTCTCCCCATAGATTTGGCTAAGCCAAGTCATTATCAACAGACACAGTTAGTACACGTACATATGAACTCACACAAAACTGGTAACAACCAGTTTCCAAAGGCACTTGAACAAGATCCCATGACCTCACACATAACTACAGAACGAACGTTGACCCGCTTAAACAAACATCTTCATATCACACCATCTCAGAAATGATTTATCAGCTTTCTCAGGTCATTGCTTCAGCTCTGTTCTGCGCAAAGTCACAGCACATCACATTGGCATATTAAACATATTATTAATTATAGCCCCTTTCATCCCACAGAGCTCGTCCACCCAAAATTGCTAGCCCCTGCATAGCAACTGGTATAAAAAACATTGGCTGGCTCAAAAAAAAAAAAAAAAATAGTAATAACTGCACGTCTCTGGCAGCACAAAGTAAAGTCTTATCACGCTTAATCTCAAATAACACTGTGAATTTTCTCTCATTTTGGAATCTTGAATATCCCTCTCTGTCTGCAACTTCCAGCACAGACTGTAGAAAGCTGTAGGAAGACGAAATGCCTCCCTCCCTGTAGAAGACTTCTAACGGCTTCTGTAGATCCAAAAACGCTGTAGAACTCTGTAGACTTGTAGAAACTCTCGTAATCACCCTGGATAAACGACAGCAACATCTCTGCACGGCTGGTGGACGTCTTGCTAGCGTCGGGGAACGACGATTATGGTGTGTTTAAGTATGTCAGTCAAGTCATCAGTCAATAAAAAAAAAATTAACCCCAGACATACTACTTCTATCAAATAATGACCTAAAAAAAGTCAGAAATACTAACTGAACGTCTCCCAATTAACTCCATTTAATATGACCACTAAATCATAAGTCATTATCACAACTCACAAGGAAAAAAAAATATCAAGTTCTCTAACTCAATTCTCCAAATTGATACATCAGCACATACAATCCAGAACTCACAGCAACTCCACGGACTTCTGCATGCACATTTCAAACTCGAATGTTATCATAAGTAAAAAAAAGAAAAAGAAAATGAGCCCAAGAAAAAAAATCATGTAACAAGCCCAGACCCAAAAATCAAAAAATGTTCTCTCAAGCTCTAATATTACAGCAACTCACAAAATCAGCAAAAATCTCCAATGTTTAACAGCAAAAACCCCTTACTGCTCATATAATTAATTACAATGAGACTTAATGTCAAACACCCATTTCATGCAACTCACAAAGCCCAACAAATTACATCTCCTGTCCAAAAAGAAATGCTATTTAAAGCTCAACCCCAATTGCATCTCTCGTAGGAAAAGGAAGAAAAACAAAAAAAAGATAATCACAAGTAAACTTCCCCATCACAAAACACATAATGTATGTATGATATTCATAACCCCGCATTTTCCCATAAATGCCACATGTATAGTTACGGAATTTTTAACATCGCAACTTTCATGCGACTGGACACAGCCAGAAAGCAACTCTTTACACGTGCACTTCATGAAATGCTATGATCAACATTTCCAGATATTGCAAAACTCTGAGCAATCACCACTAGAGGAAAGGAATCAGCACACAGGACTCATCGCAGCGCTTGTCAGCAGAAAATCCACCTGCGGACACGTGCTCAAACTGCGGCACAAAAAAATGTCCAGTCAGACTCGCAAGTTCGGAAACTCATGATTCTCAAAAAAAAGGTTCTAAATGACATGAAGTAAGTACATTTCACTAAATTAACTCCAGGATATGACTAAGCTGCTCAAAGATTGTCTCGAAGACGTAACTCTCACATGTTATTGCCTAATTATATAAAAAAAATTATCACCTATTCAGGATAAAAAAAAACTACGATAAACTCGTAATTCAGCAATTATATGCCTCCAAAAATAATACACTTGTGAACATAAAAAATGCACATCTTCATAGAACCACAATGCAGTAATGCCACTCACCTCCAATTAGTCATGAAACCAAAAAGAAAGAACCACAGAACTCTTCTCTTGGCTCGAAAAAACTCCTGGAATTCAACTCAAGAAAAATCATAACCACAAAAAAGGTCACCCGCCAAAGATCAATTCCACCCACATATATATAAATATATGAGTCACCCTCTCAATAATAAAACCACTCCGGTGATAAAAATATTTCCTCCATTTGATTAATAACCACACCACACCATATTCCCTCTTATTTCTCTAATAACCACGTGTTAATAAAAAACCACCACTCCAGGAATAAAAAATATTCACCTCTGTTTCGGCAAAATAAAAAATACTTACCTCTATTTCACCAATAACTCCATGTGGAATAAAGCTAGTCTCCAAGAAATATATCTCCAAGCAGGATAATCAAAAATGAAATCCCATCTCCAAAAAAAATGTGCACTCAAAGCATCTAGCTGACCCACTCACAAATATTGCCCATATATCTCCTCAAAAATGTGTCTCCATTTGCAACAAAGATGGCTGCAAAATAATTGAACTAAACATAGCTCACACCACCATAGGCAAATATCAAATGGCCAAAAATATATCTCCAATATATTATATCTCAAATTATAACTCCAAAATAATATACCTCCAATTCTCCTGGGAATAACTCAATGTTATAGTAAAAAACTATAAACTCTCTCCTTAGCATAACTGCTGAGAAAGGGCAAAAACTCGGCAAATAAAAATGTCTAGGAAATTCTAGAAAAATCACCAATGTGCCACATCTCATTATAACAAAACTCCAAATTCAAAGTGTCTAAGCCAAGACTTCTCCATATGCACTATGACATAGGCCACTAGAAAACTTAGCCAAGTTTCCTATCTCTGGCAAAGTTGTCACAAATACAACAAAGGTATTGTGCAAGAAACTCACAATTTTTGGAACATAAATATCCAGAAAAAATGTAGTGCCATTACGTATGCATTCAAAAAAATGCAAAATTCTCCCATATATCTCTCTGCAGCATCAAACAGCTGAAAACTTAAACACGTCATATTCCTGAAGAAGGACTCTAAGCCACAAACTGAGATATTAAAAAAAAATATTCACACAAACTGGAGAGAAAAAATAAATTCAAATTCACCCATGATAAAAAAAACTTGTGTCAGCGATGGCTAACTTCCAAAAAAGGAGAAAAGAAAAATCAACGGCATTGTTAACTATCCCCCGTGACTCACGTAGATGTCAAGCAATTATCTGCTGAACTCATAAAAAAGAAAAAAAAATTTGTTGTTAGTTCCTCCCCAAAAAAAACAACACCACCCTTGACAGCATTACAGCACCCACATATTAGTATATATATATATATATATATATATATATATATATATATATATATATATATATATATATATATATATCAGCAAAATTCAGCACAGTTCAGCAAAATTCAGCCAGATTCATCAAGATTCAGCCAGATTCATCACTCATGAACTACTGACATATTCTCTAAAGTTATAAAAACTCAATAAATAATTAACCACAAAACTTCTTTTAAAGCAATCTCTCCAACACAATAAAAACAATAATCTCTGTGTCCCCATTATATTTGTGCATTCCAAAGCATAAGGAAAACTTACACACATCTAATGCATTTCATTTCCTTTTCTCTTCATTCAAGGGAAAAAAATATCTTTCTAAAAAAAAAAACCCTACAGGGATCTCACATCATCAACTAATTATTCTTAGCTGATGTCCTGTGGCATTCACTGTCAAGGGCAAATTCGTCTCCCAACACCGCGACACAAAGAAAAAAAAAGAAGGAGTTCACCCACCACTGAGAAAAAAAAGAGAACTTCACCCTCCCTTGGGCGTTAGAACATCCCCCCGGTCAAGCGATAACCCCCGAGGCAGACCACTAGTAGTACCCTCCCGGTAAGCAATGCCCTTCTGCGTTCGTTAACAGAAAGTGCTGAGCCCGCAAGAATGACTGGGCGCTCTCTGTCTCCAAGCAAAAAAATGCAATTCAAGCACAGTTTCGCATGCCTGAAAAATATTCATACACACGTATACACTAACCCTTAAACGCCGAATGGACGTATTAAACGTCGAGTCAAAATGTCCCCCGTATGCCGAATGAATGTACCATACGTCGACTCAAAAAAGTTTTTTTAAAAATTCACGGAAAAATACTTATATGCCTACCAGCCTAAAACTTTTGAATCACGCGCCTTGGGGGATGCTGGGAGTTCACGGATCAAGGCGTTGTTTTGTTTACAATCGTTACGCAGGCGCGCAAACGCGAATTTCTTTCTTATCGCACTAAAAAGTATCAGTGACACATCTCAAAAATTATTTTGTCACTTTGACATAATTTTTGCACCATTTTAAATTATCCGTTACATGAAGTATTATTTATGAAAATGTGCGCAATTTCATTTAAAATACAACAAAAAAATCTTCATGATTGTAGCTTTTATCAGTTTTGAAATATTTCTATATAAATAACGATAAGTGCCAAAATTTCAACCTTCGGTCAACTTTGACTCTACCGAAATGGTAAAAAACGCAATTGTAAGCTAAAACGCTTATATTGTAGTAATATTCAACTATTTACCTTAATTTTGCAACAAATTGGAAGTCTCTAGCACAATATTTCGATTTATGGTGAATTTATGAAAAAACTTTTTCCTTAGTCCGCGCGGTAACACTTCCGAAAAAAATCATACATGCGATTGTGGTAATGTTTTTACCATTTTAAAATTAGCCATTACATAAAGTTTTATATATGTAAATGTGCGCAATTTCATTCATGCACAATACAACTAAAAACAACCCATGGTTGTAGCTTTTATCAGTTTTGAAATATTTTCATATAAAAAATGATAAGTGACAAATTTTCAACCTTCGGTCAATTTTGACTCTACCAAAATGGTCGAAAAACGCAATTTTAAGTTAAAACTCTTATATTTTAGTAATATTCAATCACTTAACTTCATTTTGTAACAAATTGGAAGTCTCTAGCACAATATTTCGATTTATGGTGAATTTATGAAAAAAATAACATTTTCATTACGTCCGCGCGGCAACTCTTCCGAAAAAATCATACGTGCGATTGTGGTAATGTTTGCACCATTTTAAATTAGCCGTTACATAAAGTTTTATATATGAAAATGTGCACAATTTTATGTAGAATACAACGAAAAATAATTGAAGGTTGTAGCTTTTCTTTTTTTTCGAAATATTTGCATATAAATCACGATAAATAGAAAAAAAACCATGTTCGGTCAACTTTGACTCTACCGAAATGGTCGAAAAACGCAATTGTAAGCTAAAAATCTTATATTTTAGTAATATTAAATCATTTACCTTCATTTTTCAACAAATTGGAAGTCTCTAGCACAATA
>NC_061100.1:63772967-63785467 GCF_015104395.2 Macrobrachium nipponense
GTGTCTCCTACATACCACGTAGGAGACACAAAGGAGGGGAAGACCTAATCCATTACCAATTACCATTTGTGGTATGGGGCCCTTACGTCCCCGTTTAAACCCAAATGTCGTTACCAGTTCTTTTAATAATATTTGTGAGTGTAAATATAATTAAGTTAACCCTTGGAGTTTGCATAATCAATACCTACTCTGAGACAGGCCCTCAGCCTCATTTTATTTATGTGATTGTCTCTAATTGTTCACATTATTTGCAGTTAAATGTAAATGTTCCCACAACTATAAAGCCTAGTGCAAAGTTCCCTATATGAGCACACAAAGAGCAAACCATCCTACAGCAGAAAAGAGGTTATTCTGTATTTTAGGTATTTTATTTTATGGGTGAATAAGTTTTGATTTCTGCAAGAGTTAGATATAGGAAAATCTTAAGTCACATTCACACTAATTTATCTACAAGAGAAGAGAGAGTAATTAAACAAACACCTTAGCTTTTGATAGCTATTGCATGATAGCTCGCATGCCTTCTTATTACGTGAACTAGGAAGTGTTATTTAAAAGGAAATAGTACCATAATTCATTTGCAGGTTTTATCTCGGGAATTTATGCGCTGAGAAGTAGCTAAAACTTAGCTAGGTGCATGCAAGGAACCATGCGAGTTTTTGTATCCCCATCGCTGCGCTAGGTAGAAAATAGGAAGATTGCATTCCTCTTATTATTTCCTTTCATATGGATTACATCCAGTAGGATCATTCTGGCCCACAGTGGCACTGATAGAGTAACACCTCATGTTGGCATTGATAGAATAAAAGTCACAATCACGACCCCCTTAAAGTAATAATAAATGCCGTAACAATCAATCATTGGTAGAATAATTCGCAACCACAACCTCCTTAATGTAATAATAAACGCTGTAATGGTGAGCCAAGTGTAAGAATACCACCTTTCGTGTCTGTCTGGCCAGTCCAGGATGACCATTCAGTCATTCATTCATTCATTCAAAGTTGGGAAGAGTAGCGTAGACACTGATTGCGAGTACAATGCCCCAGGGTCTATTTTGTAAACAACTGACTCAAGTTGCCGTTTAAGTCAAAGAGGTAAGGAATTTACTGGGCTTCTTAGTGTGTCCTACTTTTTGAAAATTAGTACATACAGGTGAATTAGTACATACAGGAGAGAGTATAGTAGACTTTGCCATGTCCTTTGATATGGCAATAGTGAACACATTCTTCAAAAAGAAGAGGGAGCACTTGATAACATACAGGAGTGGCGGTAGATGCACACAAATAGATTACCTCCTTTACAATAGATCAAGGCTGGTGGAAGTTAGGAATTGTAAAGTTATCCCAGGTGACCACGTGGCCCCCCAACATAGGCTACTTTGTATGGATTTAAAGATGAAAAGAGAAAAGAAAACGCAAACGAATGGGGTAAAGAAAATCAAGTGGTATAAATTGTTAGGGAGGGATAATGATAAGAAGAGAGAGTTCAGGAGAAGAGTGCTGGGAGAGGTTGATCTGGGAATTGAAGATGTGGGAGAATGGTGGAGGCATAATGCATCAGTGATTAGAAGACATGGAAAGGAGATACTAGGGGAAACATCTGGAATAGTATGGGAGGAAAAGGAGAGCTGGTGGTGGGGAGAAGAGGTGGGGGAAGTGGTGAAGGGTAAAAGGGAGGCAAAGAAGAGATTTGAAGAGACACAGCTGCAGGAGGACAGAGAAAGATTAAGAGAAAGAAACAAAGAAGTAAAGAGGGTGGTAGCTCAAGCTAAGGCAAGAGCATATGAAGAGGTTTATAATGAACTGGAAACCAAGGAAGGGTTAAGTAAGATGCTCAAACTGTCAAAAGTAAGAAATAAAAGAACAAAGGACATCACCCATATTAAGCAAATGAAAGATAGGAATGGTACGGTCATAAAAAAGGAAGAAGACATCCTGAAAAGATGGAAAGAGTATTTCGAACAACTGCTAAATGAAGAAAATGAAAGACTTGTAATAGAGGATGGACAAGTAAACATGGGAATGGTAATGGGGATATCTAGAGATGAAGTGATACGACCCTTAAAAAGAATGAGGAATGGGAAGGCAACAGGACCTGTCTTAATCCCAGTTGAAGTTTGGAAAGCCTTAGGAGAGGAAGGGGTAGACATCTTGTATGATCTGATGGTAAAAATATTCGAACAGGAAAAGATACCACAAGAATGGCAGGGAAGCATATTGATACCTATATTTAAAGGTAAAGGTGATGTCCAGGAATGCAGTAATTATAGAGGTAAAAACTAATGACTCACACGTTGAAGATTTTGGAAAGAATAATAGATAGCAGGCTGAGAGAGGAAGTTAGAATAGGGAAGGAACAGTTAGGATTTATGAAGGGAAGCGGCACAACGGATGGAATATTTTGCATAAGGCAGCTAATGGAGAAATTCAGAGAAAAACAACGAGACCTGCATCTGGTATTCATAGACCTTGAAAAGGCCTATGACAGAGTGCCAAGGCAAGAAATATGGAGATGTTTGAGGGAGAAGATGGTGCCGGAAAAGTATGTCAGAATCATTCAGGAGATGTACAGGAATGTGTATACTAGAGTGATGAGTAGTGTTGGAGAGACGGATGGATTTGAGATAGGAGTTGGATTACACCAGGGGTCAGCACTTAGCCCATTCATCTTTAACATCGTGATGGATGTAATGACCAGGGATGTTAGAGAAGCAGTGCCATGGTGCATATTATACGCGGATGACATTGTGTTGTGTTCAGAGGGGAAGGAAGAGTTGGAGGGGAGGTTGGAGAGGTGGAGAGCAGCACTTGAGGAGAGAGGAATGAGAATAAGCAGATCAAAAACCGAATATATGTGTTCTAGTATTACTGAGGACGGTGGAAGTAGCATAAGACTGGGTGGGGAAGAAATAAAGAAAGTACAAAAGTTCAAGTACTTAGGGTCCGTATTAGAGGATAGTGGAAGCATGGACCAAGAGGTGAGACACCGAATTCAGGCAGGATGGAATAACTGGAGGTCTGCATCAGGGGTCCTCTGTGACAAGAAGGTCCCTCTGAAATTGAAAGGAAAGTTCCATAGGACGGTGGTCAGACCAGCAATGTTATATGGAACAGAAACAGCAAGTATGAGGAAAACAGAGGAGAAGAAGATGGATGTAGCAGAAATGAGAATGTTGGGATGGATGTCGAGAGTAACAAGGGAAGATAGGATTAGAAATGAATATATAAGAGGATCGACAAAGGTAGCTGAAATATCAAAGAAAATACAGGAAGGAAGGCTTCGATGGTATGGACACCTGTTACGAAGGGAGGAACGTCATGTTGGAAGACATACGATGGAAATGGAAGTGCGGGGTAGAAGGAAGAAGGGAAGACCAAGAAAGAGATGGCGTGATTATGTAGGGGAAGATATGGAATTGAAAGGTATAAATGAGAACGAGGCACAGGACAGAAATCGATGGAGACGACTCATTCGCAATGGCGACCCCATATAAAAATGGGTTTAAGCTAGGAAGAAGAAGAAGTACATACAGGTGAATTAGAGTGCCTGCTTCTTGGTCAGACTGATAAGGCAGTGGGGTCAGGAGGAACTATGCGCTTATTTGAAATGCTGGATGCTGGGTGGTATGTTTTGTGTGTATTGGCTGGGTGGAAGCATTCATTGAATGATTTTGGTTGCTTCTCACCAATGTGTAAGGCCAAGGGTCTGGAAGCATAATAGAAGAAGTCCTCAAGCTATATTTGATTCAGTCTACGTATCTGCATATTGGCACTTCATGGGATCAATCTACCGCCGCAAGGCTCGGCTTTTCTTTGTAAGACGAGTTAGAACATGTTTGACCGATCTTCTTGGGAAGAAGTTGCCATCTTTGCCTCCAATGCTCCGGTGTAATTTCATATGTGATTGTTATGGCCTTCCTGACAGCCTCAAGGTTTCCCTCATTGCCATTTTCTAAGGAATTGAAGACACCCTAACCCTTTCTGGTCATGTGTTTTGCAAGGATTATGGTCTTCTCAGTGTCAGTCGGATTGTACTCAGAGAAGAGGGTCTCTACAGGATCCAGCCATGCTTCTGGCTCTGCTTCATTCTACTCTGGCATGAGGTGGCTGATATTTGAGATAATAGGAACAGAGACCAAGGTGGGATGTTTGGTTCGATGTTGGGCCATGTCTTGCCTTACCTCATTCAATTTTCAGCTTCCTCCTTCAATGCTAGTTGATACTGTTGCTCCTTCTCCCTTTCTTGTTGATCCTTCTTCTCTTTTGCCTAGGCAAGTTCCTACTGTCACTGCTTCACCTCCATTTCTTCATGCTGGGCCTGCTTCTCCTTCTCTTCTTGTTTCAGCCGCTCTAGCTGCAATACACACTCTTTCTTCTTTGCTGGCTTTCTCAGCGGCAGCTACTTGATCTTGAACCCATTAGAGCAGCTGTTCTCATTTTAATGTCATACTTTTCCCTACCTCCATAAAGGTTTTGTACTCCTCGGCAGACATGCTGCTGATGCTTAAAGTGGGGTATAAATTCCCCAGAAATGCTAAAATTTTGATTTTGCTGTACAAGCAATTTGTTTGGAAAACTGAAATGGCACTCTGAAATGGGCAGAGTGTATTTAAAATACTTTAGAGAGCTCTACTGGAAAGGAAATGTCCCTTTGGAATGGTGACACTTAGAATGGGGATGGGAGTGCCCCTGGATAAGGTTGGTACTGGCACTAAATGTGCAATGTGGTTTTGAGGAACAGAGATAAGACAGACAAAGAGATTTTCACACAAATGAGATTGATTTCTGAAAAACTGAATAATTCAAAGGCACATAATTGCAATTAATAAGTTTACAAGGCACAAAAATGTACAGATGGGTTCACAAGAAACGGTGGACTGTTACGAAGAACAGTAAGATTTGTTCGTGAAGAACTGTTAGGTTAAGCTGACACGAAGCAATCAATAATCTAGTCAGTCATGCATAGACTGGGTGCTTAAAGCAATTCATTAAATGGCACATAGTGGACGATAGCACATATGGGAGTTTGTGTATGTAATTCAAGAGATATTTGATAGGCATGGGCAGAGCCGTGTACGAATAAAGATTTGTGTTTAATAAGAACAGATTAAAACAAGTAAATGAACCTCCAGGGCGACAATGAGGTCTAGGTTAGGCTGTGTAGTGAAACAAAAATAATATCAGCACAATAAGTGCAATGATTAAGGATAGGCTACTAATGGGTTTGTAAAGTTCCCAATTGGGATAGAAATGAGACTGAAAAACCCCAGTAAAATGCTGCCTAGTAAATGAAATGGATTTGCTTTGCTTGAAGCAATAATTATAGTCACTTGTCGCAGTACAGAGGCTTTATAAAAGTTGTGATTCTACAGATTAATATCTGACACATAAATTCAGGTTTACTGACTCGAAGCACTCGGTTATGTCAGGCAATAGTTGTAATTGAATCAACTCATATAGCCAACTTATTGATACATGCTCCCAACAATGGTGGATAGGGAGTAACTTAAAAAAAAAAACTATCACAACAGAGTGAATAACTCATAGCATATAAATGGATACGTGAAGTTTGGGTTTTCTATAAATGAAGATTGACAACGCTCTCAAGTTTAATTAATTATAATAAGGCTGTGTTTTCTTTTCACTCTAAAGTGAAAAGACTTCCATTACAGTGATATGAACTTGCGCAAATATAAAAAGTGCGTATTAAAAATGTAATCACAGTGCCGTGATGTGTTTGGTTAGTGACTCCAATGTGGTAGCTTTGTTATGATGGTGACTCCAAGATGGTGGCTTGTTATGGGAGTTCAAGGCAAAATGTATGCATGTGGTTGGGTGCAGTGGAGCGAGCGAACCTTAATGGTCATTGGTCACATGTATGAAAATGTGTGCCACTATGTATACTGGTCTACCTTGGGAAAGTTCAAAATTAAACACAGCTACTATGCTAAGACTAAGAATTGTGAAATTGTGCGAGACTTTGATCTGTTAGATCAGCCTTACAGCTGATCTAACAGATGGGTTTCCTGGCTAAACTGACATGTGAGCGAGTTGCCAATCAAGTATTCATATGCCAAGTGGCTGAACAAATTCCACCCTACACAAAGAGGAAATTGCGCACTTTTCCTCTCGATGAACATACACTGAATTCACCTAGCTAATGGTTTACTACTACCTCAAGGCTAGCTAATTTCATGCAAAGAAAACCCTAACTCGATAACTCACTACTCCTGAATTTGAGTGTTCTGTCTACCAACACTGAAAATTTACAAATCTTTATTTATGAATCGATAAATTTAAATGCTATGCTGTTACTTGTGTTCGCTCTCACTATTCCTATTGAATTCCCTTTATAATAAAAAAACAAACAAAATATATTATGCATTAAATTGCAAATTTCCTACCAATCAAGAGCATGATAAAAATGTTTACAAATTTTGGTTCCAGATTGCATTTGAAGATGAAGGTTGTACGTTCACATAGTGAATTAGCAGCCTGCTGGTAGGTCATCAATGTTATGGATTATGATGGGATAGACTGCAAAAACCCCTCGTAAGCCCACAACCATAATAATATTAATTAAAGTATAATTAATAATTGGAAAGGTTGCCAAATGAAAGTGTATTTCTTAACATTAGTTTATTATTGACACAAACAACAGGGTGAGTTTAACTGGGAAAAATTGGACATACTAAAATAATAAATGGAAAAAAAGGACACCACAGCAATTACTGAGTGAATGACAGCGCATCAAAATTACGAACCCAAGAAGACATTCAAATCCAGGAACGTCAGTGAAGCTTTTACCTACCCCACCACCCGTCTTGCGGTGGTGGGGTAGGTAAAAGCTTCACTGACGGGTTCCACGTCTCAACTGTTCGAACGTTGTGATTGTGTCATCTCATTGAAAGTGGTGTAGATGTTGACATGTGGTGGAAACTAGGCACACTCGGAATTGCGCAAAAGCGAACAATTCTCTACTTCCAAACAAACTCCCATGCTTAAGGTTCAACAGAGTATCACTAAAACAGAGAATGGATACCAAGTCAGCTTACCATTCTGTGGATCCGAACGACCCCATAATAACTATCGAAATGTTCTTGCCCAATTATACGCTCTCGAGAGACAGTTCAGTAAAAATCCTGAATATTGTGACAATTATGAAAACGTCGTTCAGACGTATCTTGCAGCAGGCTTAAGTCGAAAATCCGAAAATTGAAGGCTACTATTTACCCCACTTTGGAGTAAAGAAGGAGAGCCTAACGACACCATTACGCATAGTATTCAACGTTTTGTCCAAAGTTAATGGTGAATTCTTGTTAAACGACTGTCTATATCTGGGTCCTAACCTAGTCATAATGTTGTATGATTTGCTGATCAAATTCCAGAGTCACCCTTATGCATTAATATCAGACATCATCGTGTTTTGTTAAATCCCGAGGACACTAAATATGCCCGTTTCTTGTGGTGATGAAGGCCTTTACCAGCGGCCACATACACCTTTCAAGTCGTGGTATTTGGTGTCACCATTAGTCCCTATATGCTTCAAAAAGTGCTTAGGACTCACTTCCAAGAGAAAGAGAGGGAAATATTAATTCTTCTTATGTAGATAACTATATTCAAGCTTTTGAGTCTTATAACCAGCTAGAAGATGCATATGTTGAAACCAAATCATTGTTAGATGAAGCCCACATGCATTTAACTAGGTGGGCCAGTAACTGTCAGAGATTTAATGAGCAAATAGAATGTAACGAACCTAATGAAGTCACAGTGTTAGGGATAATTTGGAATAGAGATGTTGATTACTTAAGTTTGAAACCTAGCAAGAGAACTAATGAACCCAATACCCCACTCAGAATAACGAAACGCAAACTTCTGTCATTCTGAGGGATTAGTTAGTCCAATATTTGTCAGGGGAAAACTTTTCTTACAAGAACTTTGGGAGGATGGGATAGGATGGGATGATGTTCTGTCTCAGGAAGGAGAAAGGGAAGCGCATGACATATTAACTGAATTTGTAGAGTTCATTCCTTAGAGTTTCCAAGGGGAATTATGTTGTGAATCATTGAGCTAAACGTATTCACTGATACTTCTAGTAGGGCTTATGGAGCCTTTGCATATGTCAGGCAATATGAGGTCAAGCGATCATTCTAACTTCAAAAATGACTGTCATGCTGAAAAAGCAATCTAAATTAACCACACCAAAACTTGATTTGTTAGCCTTATTATTAGGATTTCGGTTGTGGAGACATCTAAAAAGTTTATTCAGCCTCTCTCGAATTGTCACAAGGACTGATAGTAAAGTAGCTATAGCCTGGGTGCAGAGTAGGGAAGGAAACAAAGACACTTTCATCTTTAATCGCGTTGGAGAGATCAATTTCATCCTACAGGAGTGTGCTGTAGAACTACGCTATGTTTCCACCAAAGAGAACCAAGCAGATATACTCTTCCGAGGTGCCAGTTTGAAGGAACTGAAGTCTAGCCACATGTGGAACAAGGGACCTGCCTTTCTCCAACAACAGGTCAGAACTGAACCGCCAGATGACCGTAAACTTCCCGACGAACAACAAGCCATGGTATTTGCAGCCTCCGAGAGTTGAGGGATGAAGGAACGTTGACTCCGCCCAGAGAGATATGGAATCTAGGGGGGAGCATTGTTTGTTTCACAAAGTTAAAGAGAATTTTGAAATATGTCTTAAAGTTTGGGAACTGCAAGGCAGATCCATTCACTAAATTAGTATACGTAGAACAAAGACACTATTATCCTACGGTATGTAACAAACTTAGAAATGATGTGCAAGTGCCCGCACACATAACTAATTTTATCCAACAGTTAAACTTAGTGATGAAAGATGACATTGTCTATACAGAGAGTACATTACGTAACGTAACTGAGTGTAAAACCCAGTTGATATTGTTGCCTCCTAAAGGCATGTTAGCTAGGTTATATTTAGAATTCCTCCCTACCACTCACATGCATTGTGGTGTCAACATATTGATCACACTTTATCAACAGGAATACTGGACCCCAGGACAGAGGACCATCGCCAAGAGAGTGGTAGGAGGATGTAAAGCCTGCATTCTTGCCTTCAGGCCTCTTCTTCATCGACCACTGCCTCCCCCCCCTTTGACAGAACTCGCCTGTTACGCCCTTTCGATAAGGTCGGCATGGACCACACCGGCCCCATCCAGATCGAAGGGGGAGTGGGATGCATCCTCATCATAACCTGTTTAGCCAGCCGTGCGGTGTATCTGGACTACTGCAATGGGCTGGACGCCAACACCTTAGTGTTGTTGCTGTGACGATTTGCAGCTACCCATGGAGCCCCTTCTACAGTGTACAGTGACAATGCCATGACCTTCCTGCAGGAGGTCTACCATGAAGACGTAACCCAACAATTTCTTCGAAAAGCCGCAATTTGATGGAAATTCCAGACTCCCAGATCTCCCTGGAAGGGAGGTTTTTACGAGAGGTTGGTGGGGGTTGTAAAGAGGAGCCTTGTGAACATACTTTGCCGTAACGTCTTCAGGGAAGAGAAGCTTCAGACCCTAGTGAAGGAGGCCGAAGCTATCGTCAGCAACCGTCCACTAATGAACACTGGGGACACATGAAAAGACAAAGTTCTAACCCTATCACATCTCATTTGTGGTGATGTGATGAGACTTCTGCTGCCTGTGGTCCCTCATGAGGAAATGTACACCACCCTTACCACGAGGCAACTGCGACCCAGGTACTTCAGGTTAACTGAGACCCTGGACCATTTCAAGAGGTACTGGCATGATGGATACCTGATGACGCTCCAAGAACATCATGACTTCCGAGAGGACACCCTGACTCCCCTTCAAGAAGGCAATATCATCTTAGTAAAGGCCGATCAGCGGAGACACAGTCAGTGGCCTTTTGGTAAAATTATTGCAGTCTACCGATAAACGCGGGGTAATGAGATCTGTAAAGGTGTTCTTCGAGGGGAAAGACCATTTTTGAGCAGGAGAGCACATCGTCCCACTCAGATAAACGCCCACAATGATGAAGACGAAGAAGGAGCCCAGGATGATGATGAGAATGAAATCGAACAGAACAAGAGTGAGCAGGATGACGAAAATGTAAGTAGCATTGTCTCGACAGACTGAAGGACTCAAGTTGAGTGAGCAAGAGACAGAAAACAGTGGTAGTGAAGTGAGTGGAACAGTGACTGAGTTAAGTGTCCGACCGAAAAGAAAAGCTGCAGTTGAGCAGAGACCTAAAATGGTGGAGTGGGTAAGAGACAATTTAGTATAGTGTGTGTGTGATGTATTTTTGAGGCGAACTATTAAAGAGTGGGAGATGGGAAGAGACTTGAAGGTGTTAGATAGGGTAGGGCTGATTATTGTTGTTGCATCTTGTGAGACCGAACGACACAGTCCGGAGACATCTCCAACTGATGCGTTTTCTATGAAATGTCAATTATGTCCGTTTTGTAACTTATACTACACGGGGATGAAGTCACCCCTCATGAAGCTCTATCCAGAGCATTGTTTTGCAACTGATGGCCGTAATGTGGAGCTATGCAACAGTCTTAGTAACAAGTGAAACTCTTGGTTACTATTTGATAAATCTGACATTGCTATAAGGTTCATTATTGTTTCATTCGCAAGGAATGACTATTCATTTCGGACGCAACAAAGTTATGGGTTCATATTTTGTCTCGTTGAATTGTTTTCATTTTGCATGAAACCATTTTCATTGGAATTCTATTGAAGTCGACAATGCTTTGAAAAAAGCATTGCCACATTATTTACCATACTAGGTAATCGACTAATTTCATTCTTAGAGTAATCCTTTATTACCAAGTTTACCTTAATTGGTCGATTTGGCAATAATTAACATCTAATAAAATTCTTACTTTCATTAGTTGGTTTTGTATCATAAAAATAATCTACAATTACCATTTGAAGTGATCAATTTGAACATCTGTATCACATTATTGCTTAACTGATTGCCCTTGTGCTTGTATCACGTTTAGTATACGATATTACCCAAGTTATTTGCCTGTTTGATTGCTAGAAGTGATTGTGCAATTATTCTATCACCTGAAGTGATGATTTATTGAGCATTGTTTGAAATGTTGTTTATTTCTGTCATAGTCGTACTATGTTTTTTGCCTTGAATGTGTTCATATTGCTATTATTGTTTCACATTCAAGTTAATTATCCCATGTTATTTACTTAATCGCTTGAGGTGAACTCTTATAGATGTTATTTGCCTTTCATTGTATAGCCAGTTGCAGTAGCTACTATTTTGACATTTATTGTGTTGCCCTTTATATAAGTTATCGATTGATCACTCAAAAGTCATGATTGTGTCTAGCTGTTAAGAGTTGGACGTTTGACGTAGTGCTGTGCCAGACGTCTAGGCCTTAAGTGTCCCATAACGAACCGTGCACTCTAGCCTCCGTGTTGGGTCTCCCCTTGCATTCCTTGCCCTTTCCTTCTTTTGGAAGGGTGGAGAATGTCGTGAAAAAATTGGTGCACAGTATTTTCGCGATAAAGCACTCCACCTTGAGGCCTTAACTTTCCCTCCAATTTTCCCCAGTGGTGGCAGAAATGCAATGGTTCTAAATTTCGCAAATTTATTTTAATCAATTTATTATTTCACTTAATATTTCTGCATCACAAACAGTTATTTGATGTTGTGCTTTTTTATTTAGTAGTTTATCGAGTTACTCGCATGGTGAAAAGTTGAAATCGAACAATAGAAAATGACTAGTTGGCAGTGCTACAAAAACGGGAGCACAAGCTCAATCCCTCTCTTCACTAAAGACCTTAGCTTGACGGGTCTGAGAGCCGGCCACCTGAATGTCAGTTTTCACCAAGCGACCGTAACTGTGAGTACTTATAGAGAAATATTCATTACTTAGCTAGGGCATTTCTTTAACAAGTTATTTAATTATCAGTGATCTCTGTGCCGAGGAGATTTTCGTCTTGAAAGGAAGCTTCAATTCAAGCTGAAGAACCTTATTGCTGACAGTGATTGGACTAAGCATGCCAACGTGGACTTCATGATTAATTTATCAGACAAACCAGTGGAGAGTGCTAAGACAGTGGCTTTGGGATATGGATTAAGCTTTGGTGTTTCTAACGGTGATGGGACTATGTTGACATTCCAAAATCATTTTGTTATTTGGAAAAATGTAATCATAATCTATGCCCTTAGGATATCAATATTTGTAAAGGTATTGTGTATGGTGCTATGAGCAAGCCTTCTCCCCCTACTGTACCCTTCAGATTTCTCCAAGCTTATAAGAAAATTAAAAAAAGACGAAACAGTGTAAGTAACAAAGGTAGATAAGTCTACTGCGGTGGTAATAATGAATAAAAGTGACTAAGTAAATAAAATAATGGTATTGTTAAATGATACTGATACTTACACGAAACTGAGGTCTGATCCTACACAGACAGTGAACTCCCTTTTTAATAAACAAATTAACTCCGTTGTAAAGGGCTTGAACCATTTAATTAAACAGT
>NC_061100.1:63790467-63812429 GCF_015104395.2 Macrobrachium nipponense
GCACACACACACACACACACACACACACACACACACATATATATATATATATATATATATATATATATATATATATATATATATATAAGTGAATGCTCAGTTATTTGTTTATTTGTTTTTCCACCACATAAATCTGAAACGCTTCACAGATCCAGACAAAATTCTACACAGGGCTTCTATGTCAAAATTAAACCCCTACCTCATGACAGACAGAAAATGACAAAACAAATGAAATTTTTGCTTCTATGTAACTTTTTCCTTCAACTTTCTGCTAATAATTCTCATTTTCCACTCATGCTAACATCAGTTTAGTATATCTGAAAAATTAAGCAGATGTGCTTAACTGCATTACAATTAATTTCATTCAGTCATGAAGCAATGTAATTCAAATATAATTTCTACCACCACACCAGTCAGCCTTACAATTCTCGCCACGGAAAAGGGTACTAACAGACCACATGTTTCTCACACAGGCTTACCCAATAATTAAAAAACTACTCGTGTCAAAAATACCACAATTTTTTTCAGTGTTCATCTAAAGTCAAATGTATCTTAATCGTACTCTGCCCATAAGATAGGTGCTTAATCCACGAAAAAAAAATGTAGTAAGGGTATAACTTTGGAGGTCAGAACTAATTCATTACAATCTGCTCGAGTGTATTAGCAGACTACGCATTAAGCTGCAAATGTCTTTTAATATTTAATTAATTCTACTTCAAATGTCGCGAATTATTCGCGTTTTACTTAGGTTCTAGCCCGGTGGTCTGGGCGATAACAAGGTCTGAAGGAATTGACTCTACTAACCGGTGGAGGGATTGAGGAAGTATGTTTTACAATTTTATACAATTTTATTTACCAGTTAATAACACACGAGAAAGCCACAGGAAGCATTTAACACGACAATTCAATGGATTAAAATGGCATGTGGCCGTTGGAACTTCTGTGTCCGTGAGGCGGACCAACAAATCAAAATATCAAGAAATCTGATACAAAATAACGTTTGTTAATATAAACCCTAAATATGCCTCATTATTCATAGGATGTGATGGATACCCGCGAACCATGGAGCCAAGAATTCTGGACGTACAGTGAAGCTCTTTACCCACAAGACTATCACGAGAGGTATAAGTTAATGCCACCTCTCAACTACAAATCCCTGTCGAGCTCAGGTATCAGCTTTTTTAAAGTCGGCATAAACCCACCTCGACCTTGATATCTTTGTTGTACTTTTGTTGCACGTAGCCATATTATGAGTCTTATCACATCACCGGGATTCATATATATATATATATATATATATATATATATATATATATATATATATATATATATATATTAAGCTACAAATGTTCTTTAATATCTAATTTACTCTACCTAGGAATTAATATATTTTTTCTATATGTAACTGAAGGGGAATTTTTTAGTTGATGAGAAATTCATCGGCTCATGGGTTCGAACCACGGAACCAAGAATTCAAGACATACAAGGAAGCTCTTTACCCACAAGGCTATCACGAATTAAGATAACGCCGCCTCTCACCTACCCCCATTAAAAATGTACGCACAACGGAATCACCACATCTGGCAACCTCTTCATCATGCATAAAGTGATAATCAAAGTCATTTGCCCCCTTCGTTTATACATATGGTTGGAAACGTTATGTATGATGATTATAAGTAAATAAACAACATCGTATAGGAAGAACAACACGTTGTTGGCTGTGCCGGAATAATCGAAATAAATATCACCATAGTACACTTCAGCGATTGATGGTTTGAATTAATTATCGTGCGAATTGGTAAAAGAAAAAAAACTTCACTACATACGCAAGATAAGTTTCTTTTCATGTTGCACGGTACTGATTACCCGGAAGGTAATGTCTAAAAATTCAAAATAATAAAAATTTACAGGAATGTAAATCACATTTGGAAATCTTTTCGAAAGGCACTTAGAGAATAAATGTATTGGATGCAAATAGGGATTAAATTATGAATTGGCAACTACTGCACTTCGAGTAACTCGAAGTGTAAACATCTTACACGACACATCAATTTACCTTTACTTATGTAATAATATTACAAAGTAAGGAATAGTATCCCCATTATTTAAGAAAATAAAATATGGTCATATATGAAAATGATTCACTCAAAACAATAACATTCCTCCAAGAAGGAAAAGTTTTTTTTATTCATGATTACGTTATTGTACGAATTGACCAAGTTTATAAATGCTGTACTTGTAAAGCCAGGATTAACTGTCAGCCTCCTTGTCAGTTCATCGAACCTGACGTTAAAACATACGTGGATGACAGTTTGTGGGCGGAGTAAGTCCACTCACCAACACTAATTAACTAATGAAATTACTTAAGCCCGCCACTAAAATTCAGTTATGCCTGCGCAGTTGTAAGGACAACGCTTTATCGCAATTTTCTCTGTATGTAATTCAACATTCGCGTTGTTCTTACGTCCCTCCTCGAGAGCGTTCAGCGGGCTTTCCGCCAATGTACATATCTTGTAATATCATATTTTATGAACTTTTGCATTCTGTATTATATGTCTTGCAAGAAACACAAATCGGGTCTCGCCAACCCACTTTTACTCTCTCGTGGGTCAGATACCACATTTCTGCCCGCATACTGTATATTTGAATTTCCCTTCCACGCTCACCTTCAGAGATCTTTAGCGGACTCACACGGTGCCTCAGTATAGATCTCTGAAAGCTCCTACCGTGGAAAAAACCAACGCCTCTAATGGACTAAATACGGCATACCTTCCCAAGGTGTGTTCAGGCGTCCCTCAAACGGTTTGGGCCGCCATTTACGACTCTGTCGACCATTTTTTTTTTTGTGAGAAAGGACAATGGGCGCAGGCAGTACCGCGCGAGAGACCCAGGCCTCCCCTGCCTCAACAACGGTCTCGCACACAGCTGCCGCTCAAGCTGTCAAATTGCCCCCTTCACAACAACGAACCCAACCGCCTGGTTCTTCCGAGCTGAAGGGCAATTCCGGATTGCGGGACTCACGGACAAGGTACTGCAGGCTGACCTCGTCACAGCAGCCCTCCCGACAGAGGTGTTCGACCGAATAACTCCCTGGCTGACCGGTCGAGCACAAACCAAACCTGTCAAGTTCAATGAAATAAAAACAAGACTCATGACAGCCTACTCCACGCCCATCGCTGAGAATACCGCCCACGCCCTCGACCTAGTTACAAACCCTATGCGAGGCGCCGACCCACAGGATGCCTGGGACAAGGTGATGGGCCTCGTCCGCATGCCTGAAGTAGGTCCCGATGAGAAGAAGAAGGAAATCTGCCTGAGCCGCGAAATATTCCTGTGGCAACTCGAGCCAGACGTCCGAGGACAGCTGACGGACGCATATACCCTCCACGACGACGAACTATTGGAGAAAGCAAAAAAACTGATGCTGTCAAGCAAGGCTGCTAGGCTCGCTGCCCCCCGATCCTCCGTGTGCCTAGCCGCAGAGAAGGGAGAAGAGGAAGACGACGACCCAACGCAAGAGATCGGCGCCGTATCCCAGAGGAAGTCCTCCCACACGCAGCGTGGCAAAAACTCCTGGTGCCACTACCACCGGAGGTTCGGAAGACACTCCAAGAGATGCAAAAGCCCTTGCACCTCCCAGCAGCCAAAAAACAGCGACGGCAGGCAAAACCAAAGCCGTCCGTGGCAACGGCCTCGTTGGAACCACACGCCATAGGGTTTTATGTCCGTGACGCGATCTCCAGCCGGAGGATGCTGGTGGATACAGGGGCGATGCACTCGATATTCCCGCCGTCAGGAAAAGACCTTAGCTGCGAGCCTGACAAAACAACTGCCCTCGTTGCCGCAAATGGGACCCCCATCCATTCCTATGGCACGAAATCCCTCGAGATATCCATCTTGGGACGCATTTACGTCTGGAAGTTAACCATCGCGGACGTCAGGATTCCACTACTGGGGGCGGATTTCCTGGCACAGAACGGCCTACTGGTTGATGTGGGTCGCAAACGCCTCCTCGACACAGGGACATGCCGTTCCCTACCACAAGTATGGCAACCTCCTGCAGGAATTCCCTGAAGTTCAAACCGGAACTATGTCAGGCGGCAGGGACGCCGCCCAAGCACGGAATATTCCACCACATCACCACCACGGGGCCCCCGACACACGCGAAGTTCCGACGACTCCCTCCGGGCTGCCTTCAGGATGCAAAAAGGGCGTTCTTGGAAATGAAACGAATGGGCATCTGCAAGAAAGCGTCAAGCCCTTGGGCTTCGCCCCTACACATGGTACAGAAACCTGACGGCACCTGGAGGCCCTGCGGAGACTACAGGAGACTCAACCTCGCTACGATCCCCAACCACTACCCCTTGCCAAACATGCAGGATTTGACTGGGGCCCTCCATGGAGCGAAAGTCTTCACGAAAATGGACCTTTTAAAATCTTATTTTCAGGTTCCCGTGCACCCTGAGGATGTCCCCAAGACCGCCATCATCGCGCCTTTTGGCTCCTACGTCTTCCATTACTCCACCTTCGGACTGAGAAACGCAGGGGCCACCTCCCAGCGACTGATGGACAGCATCCTGGGGGACCTGCCTTTCTGCGTCTGCTATGTCGACGATATTTAAATTTTTTCCAGGTCCCCGGAGGAGCACCTACACCATGTCCGAGCAGTCCTGAAACGCCTGCAGGAAAACGGGCTGGTCGTCCGATTTGACAAGTGCACCTTTGGCGCCAAGAGGGTGGACTTCCTTGGCCACGAGATCTCCGCGGCAGGCGTGTGCCCCGTGGCCTCGAAGGTAGGCGTGGTGCAGAAGTTCCCAACCCCAACCACGGTCAAGTCCCTGCAAGAATTCATCGGGATAGTCAACTACTTCCGCCGGTTCATCTATGACGCCACCCGCACCATGTCCCCTCTAACACAGGTCCTGAAGGGGAAACCAAAAAACCTGACGTGGGAAGCTGAACAAGCGCAGGTCTTCAACGACACGAAGAGGGCCCTCGCCAGAGCTGCAACCTTATGCCACCAAGACCCTACTGCACCCTTACGCCTCACCACAGACGCCAGCAACGTCGCCTGCGGGGCTGTCCTCGAGCAGATGGTCCAGGGCAGGCCCCAGCCACTCGCCTTCTACAGTAAAAAGCTGTCACCCGCCGAGACGAGATACAGCACGTTCGACTGCAGCTCCTGGCGGTGTACCAAGCAGTGCGCCACTTCCGCTACCTCCTCGAGGGTGCCCCTTTCACTACCAGGACAGACCACTGCCCATTGGTGCATGCCTTCACCAAGGCAGGCGACACCTGGTCAGCAAGACAGCAGAGGCACCTGGCAGCCATCGCTGAGTTCGGCTGCACCATCCAGTACGTGCCTGGCGAGAAGAACCCCATGGCGGACGCCCTCTCAAGGATAGAAATCAATGCCGTGCACCTCGGGATCGACTACGAAGACCTTGCCTGGGAACAGGCTGCAGACCTGGAGACCGCCGCATATCGCACAGATATCACCGCCCTCAAGTGGGATGACGTGCCCTTCGGACATGCGGGCACGACGCTCCTCTGCGACATCAGCACGGGCCGCCCGCGCCCGGTGATTCCAGGCTCCCAAAGGAGAGCCGTATTCGATGTCATACATGGACTCTTGCACCCCTCGGGCCGGACGACGATGCGCCTCCTGACAGAGAAGTTCGTCTGGCATGGAATTTGGAAGGACTCCCTCGAGTGGGCCAGGACCTGCGTGCCTTGCCAAACAAGTAAAGTCAGTCAGCACACAGAATCAGGCCTGGGGGAATTCCCGCAGCTGAAACGAAGATTCGGTCATATTCACATAGACGTCGTGGGTCCCCTACCCATGTCAGAAGGCGCCAGATACCTCCTGACGATAATCGATCTCTCCACCAGGTGGCCTGAGGCGACGCCGATGTCAGAGGCAACCACCAAAGCGTGCGCCGAAGCCCTTCTTGCCAGCTGGATCAGTCGATTCGGAGTGCCAGATGAGATCACGACGGACCGCGGACCCGTTTTCTTGTCGGAGTTGTGGACCGCCCTGGCCCGCCTAATGGGGACATCGCTACACGCCACCACCACCTACAAACCGATAGCTAACGGCATGGTGGAGAGAGTCCACCGATCGCTCAAGGCTTCCCTAATGGCACGCTGCACCGGCGAGGATTGGAAGAGCCAACTACCATGGGTCCTCCTCGGCCTCAGGACCGCCCCGCGGGCGAACGGCAAAGCATCACCTGTGGAGAAGGTATACAGGGAACCATTGACGGTCCCTGGCGAGTTCTTCCCAACCAATGCTGACGATGCCGAGGTCTCCATCACCAGACTTCGGGAATCCACCGGAAAATTCACGCCCTGCATCAAAACCTTCTCCGACAGAACCAAGCACTTCCTCCCGAAGGCCCTATCATTATGCAAACACGTTTTCATCAGGGACGACACCTGCCGCCCGCCGCTAACAAGACCCTACTGAGGCCCCTTTCGCATCCTCCGACGCACCGACAAGGCGTACCTCATATCCATAAATGGTCGCGAGGACTGGGTCACGATCGATCGCCTGAAACCAGCCTTCCTTATGGACGAAGAGTCCGCCGACGTGGATTCCATAGGGTGCCTCACTCTTCCTCGGAAAGAAGCGGTTCCATCGGTTGCCAAACCACCCAGTCGTAGCCGTGGCCGCCCTCGGAAGATGGTCAAACCCCCAGAGGGTCACCTCAGGGGAGGCATCCTGTCCCCAAAAATCCCTGAGGACTCTGAGGCCGAGGATCTACCACAGCAGCTGATCACGCACCCGAGGCCGCCTCCACCGGCCCACTCGCTTCCGCGAGTAACGATTAGAAGTACTAACAATCATCCAACAATTATGCCTAATTATTGTCTTGGGGGGGAGTATTTGTAAGGACAACGCTTTATCGCAATTTTCTCTGTATGTAATTCAACATTCGCGTTGTTCTTACTTCCCTCCTCGAGAGCGTTCAGCGGGCTTTCCGCCAATGTATTTATATATCTTGTAACATCATATTTTATGTACTTTTGTATTCTGTATTATATGTCTCGCAAGAAACACAAATCGGATCTCACCGACCCACTTTTACTCTCTCGCGGGTTGGATACCACATTTCCGCCTGCATGCTGTATATTTGAATTTCCCTTACCTGTAATAAAGTCAGTACACTACTACCTGCCTCTTTGTCCACACCTCACACAGTTATAACTGCACAGTTGGACTGTGCAGTTATAACTGTACGTTATTGTGGACAACCTGCACAGTTTTACTGGCCTGTGCAGGTGACCTGGGCAAATAGCTCATCTCAATCGATGAACCTCAAGCCAAACGGCTGCGCATGCGCATTGCAACGTTAATGTGATAGAGGCAGCTTTTTTGGCTCGGTTCGCTGTCCATCCATGGACAGATAACATGTACTAAGTAAGAACATTGAGCTGGGTTTTATTGAATTGAAAAGTGTTTATACCTAAATTAACGATATACTGGATTTATTTGTTTTTAATAATTGATACGGAAGTCAGAATAATGCATCATTTATAATAATTTTGCCATTTTTCCACGGGAAAAATAATAGTGGATAATGCAGGCTGAAAATGGCAGCATTATTACTGACGTCTTGTAGATTTCATTGAAATCTATATGAATGAGACTTTGCTTTGACAAGTAAAATCCAAATGTTGTCGAACAGATTAAGCCTACATATGTTTATTCGTGGTTATAAAACATACATGCAAAACAGTTTTTCAATGAGAATAAATATTTATTATGACAAAATAGTGTGCAACAAGAATAGGCCTACATGCGTCTATTCATAATTATGCACCTTGTAAGTAATTCGTTTTTAAAATGAGGACAAAATAATATTCTACTTTCTGACGGAACAAAATCAATCAATATTGGACTTTCTATGTTTTTCATCGCTTACATCTCGCGGAAAGTTCGCTTTTAAATGAAATTAGACTAATCAACACACTAATGAAACCCAAGGTTTACAATCATTGTAACACATCATAAGAAATTCAATCTTTAAACGAAAACAAATCAGTATTAATCTTTTTGATAAAATAAAAAAAATAGTAGGCCTATAGTATGTGGCAACTTTGAGACGAAAGTAAAGGATTACGTACTTAATTATCTTTCCATGGAACTCTCCATTCATTCAGAAAATATTCAATAAACATTATGAAAGTCATTGAGGCCAAATTTAAACTCTTAACAAATTCACATGGGGTTATTTAATTCGTCTTTATCAACCATTCTTTCGCTGGATGTCTTCCTTGGCGTTTATGAGTTTTTTTTTTTATTTATGATGTCACCGAGTCAATTGCAGCCAGAGCATCGTGTGTTGACGCCATGGCTGCTATGGCAGACTGAGGAAAAAGCCTGTATCGTTAGTGGCGAAGATTTGCCTGCACAGTCCGACTGTGCAGGCATAAATGAACGTCAGTGGCGGGCTTTAAAATTCTTTCGATCGACTGACAGGGGATCACATGTGTGGACGGGTAACCAACGATTTTATGACAGTTTGCCGCTAGATTTCGCCTGGGAAGGATCTCAGCCGCTCAGACCAGGATATGAATAAACTATGTATATCTTACAAGTGTGTAATGTTAGTGAATTACATATCATGTCTTGCTTGGAGACAGGCTGAGCTGTAGGGGCAGCTTTCTTGAGTGAAGGAATTTGGTACGTAAGCATTTTAATTGAGAGACTGCTCGTCTTGCCGTCAAGCGTGTACATTCGTTTGTGCGGATGTTACAGGTTTAGTCGATCAGGGCACTTGCGAAAGTCACATTCCTTTTGGTGAGAAGAAAGAGGTCAGTTTGGTACACGCCAGGTGTTGGGAGAGAAAACCCCATCTAAAAGATGGGTTCTATTCCATGGTATTAGAGACGGGATTCTCTAACCTGACTAATACAATGAAAAGATTGACATTCTGGGTCTGGGAGTGAATTCTTAATCAGGAGGGTAGAATGATAACTTACTAGTTTTCTTTGTGGGCAGATTTGGGTTTTTGTCACTATGACTTGTTAATCATTTTGTTCTATTTTATATTCATCTGCTTTGGGTAATAAATAGTATATTTCTGTACTTACGTGATCTTAATAGCCTAATGACATATTTCCAGACAGAGGGTACCATTAACAACAGGTAAGGGTTTCCAATTTGTGTAGTTTTAATAAAAGGGTGGTTAGAGTGGTGGCAGGCGGTTTAAGAGGCTTTTTATATATTTTATAAGCTGTAGGTACGCTAGCGGGGTTATAATCATGTCACAGGCAACTCGGGGCTCTTTTTGCTGATTCAATGGGTTGGGCATGGAGAAGCTGTACATCTCTCTGGCTAAGTCAGTGTCGGCCATCTTGTGATTCTTGAAAACCAGTGTTTTAAAACGTGAAGGGAAAAAGTTTAATTTTCGACGTATTAAAGTGTTTCACGAGAGTGGTAAACAGGTCACGCATATTTGCGGTGCGTATACGAATTCGGTTTCCAGTCATACGAAGATGTGAGTGTATTTTCAAGCTTTCTTCTTATTTTCTCCTCTTTATCTTTTATTTTTTTTACTTTTTTGTTGTTATTTTGTTGTTGTTTATATTCCTTTTGTTTACTCGAGCGGAGTTTTTTGTTGCGAGTCACGCCCTGAGAGAGAGAGAGAGAGAGAGAGAGAGAGAGAGAGAGAGAGAGAGAGAGAGAGAGAGAGGCGAGAGTTGGTGTGTGTGAGCTTCAAAGCTTGGTGTCGTTGGGGTGGATCGCTTAGTAAGTGTTTTGCATTTTTTTTCTTTTTTTATCCCCTCCCTATTTTTTTGTTGTTGTTGCTTTTGTGGGATGATATACTGGGCGTGGGGCGCGTTTGCCTTTTGTTATCCATTATTGGGGGAAAATTTGTATTAATTTTTCTGGATTGGGTTTTGTGTATATAAATACATTGATGTTATTGAGATCGGGGAATCTTATAGAACAAAAGAGCTTTTGGAAAGAGAGAAAGATGGCGGATACTAAGCGTACCACAACGTTACTACATCACGTAACAAACGTGAGTGCGGGCGTGAGTCCTTTCAGAGGGATGGTAGATGGCGTTCTATCACAACCTGTACAAATTTTTATTGAAGGGGTGAATAATTATTTAGCTGGAAAGAATATATCAGACGATATAGAGGCATTTAGAGAGGCGAAAGCTTTGCTAGATTTCAATAGGGGAGATCTCTCCCATCGTTGCAGGAATTTCCAATTTACAAAATGTCATACCTGGACGGATTTGCAAGCATTTTTGAAAACAGCTTATGGCTCAAAGGAACATGGAGATATGGTGAGGGACCTTCGGGGTCTTTATAAACTATGGAAGGGCACTAATAGCCTCGTAGAACATAGATCAAAACTTTTTGACGCAGTGGCAGATTGGGTAGGAAAATTGAAAACATCTAAATGGGTTACAGGGAGTAATGTCTCTCTTGAGAACATTCATAAACTGATCTATTTTTCCCTGCTCTTGCACCATGTACCGGATGCGATAGTGAGTAGCTTTGATGAAAAGATTGAACCTACTTCAGAACGAAGAATTACTTTATGCCCAAATTGAGAAACATATGTCTAAATGTCCCACTGTAGATAGCACAATTTTTAATGGGACAGGCCCGAGGGATATAGTGCAAAGAAACAGAATTTTCTCCTCCCTGTCTGTGTGCTAAAGTTGAATATAACAAAAGATCGATCGATCATAAGCAACAGCAGTTGCGCTGTTTCAACTACAATAAACCAGGGCATCCAAAGAAATTGTGTAGGGTTAAATATTGTGGAATGTGTAAGAGTACCAATCATTATTGGCAGTCTTGTCCGTCTCAGATATGGAGAGATGCGAGGCCTACACCTCAAGGTTCTGGTAATTATAATGTGAGAACTTCCCAGGCAGGTCAAACCAGAGGGCAAAGAGATCGGCAAAATTTTTGGAAGCCCGATCAACAAAAAGGGTACAGGTGATTGGTGTGTGCCATTGTGGTCTCATGGGGGACACCCCACAGCCAAGGCCTATAGTCTATGGAACAGTAGGGGATGTGGATATCCCGATATTTATAGACTTGGGGGTGTCTATAAATTTAATGGACTATAATTTGTACCAATCCATGTTTTCCAATTACCCTATGCAAACCTCAACAGAGACGGTGTGATGTGCAAACACATAGATTAAATACCCTGGGTTGTGTTCAAATACAGTTTACTCTCGGTGACAGAGTGCTAACAGAACCATTTTTAGTAATGAAAGGAATTGCGTTGGGCAACAGACTTCTGCTGCTTGTAGAAGACACAAGATTTCGATCCATGCGGGTGTTAATGGGATAATAGTCGGGATAACTGGTGTTTTTCTGCCTTAAGAGGACGTGAATAGAATGGAGGACATGGAGGTTATTGAAAGAGGATATGTGCTCGGTGATATTAATGGTGGTGATACGAGTGTTATGGAGAAAGGTAATATTAAAACCCACGTTGCTGATATGGGAAATGATTACGGGGGTTCTATCAGAGTTCATAGTGATAACAATGGTGGTGATGATACTTTGGATGGTGTTGTTGATACTAATATTGATGTTATTTCTGATACTAACAATGCTGGGGATGATACTGGGGGTGGTAATGTGTATGGGGCGGTGGAAAGGGGAGGTACTAACCACAAATATAGAGGTGTTTTATCCGAAGATATTATGTTACTACCTGGTTCAAAGACTATGGTAAAAGTTAAATTGAAGGAAATGAGAAAACCCAAAGATGTGTGTGTTATTGAAAATAGTGAGAAGCTTAGAGGGGTTGTTAGCATGGCATCGGTGAACAGTGTATCCATGGATGGGTTTACGTGGTTAGAGTTGCTAAACTGTAATGATACAGTTAAGAGATACGAGAAGAATACATATATACTGGATTTCCAAGATTGGAGTTATGATAGTGGTTCAGTGGCTATCGTAGAGGGGAAACCTGAGTTTTCGGAGGCAGAAATGCAATCAAGGAAACGAATATTTAGAGAACATTTAGCTAATGAGGATTATAGCGAACATGTTGAAGCGATAAGCGGGCTCTTGGCAGAATTTGGGGATATGGTAGCCTTACAAGGTGATAAATTGGGGTTGACTAATGTGTTAGAGCAATAGGTAAATTTGGAGAGTGGCACAAAATCTATTTATATTCCTGCATATCGCATACCTTTCAAAATCAGAGAACAGGTAGAGAAAGAGGTTAATAGATGGGAAGAAGAAGGAATCATTAGACCTAGCGTGTCTCTTTACAACTTTCCCTTGTTAGCGGTGCCTAAGAAAGACGGTTCTGTCCGTGTATGCATCGATTTTAGATGTTTAAATGAAAAGACGATCCCTGACCGCTACCCAGTCGCGTGCATACCAGATCTTTTTGTTGAAATATTTATAGCTCAATTGATCTGGTGCAGCGTTTCTTACAGGTCCCTCTTAGTGAGAGTAGCAAGGAATATACCGCCTTTTCAGTGCCCAAGGGACACTATGAATTTACGCGAATGCCTTTCGGTTTGTTGGGCAGTCCGATGACCTTTACCAGGTTGGTGAACACAATTTTGCATGGGTTATTGGGCAAAAATGTTTTTGTGTATATGGATGACATCTTGGTCGCAACAGACACGATCGCGCAACACCTGGAAGTACTTAGGAGGCTTAGATTAGTGGGGTTGAAAATTAAGCTAGCCAAGTGCTCGTTCTTGAAAAAGCAGTCACATATCTAGGCATGTCATATCTAAGGAAGGGGTTAGAATAAATGACAATAAAGTCAAAGCAATAGCAAATTTTCGCACCCCCAGATCAAAGAAAGAGATTAAGTCATTCCTGGGTATCGCTGGTTTCTTCAGGAGGTTTGTGAAAGGGTTCTCTAATATAGTAGCTCCCCTAACTGATGTGTTGCAGGAAGACGTTCAATTTCAATGGAATGAACCCCAGGCGGAGAGTTTTCAAAAGCTCAAAGACGCGCTAATGAATCCCCCTGTTTTGAAGTTTCCAGATTATAGCGAACCTTTTACATTAGTGACTGATGCAAGCCCGGAAGGTATAGGTGCTTGCCTTATGCAAAAGGTCGATGGGAAATTCCATCCTATAGCTTTTTATAGCATTAAGTTCAGGACAAAGGGCGGCAACGAGAAGTCCATGGCCACCAAAGATAAAGAAGTTTTGCAATAGTGTCGAGCTTAGTTCATTTTGAAATGTTACTGATGGGGAATAAAGTAGAAGTTCTTACAGACCACAAGCCATTACTGGATCTTTTTAATTAACCCAATTTGTCGCCTAAAAGAGCTCGATGGTTTTTAACTATCACAGATTATGATGCAAAGCTCAAATATATAGAGGGCAAATTTAACGTAGTTGCTGATGCTCTCAGCAGGAGTTTTCACGACACGGAAGGCTTCCAAGTTGCACAAGTCACTAGCGACCCCATACAATGGGATATACCTCTCATAGAGCAAAGGCAAGATGAAGACGAGATTTTAGCAGATGCAAAAGCGTTTCTAAGATGGGAATTAGTTAGGAAACGTTATAAGTTGCCTTTTTCAGGTTTGGAGTTAGAAGGTAATCTATTGGTTAGGAAAATTAAATATAAGTTGAGAACCAGTGAAAGTAAAGGAGATACAACACAGATCGTAATTCCGAAGGTCCTAATTCCAGTGGTTTTGGATATAGCTCATTGTAAGTTTGGTAGTCCACACTTGGGAATAGAAAAAAACGTATGATGAGGTTCGTGCTAAATACATTTGGAAAAACATGGGGAAAGATGTGGGAAATTTTGTAAGGAATTGTATGGTGTGCAACGCATGTAACCCTGCAAGGACAACTTCATGCAAATTAGGATCGCATCCTATACCGAGTAGACCTTTTCAGAGAATACATATGGATATCCTGGGGAATTTTTGTGAGTCTAGATATGCGAACAAGTACTTGTTAGTGATAATAGATGAACTTACAAGGATAGTAGAAATTTTCCCACTTAAGCATAAAACGGCCGAAGAAGTAGCCATAGCATTTTTCAATGGTATCATTTGCAGATATGGCTCACCCGAAGTTCTATTAACCGACAATGGGAGGGAATTTGCGAACAAAACCTTGGAATGTTTAGCTGAAGTCATGGGGATACAGAAAGTAACAATTATTCCATACAGACCCGAGGCTAATGGGTTGAGGAAACGAGCAAACAGGAAAGTGCTCAAGGCTCTCAAGAAAACTGTAGTTGGTAATGATAAGAATTGGGACAGATATGTTAATGTTGTTAGGCATAGTATTAACACTATGGTTAGTGATTACATTAAAATGTCCCCATTCGAAGCTTTGTTTGGTTGTCCAGCACGAGGCACATTTGATTTGCTAACTATATCTCATCATGGGGAGGATACGATCGAGGCGTTGGTATCCACAGCGAGAGAGAGACATGCTTGTCTCAGCCTCAATCTCGAATCCACAACCAGAGATATGGTACAGAAGAGTAATAGTAAAACATCTGATCCCAAGATCAATGTCGGAGACAAGGTATTTTTAAAACTTAACGTGAGAAATGAACTAAATTACAAATTAGGCCCGAAGTTTGAAGGTCCTTTTAAAGTCATTGAAGAGAAAATTGGAAACAGATTTGTAGTCTTAGAGGAAAAAACAGGTCGGTCGAGGTAAACACATATCTCGAAATTGAAAAGAATTGGTTGTGGTGATTAATATATTGTCGCACAATTGCATTTTTTTCTTTTTTTTTTCTTGTTGTCTGTTTTTTGCAATTTGATGGCAGAATGCTTTTACGTTTTTTTTCTCTCTTTTATTTCCTTCTACTGTTTTTTTCTTATTATGCACAAATCTGGGGCCTTTTTAAGTGGGAAGTTATTGTAATAAAGCAAATTTTTGTTTTAGCAGAGAAACGGGATGATAAACATGTGATTATTCCTGTGTGTATGATACTTAGGGCTATATTTTTGGGGTTTCACGAGCCGAAGAGATGACATTGGGGTTTATATAATTCGGGTAATGTCGTGGGGAGTTATGATTTAAGGACATTTTTTTTGGGTGATTTTTTTTTTTGTGTGTTTTTTTTTTTGTGGGGTTATTAATTAAAGGGCAGAAATATTTTTATCACTGGAGTGGTGTTATTATTAAGATGGTAATTTATATATATATATATATATATATATATATATCTATATATATATATATTATATATATAAGAGAGGGCATTAATCCTTGGGGGTGTCTTTCTTTTTTTTTGGTGGTATATAATTATGGAACTGTGAGTTTATCGTAGTTTTATTATCCCGGATAGGTGATAATTTTTTATATAATTGGGCAGTATTGTTTGGGAGAGTTATGTCTTCGAGATAGTTTGGTGAAATGTGCTGATGTGGTTTCAGTATAGAACATTTTTTTGAGAATCATGAGTTTCTGGCGTTGCAAGTCTGACTATGCTGCAGTTCGAAGCACCTGAGGTGTTCACAGGTGGATTTTTTGCTAATGTTGCTGTAATGAATCCGGTTGCGGATGTTTCTCTTTGGAATTGATTACTCGGAGATTTGCACTATTCTTGTAGATGTTGACTGTGGCATTCCATGGAAATGTATCATGTAAGGGGATTCTTTTTCGGTCGTTTCTGGTCAATGGGAATGCTGCGGTAGCAAATTCCGTAACGGTACACATTCCGTTTTGGGAAAGATATTGAATTATATATGTTTCTTTTTCTCTTATGTGCGCTGTGTAATGGGGGAAAGTTCACTTATTATTGCTGTTATTGTCTTTTTTTCTTTTTTCTTTTTTCTTTTTTCTTTTCTTATGAGAGATTTTGTAATGGGGGTTAAGCTCTAAATAGCATTCTTATTTTAGATAGGAGATATAATTTGTCGCGGTATGTGAGTTAGATAGAAGGGGTGTTCGGCATT
The DNA here is from genome assembly GCF_015104395.2 of Macrobrachium nipponense. Taxonomy (NCBI): domain Eukaryota; kingdom Metazoa; phylum Arthropoda; class Malacostraca; order Decapoda; family Palaemonidae; genus Macrobrachium; species Macrobrachium nipponense. Next base: position 63,806,373 of record NC_061100.1, read on the forward strand.
ATATTTTATGGAGGTTAGTTATATACACCATAAAAGGGGTTTTTGGTGTTAGACATTATGGGTTGTCTTTTGATAGCGTGTTTGTCAGATATGGGATTATTCGTGAGGATTCAGTGGGTAAAGCTTATATTTTGTTTAGCGAGGAATTTTTAATATTTGACTAGTAGATTGAGTATATTAATTAATGACGGGTTTGTGGGATAAAGCAAGACTTTAGTTACTTTTGTGACCATGTAGACCTTTTAAATACGGACACACAATGACTTTAGAGAATTCCCAACTCTATGTGATGGTGGCGATGGAAACGACTTCGTTCTACAGTACCAGAGGTCGAGTCAAGTCTACACATGAATGGCGTTTCTATGGACTGCCTTTGCAAAGGATGAGATGTCTTCGATATATCGTCTCAGGATACGTTCTGGGATAAATCAGAAGTCTACAGTCTTCGATGAGGTGGGTGCGAGTAGCATTTGCATGGAAGTCACGGGATATTTCCTTGAAAACGGGGTGGTGACCACATTTCCTTCAGTAGAAAACGTCGAATCTACAGTTTCGCGACGAGAGGGTGTTGGATACCCTCACGAGGGCTGCAGACGCCGAATAATGGCGCGTGCTGAGTTGTTTCAAGTTGGTTTACGCACTCGACCTGTGTTTACCACTATTCGTCGAGTTTTGCTTATCTTAGTGGCGAGGATGAGCCTTTCATTATTTAACGTTACACAATACCAATATTAATGATCATGTTAGGTCCTATACTGATCACAATTTGTGAACTAGGAGTTCTATAACTTTTGTGCATTCAGTGAAGCACAAGGGCTCCAGCAACGGAGGTAGCCCTAAGTCATGTGGTAAATTGATATGTTGTGCATTAGTTGCTGATGTGGTGTGCGACAGGAGTGCACAAAGGACATAGGTGGCCGAGCCATCTTACAAGTGTGTAATGTTAGTAAATTACATATGTCTTGCTTGGAGACAGGCTGAGCTGTAGGGGCAGCTTTCTTGAGTGAAGGAATTTGGTACATAAGCATTTTAATCGAGAGACTGCTCGTCTTGTCGTCAAGCGTGTACATTCGTTTGTATGGATGTTACAGGTCTAGTCGACCAAGGCACTTGTGAAAGTCACATTCCTTTTGGTGAGAAGAAAGAGGTCAGTTTGGTACACGCTAGGTGTCGGGAGAGAAAACCCCATCTAAAAGATGGGTTCTATTTCATGGTATTAGAGACGGGATTCTCTAACCTGACTAATACAATGAAAAGATTGACATTCTGGGTCTGGGAGTGAATTCTTAGTCAGGAGGGTAGAATGATAACTTACTAGTTTTCTTTGTGGGCAGATTTGGGGTTTTGTCACTATGACTTGTTAACCATTTTGTTCTATTTTATATTCATCTGCTTTGGGTAATAAATAGTATATTTCTGTACTTACGTGATCTTAATGTTGCCTAATGACATGTTTGCAGACAGAGGGCACCATTGACAACGTGTAAGAGTTTCCAATTTGTGTAGTTTTAATAAAAGGGTGGTTAGATATATGCTTAATTATTTCAGTTTTAGGCACTGCAGCGCTATTTGTAGACCGTTGTGAGTCTAATCATATAATGAATAAAAACTATCTATAAGTAATAAATACAATTTGGTATAGGCCTAGGGCAGTGTCCTTCTTTTTTATGAAAGGTGTTACTATAGTAGATTCACATTAACAGTGCATCTGATGTCTAGGCCCGTCCCTTACAACGCTCCTGATTGGCTGTTGATGAGCCAATCGCAGGACTGGAAACTCAGTCTCTTGAGAGATTTCACTTAGGCAGGATGCATGTTCCACCTCTCCTGAGGGATACATCTGTCAAAAGTATCCCTCAGGAAAGGTGGAACATACATCCTGCCTATGTCAACTCTCGAGAGAGACTGACAGTTTTCAGCCCTGTGATTGGCTTATCAACAGCCTATCAGGAGTGTTGTAAGAGACCGGCCTAGACATCAGATGCACGGTTGATGTGAATCCACTATAGTGAAGTAAGCTTCACGGTCCATTTCATAAATAACTGAACCAACCCCAGGTCTAATTTAACCTTATTCATTAATGTTGTATGAGAATAGACATCTCTCTTTAATAGGCAATATTTAGACTGTACTCTGTTGCACCTCCTTGCTTCTTTCCTATTTTGAAGTGAATTGCTGCAGCAACTATAGTAGATTCACATCGGTGGTGCATCCGATGTCTAGGCCAATCCCTTACAACGATCCTGATTGGCTGTTGATAAGCCAATCAGTGGGCTGGAAACTCTCTTGAGAGTTCACATAGGCAGGATGTATGTTCCACCTCTCCTGGGGGATACGTCTTTCAAAAGTATCCCTCAGGGGTGAAGCATACATCCTGCTTGTGTGAACTCTTGAGAGAGACTGAGAGTTTCCAGCCCGTGATTGGCTTATCAATAGCCAATCAGGAGCGTCGTAAGAGACTGGCCTATACATCAAATGAATGGTCGATGTGAATCTACTATAGTCTATGTAACTCCGACTCCTTATCACCCAGAGGAGTTTCCATTGCTGCCATATAGTGTTGCTACGACGAAGATTTGGCGCGAACTGAGGGCAATGACCGCAAGTTCAATGTCCGACTGACAGTTCTACTCTTTACGTGTGGACGTTCATCCGTCGAAGTGGCAGGTAACCAACCTGAGTGTGAATACCCGGCCTAACTGTATACACAATTCTACGCTAAGGAATTTGATGTCACTGTGAAGATAATGAGTTGTAATGTATTATGTTATGTTAAAAACGTCCCTAAAACCAATATAAAAAATTCGTATCACGAGTGCAAGTTTGCCGTATAGGAAAGCGTTTTGCCCCCTTTTTTCTTAATATGATAGGGTGGAAAGCTAACTCTTGCAGCAATTCACTTAATTCACTTAGGGCAAAAAGTGAAAACGCGCAATAGAGCACATGCTGAATATTTTATATATATATATATATATATATATATATATATATATATATATATATATATATATATATATATAGATCTTTTCATACAATGTTAATGAATGAGTTTGAATTAGAACTAAGGAGTTGGTTCGGCTCGTTATGAATTGGACAGTGAAATTTACTTTTATTATAGTAACATATAACATATAGAGACATCATTGGCCTAGGTCCATACCAAAATGTCTGTATGGCATGGAAATATTATTTTAGATTTTTATTGTATGATTTGGACTTATAACGGCCCACAAACAGCATTGAAGGGTCTAACAGAGAAATGAAAAACGCCTATAAGCAATTTATTCATACTCTGATCAGAGCGTCTGTTATGCTTGCCAGATGAAATACAGCGGCACTGTCACATGCAATTACTTGTCAGTCAGTCGGAAGATACTCGGGTAATACCATCAGTTCAGCCGTTCTGGTGAATGGACTCTCTGGACACAAACTGTTGTCTTAACTTGAGTTTTAACGGCAATTTCGATGAACTGACAGAAGGGATGACAGGCAAATTTGATCGTGAATACGCGACCTTAGGTTATTGAATTCTATAATAGTGAATGGGTGTGTTGAGAGAGAGAGAGAGAGAGAGAGAAGAGGGGGTGTTAGGGAGGAGAGAGAGAGATAGTTTATCGAATGTCATTCAGAGTTTTCCCAGGTAGCACTGGGTTGTTCAACTAGAGTGTGTGTATATATATATATATATATATATATATATATATATATATATATATATATATATATATATATATATATGTAATCTCAGAGAATATAAGTATTTTTTTATACTTCGTGTTTTCTACTAGGACCTCACATCATTGCCGAATCATCATGAGTTTAACACATCGTCGTCATAACCAAAGAAGATAACCATACCGACTCATGTAATGGATGCTACAACCCCAACAGAACGCTCCACATTACTCATGAATATGGAAGTGCATAACCAACCAGGACCGACTTAGCGTAGATTATCTCGCCACTAGTCTATTTCCATAGCATTCATAGGGCTCCTAACTTACAGGCACAGCCTAACCCAGCTATATTATAGTAATATCATATATATATAAATATATATAGATATATATATTCTATATATATATATATATATATAATAATCATCGTTGGCAGAAGCGATCAAGCCATCGGTCATTAGAAGACCTGTACAAATTTCCTCTGAACTTAATCATGTAATCTCAGAGAATATAAGTATTGTTTTTATACTTCGTGTTTTCTACTAGAACCTCACATCATTGCCGAATCATCATGAGTTTAACACATCGTCGTTATAACCAAAGAAATAATACCGACTCGTAAGTGATCTACAAACCCCAAGACACTCCAATGAATATGGAAGTGCATAACCAACCGACTTAGCGTAAGATTATCGCAAGTCTAACATTACCTCATAGGCGCCTATTATACACAAGGCTAAACATCCGCTAATATATATATATATATATATATATATATATATATATATATATATATATATATTATATATATTTATATATGTTCGAGCTACTGTCTGCTTCCTTTATGACTTGTAACCGAGATGGTAGACAGAACAGAACAGAATTAGCCATCATCGTTGGCAGAAGCGATCAAGCCATCGTCATTAGAAGACCTGTACAAATTTCCTCTGAACTTAATCATGTAATCTCAGAGAATATAAGTATTTTTTTATACTACGTGTTTTCTACTAGAACCTCACATCATTGCCGAATCATCATGAGTTTAACACATCGTCGTCATAACCAAAGAAGATAATACCGACTTCGTAAGTGATCTACAAACCCCAAGACACTCCAATGAATATGGAAGTGCATAACCAACCGACTTAGCGTAAGATTATCGCAAGTCTAACATTACCTCATAGGGCGCTTATTATACAAGGCAACAGCCCTAATATATATATATATATATATATATATATATATATATATATATATATATATATATATATATATATATATATATATATATATATATATATATATATATATTAGGGCTGTTGCCTTGTATAATAAGGCGCCCTATGAGGTAATGTTAGACTTGCGATAATCTTACTTGCTTACGTCGGTTGGTTATGCACTTCCATATTCATTGGAGTGTCTTGGGGTTTGTAGATCACTTACGAAGTCGGTATTATCTTCTTTGGTTATGACGACGATGTGTTAAACTCATGATGATTCGGCAATGATGTGAGGTTCTAGTAGAAAACACGTAGTATAAAAAAATACTTATATTCTCTGAGATTACATGATTATATATATATATATATATATATATATATATATATATATATATATATATATATATATATATTAGGGCTGTTGCCTTGTATAATAAGGCGCCCTATGAGGTAATGTTAGACTTGCGATAATCTTACGCTAAGTCGGTTGGTTATGCACTTCCATATTCATTGGAGTGTCTTGGGGTTTGTAGATCACTTACGAAGTCGGTATTATCTTCTTTGGTTATGACGATGATGTGTTAAACTCATGATGATTCGGCAATGATGTGAGGTTCTAGTAGAAAACACGTAGTATAAAAAAATACTTATATTCTCTGAGATTACATGATTAAGTTCAGAGGAAATTTGTACAGGTCTTCTAATGACGATGGCTTGATCGCTTCTGCCAACGATGATGGCTAATTCTGTTCTGTTCTGTCTACCATCTCGGTTACAAGTCATAAAGGAAGCAGACAGTAGCTCGAACATATGAACATACATACAAATGAGACACACTACAGATCACGTAGGCCGTTTGAATTATAGGTTGCGGTAGTTGTCTCAAGCAGGGAGCTTGGACTAATGTTTTCAAAACAAATGAATGACCACAGGTGATGATATGTCATCTTAGCCTACATACTTTATCGTCTCTGGTCTGATCACATTCCTGCAAGCAATCTGGTTGACCTCTTTAGTTTTAGTCTTTTATATATATGGAATAACATTCCATATTTTTACTATGTAATCACTTACATAAAAGCTCGGTCAGCTACCAAAACCAACCACTGAATATTACTCAAGCTTGACTTGCATTTGACTTATAGGAGTGCGATACAGAC